>NC_134555.1:32101838-32475840 GCF_025594145.1 Primulina tabacum
GATGGCTAGGACTGAATCTCGTCTTGATGGCATGGAAACTCACATGAGAAATATGGGTGCCACAATGAAATCATTGGAGACACAGATTGGACAATTGGCTAATGCATTGAGAGATCAAAATAGAGGTCAATTCCCAAGTAATACTGAAGTGAATCCAAAGGAGCAATGCAAAGCTGTAACTTTGAGAAGTGGAAGAGAACTAGAGGTGCAAAGTTCCAAGGAGAGAATGGACAAGGAGAAGACAGTTGAAAAAGAGAAAACTGAGGGATCTAAAGCTGAAGTTGAAGTTGAACAACCTCCGGTATTTAAGCCAACTCTTCCATATCCGCAGAGGTTCAAAAAGAAGAAATTGGATGATCAATTTTTAAAATTTTTGGAGATTTTCAAGAAAATTCACATCAACATTCCATTTGCTGATGCTTTAGAGCAAATGCCAAACTATGCAAAGTTCATAAAAGATGTGATGTCAAAGAAGAGGAAGTTGCAAGAGTTTGAGACAGTGAAGTTGACCGAAGAGTGTAGCGCCATTCTCCAAAAGAAGCTACCACAAAAACTAAAATATCCAGGGAGTTTTACTATACCTTGCATTATTGGTGGTACTCAAGTTAATAAAGCTTTATGTGATCTTGGAGCAAGTATTAATCTTATGCCATTTTCTACTTATAGGGACTTGAAGCTAGGGGAGGTGAACCAACCACTATAACTTTGCAACTTGCAGATAGGTCAGTCACCTATCCTCGTGGAATTGTTGAAGATGTTTTGGTAAAAGTTGACAAGTTTATCTTCCCTGCTGATTTTGTAATACTTGATATAGAAGAAGATCAAAATGCTCCATTGATTTTTGGGCGACCCTTCTTAGCCACTAGAAAAGCATTAATAGATGTACACAAAGGAGAACTCACCTTGAGAGTTAGTGGAGAAGCTGTCATTTTTAATATATATCACGCCATGAAGGGGTCAGATGAGGTAAGCACTTGTAAAAGCATTGATGTTTTAGACTCATGTATGTCCTTTGATTGTGCAGGAACTAGGGATCCCTTGGAGAGCTGTTTGATAGGTGCTGCTGGAACTATTGATGAAGAAAATTGGGAAGTGAAAGAGCAACGGGTGGCTCTTGAAGCACTGCAGAAAGAAAGGAGAAAAGATGCACCGCCTGAAGAGTTTAATGTAAATGAAAAAATTGAGGAAAAAGCACCTTCTCCTGAATTAAAGGAACTGCCAAGCCACCTTTGTTATGCATTTTTAGGTGAAAATTCGACATATCCGGTAATCATCTCTTCTTTTCTTACTTGTACTGAAAAAGAGAAATTGTTGAGAGTGTTGAAGAAATTTAAAACTGCATTTGGTTGGTCTATTTCTGATATCAAGGGGATTAGTCCTACTATATGCATGCATAAAATTTTGATAGAGGAGTCGTATACTCCTTATGTGGATCACCAGAGGAGGCTAAATCCAGCCATGAAAGAGGTAGTGAAAAATGAAGTGTTGAAATTGTTAAATGCTGGAGTTATATATGCTATTTCTGACAGCAGTTGGGTATCGCCTGTGCAAGTAGTGCCTAAAAAGGGTGGAATGACTGTGGTAAAGAATGAAAATGATGAACTAATATCTACTCGTACTGTGACTGGATGGCGAGTATGTATTATTATAGGAAGTTGAACAATGCCACACGTAAAGATCATTTTCTATTATCTTTTATTGATCAAATGCTTGATAGACTTGCTGGTTATTGTCACTACTGTTTTTTAGATGGTTATTCAGGTTATAACCAGATTGTTATAACACCGGAGGATCAAGAGAAGACATCTTTCACGTGTCCCTATGGCACGTTTGCTTTTAGGAGAATGCCGTTTGGGTTATGCAAGCCATTTTTGCAGATATGGTGGAGGAAATAATGGAAGTCTTCATGGACGACTTTTCTTTATTTGGTTCGTCGTTTGATCACTGTTTACATAACCTTTCCCTTGTTTTGCAGAGATGTCAAGAAAAGAACTTAGTTTTTAATTGAGAAAAGTGTCATTTTATGGTCCAAGAAGGTATTGTTCTTGGACATAAAGTGTCTTCAAAGGGATTAGAGGTAAACAGAGCCAAAGTGGTTGCAATTGAAAAGCTTCTACCACCGAAGAACATCAAAGGGATAAGGAGTTTCTTAGGACACGCCGGGTTTTATCGTAGATTTATCAAAGATTTTTCTAAGATTTCTAAACCTCTGTGTAACTTGCTTGAAAAAGAGTCGACTTTTATATTTGATGATGATTGTTTGCAGGCATTCGAGAAGATCAAAATGGCATTGGTAACTGCACCGATTATGATAGTGCCGGACTGGAAGGAACCCTTTGAGCTAATGTGTGATGCAAGTGATTATGCAGTGGGTGCTGTATTAGGCCAACGAAGGGAGAAGATGTTTAGGCTGATTTACTACGCAAGCCGCACGATGGATGCTGCACAACAAAATTACACTACAACCGAGAAGGAGATGCTTGCAGTAGTATTTGCTTTCGACAAATTCAGACCTTATTTGATTGGCACAAAGGTAATCGTTTTCACTGACCATGCAGCTATTCGCTACCTATTCGCCAACAAGGATGCAAAACCACGCTTGATAAGGTGGATTTTGCTATTACAAGAATTTGACTTTGAGGTCAAGGATAAAAAAGGTAGTGAAAATCAGGTAGCTGATCATTTGTCAAGGCTTGAGCTGGAGGAGAAGAAAGAAGAGGGAGCTATACAAGAAACATTCCCTGATGAGCAACTCTTCAAGGTAAATTCTATACTTCCTTAGTTTGCTGATATTGCTAATTTTTTGTCTTGTGGCACCCTTCCTCCAGATTTGAGCTATCATCAGAAGAAGAAGTTCGTCCATTACATCAAATTCTATTATTGGGATGATCCATTTGTATATAAGAGGTGTGCTGACCAAGTGATTAGGAGATGCGTGGAGGGTATCAAAGCTCAACAAATTTTGGAGAAGTGTCATTCTTCACCATATGGTGGACATTTTGGAGCATCACGAACAACATCTAAGGTATTGCAATCTGGTTTTTATTGGCCTAGTTTGTTTAAGGATAGTTATACCTTAGTAAAGTCATGTGATAGATGCCAGAGGTTAGGGAACATATCTAGGCATCATGAATTACCACTGACAAATGTTTTGGAAGTGGAACTTTTTGATGTTTGGGGCATAGATTTCATGAGAACCTTTCCCCCTTTTTTTGGTAATTCTTATATTTTATTAGCTGTTGATTATGTGTCGAAATGGGTGGAAGCAATCGCCACCAATACTAATGACTATCATGTTGTAGCGAAATTTGTGCATAAGAATATCTTCACTAGGTTTGGAACACCGAGAGCCATCATAAGTGACGAATGTACGCATTTTTGCAATAGAATTTTCAACTCACTTTTGGCTAAATACAATGTGAAGCACAAAGTGGCACTAGCATATCATCCTCAGTCGAATGGACAAGCTGAAGTATCCAACCGGGAAATTAAGCAAATACTGGAAAAGACTATCAACACCAATCGGAGAGATTGGGCTATGAAGTTGGATGATGCGTTATGGGCTTATCGGACTGCATTCAAGACGCCTATTGGGATGTCTCCCTATAGGCTAGTGTTTGGGAAAGCATGTCATCTGCCGTTGGAGTTGGAGCATAGAGCATTTTGGGCTGTGAAGAAATTAAATTTTGATTTGAAAGCTTCTGGCTACGTTAGAAAACTACAGTTGAGCGAGATGGATGAATTCCGAAATGACGCATATGAGAATGCCAAGATCTACAAAAAGCAAACTAAGAAGTGGCATGACAAAATCATTGTCCGAAGGGAGCTCAAACCAGGACAACAAGTACTACTGTTCAACTCTCGTCTGAAGTTGTTCCCTGGTAAGCTAAAGTCGCGTTGGTCAGGGCCGTTTGTTGTGGAAACGGTGTCTCCTTATGGGGCTATCGAGTTAAAGTGCAGTGATGGGAGAACCTTCAAGGTCAATGGACAGCGGGTTAAGCCGTACTATGGGACTGAAGTAAGGAATATCGACAGTGTCAAGCTGAGCGAACCAAACTGATCAGACTAGTGACAGTCGGGCTAAAGACGTTAAACCAAGCGCTTATTGGGAGGCAACCCAAATTTTTGTTTCTCTTTTGCATTTTGTTTTCGGTTTTGCTTTTATTTTTTTTTTATTATTATTTTTGGTTGTGTACTTTTAGTATAGTGTGTGCTTGTATCTTCCCAAATCTAATGAATCCCAATTGTTTTCTTTTCAGGACTAAAAATTGGAGAAAAAAAATTTCCCGAAGGAATACCGCACCTGCGGTATAATTTGGAACGCACCTGCAGCGTTTAAGACAAAAAATATGAAAATTTCCCGAGGGAGAAGCGCACCCGCGCTCTATATTGGAGCGCACCCGCGGTAACTGTTGCATAAAAAACGACAATTTCCAGTAGCCACACCGCACCCGCGGTATATATTGGATCGCACCTGCGGTGTCTGAGAAATCAAATACTGAAAATTTCCCGAGAGCTAAGCGCACCCGCGCTAACAATGAGACCGCACCCGCGGTCAATAAAGAAAATTTTTCAAGAAATTCCCGAAAGCATACCGCACCCGCTGTCTTTGTTTTACCGCACCCGCGGTGGTTGATTTTAAAATCAGAATGGGGCAAAATTTACGCATAAACGAAGAACACTTCTTCAAAAATTTCTCCTCCACTTCGAAATTCCTCCACTGAAAACACACTCAACACTCAAAGTTTGTTCTTTCAAGCATAAATTTACCACTCCACACCTACATAACTTCAATTATTCCATCCAATACCCATCTTATTCCACAAATTCAACACAAAACCTAGGGTGTGAAAAGGGGGCTCAAAAATTTTCAACCAAGGATTGAATGGAGCTTTGATTTTGTTCTTCAAGAAACATTTCTACACTCAAGGTGAGCAAATCCATAGTACATTTGTTGAAATTCGAAATTAGTGGTGTTATTGGCTATGGAGAAAAAATTGAATTTTAGTAGAATACATTGTTGATATTGTTGATTGTATTGGTGTGTATATTGTTGAGGTTTTGTTATTGTGGTTAACAAGTTTGTGGGTGTGAAGAATCATCTAGTTTTGTGAATTGGATTGAAGGGGAAGTTGGTGATTTGAAGGTGTTTGATAAAATTCCTCCAAGAAAGAAACAATCCAAGGGTGCATCATCATCTGCAAATTATGATGCAAACATGTTTTGGGACGAGAAAGCGGAGGAAAACTATGAAAAAATTTTGAACAAAATCATTATAAAAGAAAGGGGATTTGATCTGAGTTTCCCCCGAACTGAAATTGGATTAATGCTTACTGCTCGGCATTGGGAGGAGTTTGGCAAGCAGCCACAAGATGCTGTCATTTCGTTGGTAAGAGAATTTTATGCTAACCTTAAGGTTAAGCATGAACAATTGAAGGTTTTGGTGCGAGGTAAAATGGTAGCTTTTGATGCACATACTGTCAATACGCTGTATGGTATACCTCTATGTATGCATGATGAATATGAAGAATACCGGACTGAGCAAGTTGATTATAATAATATTCTTCAAACAATATGCATAGAGGGAGCAGAGTGGAGAATGAGAGAAGATGTGCATGTCAGCCTAGCCAAATCTGATCTGAAAAGAGTTGCCAAAGATTGGTATTCCTTTATTTCTGCTAGGATTAAGCCTACCGAGCATACCACCACCGTCATCAAGGAGAGGGCAATCCTGACTTTTTGCATCATGACGGGGAAGACAATTGATTTAGGTCAATTGCTTCAGAGTTCGATGCTTGATTATGCAAAAGGTAACTCTCCTAGTGGACTCCTCCACCCTTCTCTTATCACTGCATTATGCCAGAATGCGGGAGTGACTTGGGCAATGAATGAAGAATTGTTAAAGCCGAAAAATTCCATTGTGGTAGTTCAACCACATAGGGCAGTGAGAGGTGAACAAGCTGCGGCACGTCGAGCTGAAAGGGAATTCAACAGAAGAGCTGCAGAAAGACGTGCCCAGGCTCAAGCTCAAGAACCACAACCACAACCGCAACAAGGAAATATGAGAGCTAGGTTGACCCATTTGGAAGAAGAAATGCGAAATCAACACCAAGACATGGATGAGTTTCGGTTTAGGACCGATACATTTATGGGATATATGATGGATTTTACGTCTGTCTTAACTCAGCAATTTCCATCAGCTTCAACCTCTGGTAATCCATTTCCACCTCCTCCACAGTGGCCACCCATATACCACCCGCCGGAGTTCCAACCACCACAAGATGACCCAGATGATGAGGATGGCGATGACCACTGACGGTCGTTGCCCGAGGTATGTGTATTCGTCTAACTTTCATGATCATTTACATCGAGGACGATGCACATATTTAAGTTTGGGGGAGAAGTTATTTATTTATTTATTTTGTGTATTTATTTATTTTTTTTATTTAGTTTTATTTGAGTGTTTTATTTCCTTTTGAGTTGTTTGCTTGTGTGTTTGTAGTGTCTTAGTCATGAAATTTTTTTATGGCCAATGATGAGAAAAGAAAATTTGTGCATTGAGAAAAAAAAAAGGGGTCATGCATCTCATTCATGATAATCAATCAATTTGAAAAATTTAGAGAACAATCATGAGATTTGGTAAGTTTTAGACTTATAATTTCTATACAACTCTGCGATTTTCATTTGATATTGAATTAAATTTTTGCAAACACATATATGATTGAGGCGTTCTTTGATTTTATTTGGGCCTATTTATATTGTTCATAAATATTCAATTGATGCCCTCTTGAGCCTATATGATAAAAGAATTGCGTTCTTGAAATTTCTTGGAAGCTTAGCACTTTTCTTGTGAATATATATGTATTTGGGTGATGCATTGAGACATCACTTTTCACGATGATTAGATTCTACTTTGTGTTAGTGAATTGAGATTTTGTCTAGAACTATCCAAACAACACTCGAGGCGAAATACGGACAAACTATGATTTAGGTGATTTTTTGGATCGATTGAGCCTTTCAAGCTACCAAATAAAATTAATTTATCATTTGTCACCTCTTTGAGCTTATATGAATTCGAATGACACACGTTAATATGTGTAAAAGACCCACATTCGATATCCTTTCAAATATCCCACATTTACTACCCGTTGAATATCTTAAACATTAATTTCCTACCTTCTCAAGGGAGTAAGAATTCAAAGGATCAAAGAAATGAAAATTTTCCTACAAAAGAAAAGAAAAATGAATGATGTTACATTGAAGAAGTTGGAAAAAAATGGGAGACAAAAGAGATGAAATGAATAAAAAAATGGAGATGAAAGAAAGAAATGGAGTTTGCAAAAGAGATAAAATTCAACTTACTCCCTTATTTGAATTCCTAATCTTCATTTGTAGCCATGAGCCAAGGCCTAACATTACAAGCATTGCAAATCCTATTGACCAAGTCATAGTTGTCCAATATACTAGTGGAGAGTGTTTGGGAGGATTTAGCCTATGGACAATCGATAAACACTTCCATTGAGTATGAATCTGAACAATTTTACACACACCTCATTGCATCAAATATTTATTGGGTATTCCTTTCTTGAATGAATATGGCTTTGAACCCAATCTTTACCAAGGACCTCTTGATTTGTGTTTGTAAAAATTGAAATCGATTGAGAATGTTTTGAAACACGAGTTGAAGAAATTAGAAGTTAAGAAAATTAACCGATTGGATGATTTTATCCGGATGAAAAAGTGGTTGGATTGATTTGACTTGTGAATGCATGAAGAGTTGTTAATTTATCTTAGGCCAAGTTCTTTAAATATTTCATGACTTGTTTGTTTGTGTTGTTTTGTTTTGCTCGGGACTAGCAAAATATTAAGTTTGGGGGAATTTGATAAGTGCAATTTATTGTACTTTTATTACTTGTTTTTAACTTAGAATTTTGTGATTTTTGAGCATGTTTTATGTGATTTGTTGTTGTTCTTGTTGTTTTAGTTTGGAATCTTAGAATGAGAGTTTGGAGTAGTAAAGTGTTGAATTGGAAAGTGCAAAAGATAAAAATTACCGAAGCTCCAGCGCACCCGCGCTAACAAAGAGAGCGCACCCGCGGTCAATGAAAATCGAATTTCGGAAAATCTGCCGAAGCTGTACCGCACCCGCGGTCCTTGTTCTACCGCACCCGCGGTCACTGAAGTTCGAAAATGAAAGTTTTCCCCGAAACAGCATCGCACCCGCGGTTTATATAGCAGCGCACCCGCGGTCTTCGAAAAACAGAGTCCGAAAAATCTGTAACTTTGTGGGCTGCGCATGAAAGTCTATGAAAATGGTGTGCTACGATTTGAGACTTGTCTGGACTATAAAAAGGCATCATTTACTTACCATCTAGGGTATTGGGGATCAAAATAAGGAGTGGAGGCTGCTGGAAATTATTGAAGACTCAAGTTCTTCTATTTTTTGAGAAATCTTTTGCACAAATCCGGGGACGGAAACAGCACTTCAAAATCTTGTTCTAAGATCTTCTTTCTTTTATTTTTCATTTGATATGTCTTGTTTTAGAACTATGTTTTATTGTTTTGCTTGTGTTATTATGAACTAATTTTTATTTCTAGAGGAATGATGGAACAAAACTAAAAACCATGTGTTGGAACCTATGAACTAAGTTATTTAAGTTCTTCATCTTGTCCATTTGTATTATTCCAATCTTAATGCTTTCAATTTATTGGCCATAAGTTGAATGATTTATATGTTTATAATTTTTCACTTGGAAGAGGAAATTATAAACAAGAAAAGGAAAAAATACATCAATGGTATTTATAGAGTTTGGGAGAGCCTATAATGTTATTGAAGCTTATAGAGAATTTAGTGCTTGATGTGTTATTTATTTGTAGATTGTTGATGGGAACATTGCAATCAAATTTTAGATAACTAATATCGACTTAGCACTCGGGAGAGGGAGTAGATAATTATAGAATTCTTGGCTAATGAATAAGAATGATTTTTATAACATAGCTACAAGAAGTTACACATGGTGGATAGTTGAGTGAAATCGGACTTCTAGATCTTTTATTCCATTGTTATTGTTATAGTTTGGTATTATATTTATTTAAATCCATTTTCAATTTAGTTATTATTGCAAATAAATCTTTTAATTGATTTTTCTAAATAAAATCGAGACTATTTAATTACAAGCATTAATATACATTTATATACATACTCCTCGAGGGATCGACACTTGTACTCGAAAATACATTTTATTACAACTTGACGTTGTGCACTTGCAAGCAATTAAGAAAACACGCAACATACTTCAAGTTTCTTCTGCTTGGTTTTTAACCAAACTCGATTTAATTCATCAGTGTTAACATTCTTAGAACACGAGCTATTGCAGCTCATTGAAGAATATTGTGTTTGAAATGCCTTTGAAGGCACTAGCACACGATCCTTCAAAGACTCTGATAAAATGATCCAAATGTGGCTGAAATACGTGATTCATGAGATCCATGTAGATCGTTGGCATATTGGTCAAACCAAATGGCATGACCATAAACTCATAGTGACCATATCGAGTCCTAAAAGTCGTCTTATGAATATTGGACTCCTTTACCTTCAGTTGATGGTATCCCGAACGAATATCTATCTTCGAGAAAATCGATGCTCCTTGCAATTGATCAAATAAGTCTTCGATTCTAGGCAAGGGATATTTATTCTTGATGGTGACTCTATTAAGCACTCGATAATCAATGTAAAGTCGCATACTACCATCATTTTACTTCACAAATACTATATGTGCGTCCCACGGAGGACAACTAGGGCGAATAAAACCCTTGTCCAGCAATTCTTGAATTTGATCCTTTAGCTCTGTCATTTCGGCGGGTGCTAGACGATAGGGTGCCTTAGAAATTGGCACAGTGCCTGACATCAACTCAATAGAAAATTCTACCTCTCGGTCCGGTGGAATACCAGAAATGTCCTTAGAAAAGATGCTACGAAAGTCTCTGACAATCTCAACATCCTCTAGGTTCTGACTGACTGGAACATGTACTGAAGTAATACATGCTAGAAAACCTTGGCAGCCTCGCTTCATAAGTTTCCTCGCACAAATGCAGGAGATGATGTGCGGCATTTGCTTGTTCTTCGCTGCCTCAAAGACAAAAGATTTCCCGTTGGGCAGTCGAATAGACACCGACTTCTGCCGAAAATCTATCGAAGCTCCATTCAATGATAGCCAATCCATGCCAAGATTGATGTCGAATTCCGGTATTGAAAGTACGATAAGATCTGCCTGAACCACATCTTTGTGCAAACGAAGCTCCAGATTCTTCACGATGCTCGAAGTGACCATTTGATCACAAGAATGAATAGAAACCTTGAAGCCCAATCCCATATCCTCAGATATGATGTCGCTTGACGAATGTCTCGGATATAAATGAGTGTATAGCTCTCGAATCCATCAATGCATAGGTAGCTACACCTAAAATGAATATCCTCCCAGCAACGAGTATACCATAAAATCCAATCTTATTGAAACTTAAGGTATTTCTATCATTAATTACCCAAGATTGTCGAACATTTCCGTTTTAGTCCTAGTAATTCTCAAAAATTACCCAATTTGACCCAAATAATTTCTGTAAATTGCGTTTACAACCCTAAAGTTTCGAATTTTCTTCAATTTGGTTCTTTATTTTTCGAAAATTTTCATTCTAGCCCCATAAAATTATAATCCGATCAATTTAGGTTCTAAAATCTCGAAAATCATTGTTTTGATCCCTAGGACTCCAGAAATTGCGAAAATAGCTAGCATTTATCGAGGTTTTGCAAAACAGCCCCTAAACCTTTTAAAGTTTCTAATATAGTCTCTGAATTTTCGAAAATTCCAGATTTTACCCTTGAACTTTAGGTTCCCTCAATTTCAATCTCTGGACTCCTGAAAATTTCGGTTTAGCTCTTGAAATCTCGGCCCTATGCAGTATAGCCCTTAACTTTTCGGTTTTTTGTGCTTTGGTCCCCAAGATTTCAAATTATGCCAAAAACATCCCAAAATCTCGATTTTTTTTCCAATTTTAAGCTTTAAAATTTATATTTTGGTACAATTCATTCCTTTACATTATTAAGGGTTTTATTTTATGCTCAATTTCTATAATTTCAATATCATCCCTTAAATCCAACCAAGGTAGGGCATGCAACCTAATTTCCTCCAAGTTCTTCATTATCCCAATCAAGTCCACTAACCCATCTAACATTTTATGCAATAAAATCAATAATAAAATGTTAAACAACTAGGTCACTGGTGATTAAAGTCGTGTCTGGCTCCTCTTCAGCTTCTTCAGCATGCATCATATAAGCTCTACCACAGTTGGTCCTTTCTTCTTCGGGCAATCAGCAACCTTGTGTCCCTCATCTTTGCATATGAAGCACCTATACGACCCCCCATGCACTTGCCATAGTGTAAGCGATTGCATTATTTGCATAATGCCATCTCTTCAGGTTTTGGTGCTCCAGACTATGGTTGCTTTTGCTGTCCCAACTTCTTCCATTGTCCTTAGGGCTTTTGTTGCCCTTGAGCTTTCAGAACTCCCATAAATTGCCTCTTATTCGGCTGAGAATTCTGCTGGTGCTGCTGCCTCTTGCGCTGCATCTCAAAATCAATATCTTTCAGGGCTTGCTCAGCTTGGAATGTACAAGCAGTGGCAGCTACATAATCCGCCGGTCGCACCAACATCACATCACATCTTATAGTAGGTCGTAAGCCATCAAAAAGTGTCTTAGTTTCTCAACAGCATCCCTAGAAATAAGGGGTACAAAGTGACAACCCATATCAAATCTCCTAACAAACTCAACCACAGTCGTGTCTCCCTAGCTGAGAGTCATAAAATCCCTCTTCAAGCGTCCTCGGACGTCAGCAGTAAAATACTTCTCGTAGAAGATGTTTTTTAAAATACGACTCGGCGCGTAAAAACACCTCAAAATACCTCATTTTCGAAAATATCTATTAAAATACATCATATATTAAATAATTAAAATAATCATTTAATTAAAATGTTTTCTCTCATATGGTCCACGTTCTCCATTCCTCGATCGCGTCTCGAATAACCTTTAAAACACAACTTTAATGCATTCTAATATAAACACTATTTTAAACATTTAAACATGCACACTATATTTAACTCATGCAATTAAAATCATTTAATTAGTATGTGATTTTGACAGGTTTCTAGCTTTTTAACGTGAGCATGTTTTATTGTATTAATGAAGTTTGGCTTGTTTAGTGTAAACAGCTTCCAGCTGACTTTTATATTTATATATATATATATATTTATTTATTTACTACGGAATTATGTCATAGGCTACAATGCAGCAAATATTCTTGTTTTTGAAATATATCAAGCTCTATATTTATACTTGAATGAGGGTGATTGATACTCGAAGCTCAGTTGTTGGCTTCTCAGTGGTGGCATAACCATATCAATGATTTATTACACAAGTACTTATCTATGATTAGTGAGAGAAGAGGTACATAATAAGCATGAGAAATTTAGAGGGTGTATTTTGATAGTATATGTAAGTGTTGTTTAACTTAGGATTATTTTCTAAAACAGTCACCATATCATATCACCTTTTATGTTTAATTAAACTTGGCGTTATTATAGAATCTATTATTTCCGAGCTTATATTGAGTTAAATTTTCGAAGAAGGGGTTTAGAGGCCTAAATGGGATTTATTTGGTTGCTGATCTCGTAAGGCTCTATGGGGGGACGAAATAAATTCAGGACACATCTATATACATCACAGTAGAATTTTAACATCGGGATTTTGATCTTCTCGTGCTAAAGCCAATTCCAACTATCAAATCCCACACAAGAATATAAATAAACCATGCAAAACGCAGAACCCAATAAATTGATCACAAAAATCAATGAAAAATTTCTCGTGGAAATAGAAGATAATAATACTTCTGCATTTATCATCGACAATATTGGTAAGGAGGGAGATGTAATGTAAAAAATCAAGTGGCAATTTCAGATCGATAATGAAATGGAGAAGTTTGGAGAATATGGAAAACCTGAACTAAATGGAGATCGGTCGTGCTGGTCGGGACGCCCCAGAAGGCGGCTGCCTGGATGTCAACGGATTGGGGTCATATTTCGGGGCGGAAGAACTTGGAGATTCCGGATCCCGACGCAGTTGGGCCGGCCATGGTCGATTAAAAAAACCCTAGAATTTTACAGATTCGGCTTTTGTGTCTCTTTCCCGTGTGTGCAGACAACTTACAAGAAACAACTGATTGGAAACGTTATTTTTGGGATAAAATATTAACCAAAGTTTGAAAAAAAAAAAATTTTTTAATTGTAAAAAAAAAACATAGTTTGTAAACCAACTTATTCCGAGAAAATTTGTAAAATAATATTGGTCGATTGTTTATATTTGATGAGGTCATCTTTACAAAAAAATAGTAAGATTAAAAATTAAAATACCTCGTTGTTTGCCCACGAACGTTGAAATTTGACTTCTAACACTAAGCCAATGAATTTCATTTATAAAAGCACACTTGCCAATTAAAATGAAATTGTAGGAAAGTTGCATGAGTTGATGATCAGTAGCATATTCTTTTTTTGTTGTCCTCCTTATTTATTCAGAATTTCTGGATTCATGCCCGTTGATACATACAAGCTCGAGATATCTCTTTGAATCTCAAAAAATTTGAATGTGATTGACAATCTTTATTTTAATAGTGCATATGATGTTATAACAACTAAAATTCTTTTCACAATTCATGGCCTAGGTCATGGATTGTGCCCGGGTCAGGGGTATGGATTGTGCCCGGGCTCTTAGGCAAATTCCCGAGACAATTTACGATGCCCCCCATAGGTATGGATAGCCCAAATCAGGATAAATATGCAGGAAAGGTTCATTAGAATTCGGGCAAGTGAACGCTCGAGGCATCTCCCCGGGATATCGAATGCACGGGCTCTCATGAAAGTCCTCGAGAACTTCTCACTCGGGCTACCTCGATATGAGTACCGCACTTGAGTATACTAGCAAAATAGGATATGGGTGGCTGTCTTATCTCTGACACCGATCCAAATGGTTGAAAATAAGGTAGGGTGAATGTGACTAGTGTGAGATTTGACATGTCAGAACATAGGGTATGATCATCCGCCCTACTATAATTAGTAGGTAGCACAAAGAACGAGATCATCATTACTTCTCCTACTATAAATATCAGGTTCTTTCTTTACATTTATTTCATGGACATATTGAATACACCAGCTTTCATTGCTCATTACTCATAAAAATCCTTTCCTTCATACCAATATCACAACCATCACTTGTTTACATTGGTCCCTTTGTTGAATCATTCACTGACTTAAGCGTCGGAGTGGTCACGCCGGATACTATTCCGGCGCCCATTCACTTGTCTTCTTAAGCGCAGGTCGCCATCACTGTCCGGGGAAGAAGCTTCCGGTTTAGACAATTCACATTGCTCTTATTTCTTTCATTATCTTGATAGCAGATCCGGTGGAGCACCCGACCCGGCTCATCCTTTTCACTCGGATCGTATCATTGGCCCCGTCTGTGTTAAAACTTGAGTTCTAAGACGTGGATATGGCTCCTACCAGGAGAACGAATCAGGAAAATCTCGGATCCAGGGAGAGAACGCACTTCTCTCTGGTGCGGGTGGTCTGCCACCCATTGGTACCCAGCCTGTTGTCAATTTAACACCCGAAGAGTTGGCTAGAATTGTGACTGGTGCTGTGGAGGCGGCCTTGGCAAAGATAGCCCTTTCTCATCATTCTTCTCAGCCAAAGCAGGAACATGTGCGAGGGTGGGAAGATCAAGAGGGAAGTAGAAGGAAGGAAGGAAGGGAGTCGAGTGCCAGTTCTAAATCTCTCATCGTGGTAGAAGAGCTGGAGGAGTTAAGAAAGAAAGTGAAAGTGCTGGAAGGGCAAGTTGGCTCAAAAAGTAACACTCGAGTTCAGGTCGAGGGTTGCCCCTTCTCTGATATCATCGTCCGGGAACCACTGCCCGGGCATTTCAAATTGGCTAGGATTAAGGATTATGACGGGAGTTCTGATCCTGAAGAAATCTCGCCAGATTTGAAAAAATGGCCATGCTGCATTGCTATGGAGACTAAATTAAGTGCAAAGTATTTCTAACCACCCTGGTTGACTCAGACCATAAATGGTTCGAAGGGCTGACATCTCAAAGCATTCAATCTTTTGATGATTTCCAAAAGGTATTCTTGCATCATTCAGCAGCAGCAAGAAATACAGGAAGATTGCTTTCAGTTTATTCGAAGTAAAGCAGAGCCCAAACGATACTTTGAGATCGTACATCAAAAGATTCAACCGAGTGGCTTTGGATATCTGATGCAAACTTGGTTGATCAAGCACCAAAAAAATCATGGGAGTCGTTGGAGTTGCCCGAAGGACCTTTAACGAGGGGACGTAGCAAGAAGTTTAAAGAAGCACTTCAAGGATTCATGATGAGCTACCAAAAAGGACCTACAAGTTGGATGTCTAAAATAAAAGAGCTTGGAGAACATGGACACACCAATGGAAGTGTTTGGAATGTTATTCAAGTGTTAAATGACCATGAGGACAGCAGCATGCGCGCACCAACACAGGATCTCGTGCAACCGCGCGCAAATGGGCAGCAGGTGACGCGCACCCGCGCCACATTTTGCGCGGCCGCGCGCATGGCGCGCGCGCCACCGCGCGAGTTCCGGCGCGGCCGCGCGCCGGGTGTTGCATGAAGGCAGTATAGCGCGCGCCCCCGCGCATGATCTGGCGCTACCGCGCGCCCAGGGAAGAAAATAAGGCAGTATGCTGCGCGCCCCAGCGCGAGATCTCGCGCCACCGCGCGCACTTCCGTGTCAAATTTGCTAGTTATCTTATTTAAGCCTTTTCACACATTTTTCTTGTTATTTTATTGTATTTATATGCATTGTATCAAGGTTGAACGAAATAATTGAATGATATATCAAAGTTCTTGAGAATTCTCTCAACTTTACAAGGCAAAAACTGTCTTAAAAATCAAATCAAACTTATCAAAGATTGCATCTTTGTGGCGTTTGTCGATTGTTTTTCGCTCGGATTGTCAAAACAAGATCTTTGAAGGTTTGTTTGAAATTCAATTGTTTTATCGTTGATATTTGTTGCTAAGTTTTCATAACTTAGAGGTGAATATCACAAACCGTTACTTGTTTCAAAAGATCGGGACAACAAATCGATCATTGTTTGTTATTGAGTCGAGGGTGCGATTTCGATAATCGTGTTTACTTCTCATTCGTACGAGGTTTCTCATCATTTGGTATCAGAGCTTTGGCTCATTGAATTCAAGTAAGTTATCGTTGTTGTTATTTTTCAGATCTGTCTCAAATTTCATTCTGTTCTTAGATCTGTGGTATCCTTTTGTTTCTATTGTCATATCTACCAAAAACAAAAACAAAAATTCGTTCTATTTCAGTTTTGTGTTATCCTTTGTTCGATCTGCGTTATTTCTATCATCCTTTGTTATTTGATAATCCAGAATTCTCGAAAAATTTGTTCTGTGTTATTCTATCGTTCTTGTTTTTGTGTAATCCAAGTGAGACAGTTGCAAGTGTTCACAAGTTGAATCTTGTTAGTTTGATAAAAAAAAATATAAAGATTGATCACATCTTTGAAAGAACTATCAAATTCGAGTGAAAAATATTTGAGTGCGAGTGTTATTTCTTTGGAGTGATCGTGAGAATTTGGGTAAGGAAAATCTTTTATTTCTACTAACATTTTCTTGCAGGTACAAAATCTAAAAGTAAAATGGAGAGGGAAGTAGGAGAAAGTTCGAATCAGGGGCTGTCTAAGGTTCAAATGGAGGCGTTATATGAGTATTTTAGTAGAATGATGAGGGCTGAGTTGGATCCTTTATATGAGAGATTGGATAGGCTTGAGGTTAGCACTAGTGAAAATAAATATAAACCTAAAGGTTTGGGTACAGTTGGAGAAGAAGAGGATGATTATGATTTGGGTGTAGAAGAGGAAAATCAAAATGAGAACTGGGGTAGGAGCAGACGAAGTAGAGGAGGATTTGGTAGGGGGAGAAGAGAAGCCGTACGGCGTAGGTACAATGATGGGAATAAAGAAGATAGTAACATAGGAAGCATTAAAATGAAAATTCCGTCGTTCTATGGTAAGTCAGACCCTGAAGCTTATTTAGAATGGGAAAAGCGAGTTGAATTTGTTTTTGATTGTCACCATTATTCTGAACTCAAAAAGGTTAGGTTGGCCGTGGTTGAATTTGTTGATTATGCACTTATTTGGTGGGATCAATTAGTGACCACTAAAAGAAGATGCAATGAGCGACCTATAGAAACTTGGGCTGAAATTAAGAGCGTAATGAGGAAGAGGTTTGTACCAAATCACTATTATAGAGAAATGTTTAAGAAGTTACAAACCTTGAGACAGGGTGTGAAGAGTGTTGAGGACTACTATAAAGAGTTGGAAGTAGTCATGATTAGAGCAAACATAGATGAGGATAGTGAGGCTACTATGGCTCGTTTTATGTGTGGTTTGAACAGGGAAATTCAAGACCAAGTGGAGCTTAGACATTACTTGGATCTAGATGAAATGGTGCAGATGGCGATAAAAGTGGAGCAACAACTCAAGAGGAGAGGAGTTGGCCATACCACACAAGTTTGGAATACATCAACACCTTGGCGTTCCAACGTTGTTAAACGTGAAGAAAGCAAGGTAGTGGTCAAGCCCAAAGTTGACATTAAACAGGAGGCGCCTAAGCAGGGAATGCAAGGTAAACCTGAAACTCCTATTAATCGTTCTAGAGATATTAAATGTTTTAGGTGTCAAGGAGTTGGACATATTGCTAGCCAATGTCCCAATAAAAGGGTGATGGTGTTGAATAATTATGGGGAGTATGAATCTCATAGTGAGGGAGATGATGGAGAGGATGAAGATGAGATGCCTGCATTAGAGGATCCTGATGAGGGATATGAGGCAGTTGTGGGTGAAGCGTTAGTGACTAGGCGTATAATGAGTACCCAAGTCAAAGAAGAAGAAACAAACCAAAGGGAAAACTTATTCCATACTAGGTGTTTTGTCAATGGCCTTATTATAGATGGAGGAAGTTGTACCAATGTTGCTAGTCTTGAGATGGTTGAAAAATTGAGCTTGCCTACTTTGAACCATCATCAACCATATAAGCTACAGTGGTTGAATGACTGTGCTGAAGTGAAAGTGAACAAACAAGTCTTGGTTGCGTTTTCGATTGGGAAGTATATTGATGAGGTGTTATGTGATGTGGTACCAATGCATGCTTGTCATATTTTGTTAGGGAGACCATGGCAATATGATAGACAAGTGACACATGATGGGTTTAAAAATAGATATTCTTTTGTACTCAAGAAAGAACCCATTGTTTTACTTCCTTTGTCCCCAAAACAAATAATGGAGGACCAACGAGAAAAGAAAAAAAGGGATGAGGCCGAAAGAAAGAGTGAATTAAAAAGTGAGATGGCCTTTGAAAAGAAAAATGAAATGGCTAAAAACAAAATTGATAAAAAAATTGAGATAGCCATACAAAAGAAAAATGAGGAAAAAGAAAATGAGAGGAAAGAGGCTAAAAAGAAAATATATATGGCCCAAAAGAGTGATATGAAACAATTGTTGCACACACATGATACACTTGTGTTGATTCTGTACAAAGAGATTCTCTTTAACACAAGTGATATAGCCGGAAATCTTCTGAGCATTGTTGTTTCCCTTTTGCAGGAGTTTGATGATATATTTCCGGAGGAACTACCTCAAGGAATACCACCATTGAGGGGGATTGAGCACCAAATTGATTTTGTGCCCGGAAGTGCATTGCCAAATCGTCCAGCTTATAGAAGCAATCCGGAGGAGACTAAGGAGCTTCAACGGCAGGTAAGTGAGTTGTTAGATAGGGGTTTTGTGTGTGAGTCCATGTCTCCTTGTGCTGTACCTGTTTTATTAGTTCCTAAGAAATATGGTTCATGGCGTATGTGTGTGGATTGTAGGACAATCAATAATATAACCATCAAGTATAGGCATCCCATACCAAGACTAGATGATATGTTAGATGAGTTGCATGGTGCATGTATTTTTAGTAAGATTGATTTAAAAAGTGGTTATCATCAAATTAGAATGAGGGAAGGTGATGAGTGGAAAACGACATTTAAAACCAAATATGGGTTATATGAGTGGATGGTCATGCTTTTTGGCTTAACTAATGCTCCTAGTACCTTTATGAGGTTGATGAATCATGTTTTGCATGCTTACATAGGAAAATTTGTTGTGGTTTATTTTGATGATATTCTTGTGTATAGCAAAGATTTGGATGAGCATGTTAAACATTTAAGACTTGTACTGATAACACTTAGGGATGAACAATTATATGCTAATCTTAAGAAATGTGATTTTTGTATAAGCAAGCTTGTTTTTCTTGGTTTTGTGGTAAGTTCACAGGGGATACAAGTGGATGAGGATAAGGTAAGTGCTATTCGAGATTGGCCAACACCTGCTAATGTTAGTCAAGTTCGAAGCTTTCATGGTCTTGCAAGCTTCTATAGGAGGTTTGTAAAAGATTTTAGCACACTGGCTGCACCGATGACGGCGGTGATTAAGAAGAACGTTCCATTTCATTGGGACGAGGAGCAAGAGAAGTCTTTTAATATTATTAAACAAAAATTAATTAATGCGCCTTTACTTGTTTTGCCTAATTTTTCTAATACTTTTGAAATTGAATGTGATGCTTCAGGTGTAGGTATTGGTGGTGTTTTGATGCAAGGAGGACGACCTGTGGCGTACTTTAGTGAGAAACTCAATGGAGCAGCGCTGAACTATCCAACGTATGACAAGGAGTTGTACGCGCTTGTGAGGACTTTGGATGTGAAGGGCCTAAAACTCCTTTCTTGAAAATTTGCGGAAAATTAAAAATTTTCTTTTTAAAAGAACTTAAATGGCCTCATTCATAAAATCACTGGTGAATCAAGTTCAATATTTCAAAATATTGCAGCGGAAGAAAATAAAGTTTGCCAAAAATCACAATTTAAAATTATCCAACAACTGATAAAAATTGTTTGCGAAGAAAATAACAACTGCTGCTCTGAGGTCCTCGGGTGCCACTACTGCCGACCCAAGCTGGCTCACTGGTCCCCGCCCTCGGCCCTGGCCTCATCAGTACCTACAACAATCAAGTCTAGTGAGCCTAAAGACTCAGCATGCATAAATCGCAGGTAACGAGTAAAAATCTGAATTTAAAATATGCATGAGATAAAATATCCTGTCCTGAGGCATACTGAAAATAATCTGTACTGAGCAATTATAATACGTGCATAACTGAACTGGAAATCACTGTAAAAATATTTGCTCCTTGGAGCCTGTACTGAAATGTCTGGTAAAATTTTCTGTTGAGATTATGTTTTACGCCTGTGGCCACTGCACTAAGCTGAACTGATCGGTAACTGGCTACCGGGGAGGCTGAAACTGAACTGAGCTGGCCGGTCACTGGCGACCGGGTGGTATCATACTGAACTGATCGGTCACTGGCGACCGTATAAAATAACACTCCCACATAGTGAATGAACCACAAGCCATATCGCATAAATCTCAAAAATAATCATTTTCTATTTAATGCACGTAAAATAATTAACTGGCGTAAAGAAAATTCCTGTAATTTTACCAACTGGATTGGATTGGATCGTTCCCAGGCTCGCTGCAACCTAACTGTGCCATGAAAAATATGCAATAGCTTAAACATGACCAACTATGCAATTTACGTTCAAAAGATGCGACTATGACGCCTAATGACTTCGCATTTAATCATGACTCCGAGCCAACCTGAACCGACACTGAACCGACATATAGTCATGATTAAAATACGCTGAAAAATCATAAAATAATGTTCCTAAAATGATAGGGTCGAAATCTAGGTGGAATGGAGGCCAAAACACGAAACGCTCTTTCGAGAGTCAATTTGGCACATTGCACCGTAAATTCTCGTACGACCTCAAAAATGATCCAAATGACAAACGGTCGAAAACATGACCTTCCTAACTCAATGAGGCACTGTCCAGTCCAAGGCCATGGGCTAAAAGCCAACCAATAACTCAAACAAGCCTTCTAAACGACACAGCAACTTGCTGTAATTTCCAGCAGCTGCGACCTTGCTTGCATCGCGTCGTTTGCGAGACTTTTGGCCATTGGGGCTTGAACCACCGACCAAAGCCTCTCCACAACGTCCCAAGGAATGATTTGAACCATTGCTAAGGGCCCTAGGCCAGCCACAATTCACCTCATTCCAGCAACCACCCGAAAGTTCTCACCGAGGGCCCTCATGCGTGCGTGTGTAGTGTTTATGCTATGATCGATGTCTTGCGTCATTCCAGTGGCCATTTGATTGACCATGGCACGATCTAGACATCTAGGAGCATGATATGAACCGTGGCTAAGGGCCATAGGCCAACCAAGATCCACACCAAGCCAACCAACTCGAAATACATGTGCTGTCAAAACCGAAGGGCCGAGAGGGGAGGGGGCTGTTGTGACGTTTTGATTAAAAACCGATGAACCATGGACCAAGCCACCAAAAGGGCAACTTAGTCACGTCTTAGACATGCTAGGGAAGTGATCCAACCATGGCTATAGGCCCTTGGGGCAGCCAAGATCAGATCCAACCCCTTGATTAGAAACTGAATTTTCGAACCACCTTTTTTTTCTGCACCTAAGGGACTTGCTGTCATTCTGAATTTCCAGCAAGCATGGGGCTGGTTTGAATGGACCAACATGGTCCTAATGCATCCTACTACATGTATACAAGCCGCCTTGGGAGCCTGGAATCGAACCAATCACCTGAAACCACAAAACTCAGAAAAACGTGAAGCTTGTCATGAAAGGGCCGAAATTCTGCATGTGTGTTCCCAAAATATTTTGACATGTATCTCGGTTTTTTCTTGCTAAAACATGATCATGTACTGAAAAATAAATGATAATATGACTTGATTGAGGTTTGAAAGAAATCTAGACATGCCTGGTTTCGTTTTGAAAGAAAACGAACGAAACAACGACGACGCGGCACGGAGGAGGTGGAGCGCTTCTCTTGCTCTTTCTAGTTCTCGATTTTTCTTGCCTTCCCTCTAGCTAAGACTCAAGATTTTTCTACACTGAAAATGGATCTGAATGGTGAGGTATTTCGGTGGAGAGGGAGAGGGATTGAGTGGTTATGAAGGTGAGGAGAAGGGTGCACAAAAATAGGATCATATCAAGACCAAGTCCACTCCCCTTTTGAATTTGAATTTTGAATTGATATCAAATGAGTTGGTGGATGCTTCTAGGAGGTGGTGGCCGAAATTTAGCTTGATTCTAGACTAGGATATGTCCATTTATTTAATTAAATTGTGCTCCCAAAAATCCTAGAATTATCCTACTAATTACATGCAAAGAATTGGTCAAAGTTGGTGAGTTGGAAAATGAATCTTCTAGCACTAAGGGTGGCCGAAAAATGCATGATAAAATAAAGGGAAATGTTGATTATCTAGTCAACTAATAATCCTTGAAAGCCTTACTAATCCTTTAAATAATTTAGTGAGCTAACCCCTTAATTTAATAACTTAAATGAGTTCATTTCTTAATCACCTCAAATAATTAAATTAAATCTTCAAACCTTCCTTTCTAACTTAAATGAACTTAGTTACTAGCTAAAATAACTTCTGGAAATATTTCTCAAATCTTAAATTCTATCTCAAAACTCCAACTCCGGTCCGGCCTCACTGAAATAACTGGAATGCTCAAAATCAAACTACTGAACTGAAATAATGAATAATTAACTTCAAATAAATGCATTTAAAATAATCATGCAATGAAGTCAATCAAATTTAAAAATCTAGAATTATGCATGGCTTATACGTCTACTGACTTACGGGTTCTACATTGGAGATGTGGCAACACTACTTGAGGCCTAAGGAGTTTGTGATCCATACCGATCATGAGTCTCTAAAGTACCTTATGGGACAACAGAAACTGAACAAGCGGCATGCCAAGTGGGTGGCATTCATAGGGACATTTCCCTACATAATCAAATATAAACAAGGTAAGGATAATGTAGTGGCCGACTCACTATCACGGAGGTACGTACTAATCTCTACCTTGGATTCGAAAATCTTGGGATTTGAGCATGTGAAAGAGTTATATTTGTTGGATGAGGATTTTAAGGAGATATTTGAAACATGTATGCATGGTCCACATGATAAATTTTATTTACATAATGGCTTTTTGTTTAGAGAAGATAGATTGTGCATTCCTAAGTCATCGATTCGTGAATTATTTGTGAGGGAGGCACATGGTGGTGGTTTGATGGGGCACTTTGGTGTGGCTAAAACTTTGAGTTGTTTGCATGAGCATTTTTATTGGCCACATATGAAACGTGATGTTGAACGTGTTTGTGAAAAATGCATTACTTGTAGACAAGCAAAGTCTAGAACACAACCACATGGCTTGTATACACCACTTCCTGTTCCTAGTGAACCTTGGATTGATATTTCTATTGATTTTGTTTTAGGTTTGCCGAGGACTAAGAAGGGGAGAGATTCAATATTTGTTGTTGTTGATAGATTTTCTAAGATGGCACATTTTATTGCTTGTAACAAAACTGATGGTGCATCAAACATTGCGGATTTGTTCTTTAAGGAAGTCGTTAGGTTGCATGGTATGCCTAGGACAATTGTATCTGACCGTGATGTTAAATTTTGGAGTTACTTTTGGAAAACTTTGTGGGCTAAACTTGGCACTAAACTGATGTTTTCTACTACATGTCATCCACAAGCGGATGGACAAACGGAAGTTGTTAATAGGACTCTTGGAACACTTTTGCGTGCTATACTCAAAAAGAACTTGAAAAATTGGGAAGAATGTTTGTCATTTTTTGAGTTTGCTTATAACCGTAGCGTGCATTCTACTACGAATTATTCACCATTTGAGATTGTTTATGGTTTTAATCCTTTAACTCCTTTGGATTTGATGTCTTTGCCTGTGAGTGAAAGTTTGAACATGGATGGCAAAAAGAAAGCTGAATTCGTTAAAAGTTTGCATGAGAAGGTCAAGGATAACATCGAGAAGAAGAATTTACAATACACGAAGCAAGCCAATAAGGGGAGGAAATAGATGGTTTTTGAAAAGAGAGATTGGGTGTGGTTGCACTTGAGGAAGGAAAGATTTCCAGAAAAACGACGTTCGAAGCTCTTACCTAGGGGTGATGGACCATTTCAAGTGATTGAAAAGATCAACGACAATGCCTACAAATTAGATCTACCAGGTGAGTACAATGTTAGTTCTACTTTTAATGTTAGTGATCTTTCCTTGTTTGATGTAGGAGATGATCAAGATTTGAGGACAAATCCTTTTTCAAGAAGGGGAGAATGATGCAAACGTGGTTGATCAAGCACCAAAAAAAGCATGGGAGTCGTTGGAGTTGCCCGAAGGACCTTTAACGAGGGGACGTAGCAAGAAGTTTAAAGAAGCACTTCAAGGATTCATGATGAGCTACCAAAAAGGACCTACAAGTTGGATGTCTAAAATAAAAGAGCTTGGGGAACATGGACACAACAATGGAAGTGTTTGGAATGTTATTCAAGTGTTAAATGACCATGAGGACAGCAGCATGCGCGCACCAACACAGGATCTCGTGCAACCGCGCGCAAATGGGCAGCAGGTGACGCGCACCCGCGCCACATTTTGCGCGGCCGCGTGCATGGCGCGCGCGCCACCGCGCGAGTTCGGGCGCGGCCGCGTGTCGTGTGTTGCATGAAAGCAGTATAGCGCGCGCCCCCGCGCATGATCCGGCGCTACCGCGCGCCCAGGGAAGAAAATAAGGCAGTATGCTGCGCGCCCCAGCGCGAGATCTCGCGCCACCGCGCGCACTTCCATGTCAAATTTGCTAGTTATCTTATTTAAGCCTTTTCACACAACTTTCTTGTTATTTTATTGTATTTATATGCATTGTATCAAGGTTAAACGAAATAATTGAATGATATATCAAAGTTCTTGAGAATTCTCTCAACTTTACAAGGCAAAAACTTTGTCTTAAAAATCAAATCAAACTTATCAAAGATTGCATCTTTGTGGCGTTTGTCGATTGTTTTTCGCTCGGATTGTCAAAACAAGATCTTTGAAAGTTCGTTTGAAATCAATTGTTTTATCGTTGATATTTGTTGCTAAGTTTTCATAACTTAGAGGTGAATATCACAAACCGTTACTTGTTTCAAAAGATCGGGACAACAAATCGATCATTGTTTGTTATTGAGTCGAGGGTTCGATTTCGATAATCGTGTTTACTTCTCATTCGTACGAGGTTTCTCATCAATATCCCTGCTTGCGCTCGTGAGACGAAAATTACTGCATTCACACAAAGGTTGTGGGAGGGAGATTTCTTTCGATCTCTGACAAAAAATTAACCCGGAGATTTCGAAGATCTCTTGTCTCGAGCAGAAAAATAAATCAACATGGAAGAAGCCCAGAATCAAAAGAGAGAGGCTTTGAAGAGAATCAGGGTAGATCGGGTTGTCAGTCCCGAGGAGAGAACCCATAAAAGGGGTAGCTCGGGGAATTTTTCTCATATCCCCCTAAGAGTTGACCGGGATCGGGAGATTAATGAGTGCAGTTCAGACATAACACGAAATCCGAGTTCAATGACGTGATTATCGAGACTAGAAAAAAAAGGTTATGTACCTTCCACAAAGAATGCTCTCATGACACTAGTGAGTGTCGAACTTCGAGGAAAGAGTCCAATCGACACTATACGCCAGAATCCAACACAAAGTGATAAGTCGAGGCAACCACCCTAGTTAGCCTGGCTTTCCGGGCCCAATACCTTTGGAAAATCGACAGGCGCCCCGAGTGGAAGCAGGAGGGAGGAGAAAAGCTCACAGGAGAAAAGAAACAGGCAACCGGAAAAAAAAGCATCTTCCCCGACTTGAGGGGTAATAAAATGATCTCAGGAAGGTCCATAGATGGTGACTCCAACCGAGCCCAGAAGGCGAGAAGTAGAAGAGACTGTCTGGAAGTTGACGGGAGGAGAAACGACGCGGTTATAAGCTTCGGCCCGGAAGATCTTAAGGGAGTCAGCCTACCTCACAACGATGCTCTGGTTATTCAAGCCCGGGTTGCCAACTATGATGTGATGAGGGTCTTCGTTGACAATGGCAGCTCTGCTAATGTCATTTTCAAGGAAGCTTTAGTGCAGATGGATTTGCAGGGTTATCAGCTGGAAGCAGTTGATACGGCTTTGTTTGGATTTGCAGGCCATGTTGTTTACCCAGAAGAAGAAATAATATTGCCATTAACTTTGGGAACTAGGGATTTGAGAAAGACAGTAATGACAATTTTCACGATGGTGGATGCCCAGTCTTCATATAACATCATCCTCGGGCGACCAGCTATGAATGAGATGAGGGCTGTGGCCTCCACCACCATCAGAAAATCAAATTCCCAATACGAGACCAAGTCGGTGAAGTCAGGGGAGATCAGCCTTCTTCTTGGAAGAGTTATGGAGAAACGGTCCGAGTTGATCAAAAGAAGGCTAGAAAGGAAGATAAGGGAAAGAAAGAGACGGTTGAAAGAGAAGTGTATTTTGTTGCCGAGGAAATGGTGGAGATTGAACCAGGGAAGCAAATCTGGGTTGCCCGAGATTTTAATGTCTCCACTCGAGTTAGTCTTTTGGCTTGTTTAAAAGCTAACATTTGTGTTTTTGCTTGGTCTCAACAGGAACTAATCGGGATCTCACTGTTAAAGTAGGTGTCCGTCGAGCCAAGTGTTGGCCGAGTGTTCACAATGAAACTCTATGTATAAACAATCTTTACTTTAATAATATCTGAAATTATTGTTTTGGCACATCTTTATCTGTATACACATGCTAGTTTCATAGATAAAGTCCTTGAATATACAAATAGTAGAAAGAATATGAGATACTCATATGATGGGTATCATGAAACTCATATTTGCAATACTGTATATTCTAAACAGTTCTTAGTCGATTCAGCCGCCGCTAAGAAGGATATAGGCCGCTCGAGTTCGAGACTAGTATCTGTGATGTGAGTACCATGTTTCATTGGTAGGGGACATTGTGATGTCCGAACATGCAGATAGGTGCTCCTTGTAGAGTGCACTGAGCAACCCTCCATAAAGGACTTTCCAAGTGGTTCTCACTTATCGAGTGGAAACGTCCTAGTTTATGGTTATACACCATTAGTCCTTATGACCCGGGACAACATTGAGACTCTATATGCTAGCATTACACTTTGACTTGTTTACCGACTCATATGGGGTCATCAGGTGGCAAGGTTGAGTGTTTTGTCGAAACATATAGGAGTCGATGCATTGTAGTCGGGGATTCACCGCTTACCTTCGGGTATGGATATCCTATGGGTATGTAGTTTGAAATCCCTGATCAGAGTATGGTTGTAATTATGAAAGGGTTTCATAGATTACATCATCGATGCGACTACGACATGACACATAGAATCGATTCTTTGACAACTCTCGATATACCAATAATTGTCGACTCGGTCGGGATGTATGAATTGAAGGGACCGTACTGTACGCTAACCATAATTGAATGGTTCTTGCAGGCACTATCATTTGATACCTAGGGAATCATGTAAGCGATGCTGTTAGGTGTTTAACATGATTGGTTGGGTACTATCAAACTTGAGTTCTGACGTACTTATTATCAAGGAGTTGATAAATAAGAATGGAGCAATTGGGGTATGCTCATATAAGGACATGTTTAGTCCCGAATCACATGGAGATGTGAACCCACGGCTAGTTGTATCAAAGACCATTGAGGGCCACACAAGTGTTAACTTTCTAGATCCCGTTGAGAAGTTAAAATAGTTCAATGTGTTGAATGGCTTATAAAGGAGTTTATAAGCGTAAATAAAAATAGAAGTATGACTTATATAAGGAGAATGTAACTTTTGATTTGAGGAAATGTTCCTAAATTAAAAGTTGGCCAAATAAATAATGTATTTGAAAATTGTGATTTTCATAAACATTGTTATGGATTATATTAAATTAATTCAAGTGTTGAATTAATTAAACACTAGTGGACCTAGTAGTGTCCAAATAATTAAATTAATTCAAGTGTTGAATTAATTAAATATCATTGGACCTTGTAGAGTCCAATTAGAGATAATTATTAAACTAGTGGGCTTGAGTAAAATCAAGTAAAGTTTAAATGGTCTCAAATGTGTTTGAGACATTTAAATAAAAAGTCCACGGACCTTGTATTTGTTACAAACCCAAGTAGAAATCATGCAAGGGAGGTGAATGGTTGAAGACTACTTTTTCAATATCCAAGGCATGGCATGCACATGCTCACTTTAACTTTTTTAAGGACCAAGAAAAACTCATCCTCCCTTCACTCCACTTCCTCATGGCCGAAATTTAGATGTAATTTTTCCTTCATTTTTGCTTCTTCAATTGTTGAAGATTGCACTATCTTCTCAAAGAAAAATCCTCTAATTTTTCTAGTGCAAAATTAGAGGGGATCTTCCTTGTTGGTGGTGGGCTTAATTTTTGAGCAAGTAGTGCTCATTGGAAGCTCGTAGAATAGTCTACCATTCAAGAGCTAAGGTGTTTACATTTTAGGTTGAGCCATAATCAATCTTAAAAGATTGATAGATAAGAATTTCTAAAACACTCTATGAATGTCATTTTGTGTTTTATTATATTTGCTACATACTATAGTTTAGGGTGCTCGATTTTCTTGCTTGAAAATAATTTTGGAACTTCCGTTGCGCAAGCAAGCACCTTAATCGATCCCCTTTCACTCACAACAAGTGGCTGAGCATAAATTGAATATTATTCCAGGATCCCGACCTATAAAGCAGAAGAAGAGACATTTTCGGACCTGAAAAAGATAAAGTCATTGATGAACATGTGCACGAGTTGATGCGGGCCGGCCACATTCGGGAGGTACAATTTTCTACCTGGCTCTCGAATGTGGTTCTTGACCCGAAAGCTACAGGGAAGTGGAGAATGTGTGTGAACTTCCGGGATTTGAACAAGGCCTCTCCCAAAGATTGCTATCCACTTCCCTGAATCGATCAATTGGTGGATTCAACTTCCGGGTTCGAACTGTTGAGCTTCATGGATGCTTATCAAGGTTATCACCAAATCCCCCTTGCCCGAGAAGCTCAAGACAAAGCCAGCTTCATCACTTCTGGAGGCACTTTTTGCTATGTGGTGATGCCCTTTGGATTGAAGAATGATGGGGCCACATACCAACGCCTAATGAATCAAGTCTTTCGAAAACAGATGGGGAGGAATGTGGAGGTGTATGTGGATGACATATTAATCAAAACCCGAGAAGTCTCTTGCTTTGTTTCTGATCTGGACGAGACATTTAATACCTTAAGGCAGTATGGAATAAAACTCAACCCAGCCAAATGCATTTTTGGGGTAAGAAGCGGAAAATTCTTGGGTTTTCTAGTTACGGACCGAGGAATTGAAGTAAACCCGAAAAAGATTAAAATAGTGCTTGACATGCCTTCCCCCAATCTATCCGGGAAGTGAAGAAGTTGACCGGGAGAATTGCTGCCCTGTCTCGATTCATTTCCCGGTCTGCACACAGAAGTTATCCGTTCTTTCAAGTTCTGAGGAAGGCGCAGAAGTTCGGTTGGGACGAGAAGTCTGAGCAAGTTTTTCAAGTTCTAAAAAATCACTTGGCCGAACTACCAATCTTGGTTAAGCCCGAGCCTGGGGATAAATTGTTGGTCTACTTATTTGCTACAGAATGCGCCGTTAGCTGTGTGCTCATCCGAGAAGAAGGGACAGACCAGAAGCCGGTATACTATGTTAGCCATGCCCTAAGAGGAGCAGAACTGAAATACAACGAAGTTGAAAAAATAGCCCTTGCCTTGGTAATAACTGCGCGGAAGCTGCGGCCCTCTTTTCTTTCACACCCAATTGTGGTTCTCACTAGCTCCTCACTTGGGAAAATCACGACTCATTCTAAAGTCTCGGGAAGAATGATAAAATGGACACTGGAGCTCGAGGAGTACGACATTGAGTATAAGCCCCGGGTTGCCATCAAAGCCCAAACATTAACATATTTCTTGATAGAAATGGTTCAACCAAAAGATGAAGAAGTATGGAGAGTTTTTGTTGACGGTGCATCAAATTCTTCGGGATGCGGGGTCGGAGTAGTTCTGATTGCACCATCAGGGGAGAAGGTTAAATTAGCTATGCGAATTGGTTCTCGAGCCACCAACAATGAAGCGGAGTATGAGGTTGTTCTTGCTGGATTACAGGCCGCCCGGGAAGTCGGAGCTTCCTGTGTCATTATTTACTCTGATTCTGAGTTGGTTGCCCAACAAATCAAAGGAGCATATGAAGCCAAGGACGAGAAAATGCTCAAATATTTGTGACTCATCACCCCCCGGGCGGCATCCCTGACCGATTGGAGCATTTAGAAAATTCCCTGAGATGAAAATGTAGAGGATGACACTCTGGCCAAAATGGCTGCCTCTTTGTCAAACATCAGCACCCGGGAGGTCTTATGTCTTACCCGACTAGTTCTTTTGTTGAGGAAGATGCACCATCAACCCGAGAGAATTCATGGATGACATCTTTGATCGAGTATATAACTCATGCCAAGCTCCCGGAGGACCGAGCTCAAGCTTTGAAAATAAAGAATCAAGCACCCAGGTTCGTCCTTTTAAATAGTGTATTATACAGGAGATCATACCAAGGTCCTTTGCTCAAGTGTTTAACGGGGGGTTAAGTGGAGTATGTTCTCCGGGAATGCGGTGAGCATCTCGGAGGATCAGCCCTGGCTCGAAAAGTGATACTAGCCGGATTTTGGTGGCCCAAGATGAATCAAGATATTGCCCAACTTGTCCGAGCATGTAAAGGCTGCCAATATCATTCTAAATTTCAACACAGTCCAACTATTGGTATGCAACCTATCTCAGCATCAAGTCCCTTTGATCAATGGGGCATGGATATCGTGGGTCCTTTTCCCATAGCCCGGGCTCAGAAAAAATTTCTTCTGGTAGTTGTGGATTACTTCTCTAAGTGGGTGGAGGCTGAACCTTTGGCCAAGATTACTGAGGATGAAGTGATGAAATTTCTCTGGAAAAATATTGTTTGCAGATTTGGTATCCCTAGAAGATTAATTTCAGTTAATGAGAGACAGTTCCAGGGGAAGAAAATTATGTCCTGATGCCGAGAAATGAAAATAACTCAATCTTTTACCTCGGTAGCCTATCCACAAGTCAATGGCCAAACCGAGGTAACTAACAGAATTATTGTACAAGCATTAAAAACCCGACTTCAAGGGAAAGGTAAAGACTGGTTGAAGAATTGCCAAGTGTACTATGGGAATACAAGACTACATCTCCAACAGCCACCCGAGAAACTCCGTACGGTTTATTTTATGGATCGAAAGCAATTTTTCCTGTGGAAATTGGAAAATCTTCTGCTCGGGTAGAATCTTACCCAAACAATAATGATCAAACCCGGGCCATTGAGCTTGATCTGGTGGAAGAAAAAAGAGATCGGGCAGCCATCCGAATGGAAGCTTATCGAAGCCGGGTTGTGAGATCATATAATAAGCATGTTCGATCACGAGATTTCTAAGTCGGGGATTTGGTTATCAAAAAGTGAAACCAATTGGTGATGTGGGAAAATTGGAAGCTCGTTGGGAAGGACCTTTTAAGGTAATTCAGAGAGTCAGATCGGGAGCAGCTTTTTATCTGGAAGATTCTCAGGGACACTCTCTCAAGACATCATGGAATGCATTTCATTTGAAGAAATATTATGCTTAAAGCTCTCTTGTATCTATTAATCTGTACATCGAATAAAATGAAGGTTATTCAAGGGAATGTTGCTTTAAGTCCATGGACCCGAACCCTGGCCCAGAGACCCGTACCCTGGCCTGGGGACCCGTACACCGGTCATTTACTAAGTCCAGGGACCCGAACCTTGGCCCGGGGACCTGTACACGGTAGGACCCGTACCCCGTCATTTACTAAGTCCAGGGCCCCGAATTCTGGCCCGAGGACACGTACCCCGGTCATTTACTAAGTCAAGGGACCCGAACCCTAGCCCGAGGACCGGTACCCCGGTCATTTACTAAGTCCAGGGATCTGTAACCTGGCCTGGGAACCCGTACCCTAGTCATTCACTAAGTCCTGGGACTCGTATCCCAGTCATCTATTAAGCAGAGCCCCCAGGGATATGTTCAAAAGAATCTAAAACTTGAAAGATACTCTTCGTGAAGACTCGTTTGCCAGGATATTTAAGGATGCCCAAGTCATTTTTAGTATTTGATATTCTTGACGTTGTTCACTTATTACCAAGAAAAAGACAAATAAAAAAGGAAAAAATTATATATAACCAAAGGAGAATTACACTGTGCCCAGAAGTCCGGGAAGAAAAGTAAAATCTTAATCTATTTTTGGGTCCTGTTTATCTTCCTCTTCTTCATCCTCCGGGAGAGAGGCAGCAGCCTTCAGCAAGCCAGGAAAGTCTTCCTGGTCAGGAGGAATGAGGCCTTCTGCTTGGAATTGCTATAGACATTTATTGAAGCCCAAGTCAAAGTAAACAAAGGCTTAATCAGCCACCATCTTCTTAAGATCCTGGGACTTAAAAAATTGAGCCATTTTTTCTTCCTAAGAAGTCTTCAAAAGCTCCAAAGCAGCATTTGCCTCTTCAGCTTGGGGCCGGGAGGATTCTGCTTCTTCCTTAACCGCTTGGACCTCTAGACGAGCGGTCTTTAAGTTGTAATCATACTCTTTCCGAGATGATTCCAACTCAGATCGGGCCGTAGTAAGTCTGTTTGGGCCAAATCCAGTTGTTGTTTCCAGTTGGCCTTCTCCCGGGCCAAGTCTTGCTCGTGAAGCTCTCTCACCCGGGCCAATTCCGCCAGAAGTTTTTCACGCATTTCCCAGGCGGGTGGCTTGGTTATTCGCTTTCTTGGCCGCAGCAGCCACCTGCTCATAAGCAGATACGAGCATCTGCAAGCCCTGAAATCAAGGCAAAGATTAAAATTGGCACATGATCCGATGAAAAGTAAAAATTAAGAAGGTAACTTACAGAAAAAGACTGAGCAACAGCCTCATACAGTTAATGCTGACCTCCTCGGGACGAAGAAGACCTCGCACCATCTTGGTAAGGTCCGTGCTTACGTCATCACGAAAAATATTTGGCAAGACTAGGGGCACTTCGTCCTGTGATATAGGACCAGTAGACGAGCCGGAAGGGAGGTGTGATCGGGCGGTTATCTCGGGTTCTTCTGCAAGTAGGGTAACCGTCTCAGTGATCGGCTACATCAAGGCTTTCCTCTTGCGGTGATTTAGAGGAGCCAGATCCTCTTCACTGACCAGTGAAGTGGTCTCATCCCTGATTGGGGTCGTCTCCTCTCGGGACTCCTCCTCAGCCCGGATCCTATGCTCCTGTTGCTCTTGGGTTTCCCGAGCCCTCTTTTCCGCCCGGGCTTGTTTCTTCTCGGTCTTCTTTCGGGTGGCCGCTTAAAGAAGACTGGCCTTGATCATCTCTTCCTCTGCTGCACCAAAGATGACAAAGTAAGAAAAATAAAACGAGGAAAAAATCAAGTTCGTAGGAAAGTAATTTACCAGCCTGGCCAAATTCATCTATTATCTGGTCCACAGGGTCTTCAGGCCGGGGCCCGATCCTATAAATAAACAGATTCCCCCCCCCCCCCGATCACCAGTGATGACAGGAAGGACTGGCCCTCTATAGCGTCCCAAGCCTGGGTTAAAGGGGGAAGAAGTTTGAAATCTCGGGGGAGTTCGGGTTGCTCGGGCATTAAAGATAAGAAGCCTGTCAAACAGGTCAGGGGGGTTGGGAGTTGGAAAAAGAAAAATTTAGTTTTCCATCCCTTCAAGGAAGAAAGGATATCTGTTAGAAATCAGTATTTCATCTGGGCCATGAAATAAAAGACCCTGTCATTAAACCGGCAGGAGTAGAAGAAATAAAAGATGGAAGAGTTGATTGGTAGATTTTTCATACGAAACAAAATAAAAGTAGTTGCCATAATTCTAAAAGCGTTGGGGGTGAAGATGGTTAATCGGGAGCCCAAAGAGCCGGGCAACCCCTTCAAAAAAATGGTGGATCGGAAACCGGAGCCCACTCTTGAGCTGTTCTACAAAGAAGGTTTGAAAGCCTGGGGGTGGGGTGTCTGGATGATCATTTGGCTCGGGAATAATTTTTTTGTAACTAGTAGGGATCGATCCTAAAGACCTGATGTCTTAAGAGGCCCCAGAACGAAGGGCAGGAGTCACCGTAGAAAACCACAAGGGTCTTATAACTTTGTCTTTCCCTTTGTCCCGTGGACCAACTGCTCGGGAAGAAGAGGCCATGGTTTTGGTTTTTTGCTTTTTTGAGAGAAACCGGGAGGATGGAATAGGGATGGCTATAGGAATATGAATAGAAGTTTCAGAAGGGGTTGGGGAATTATCCTCCGAAAAACCTTTGACATTTTGACTAGAGGTAGAAGAGGTGGAGTTAGACATGATGAAAAGAGGAGAAAAAAGGAGGTAGAGTCAGAGTAAGAAACTTACAAGGTGAAGATGGTGGGTGAATGGTAACAGAGATCACCGGAGTTGGGAAGGCATGTCGCCGGAGGAGAAAACGAAGATCAGAGAATTGTGTGCAAGTGGTGAAAAGTTTGGAATAAACGTAGGGCAAAGGTATATATGAAGAAAAAAGGATTGATTTGAGCCATTGATCGCAAAACAGGTGGGTGGATAAGATTCACGTTGGAAATCTCGTGGGATATTTGAAAAGACAGGCTTCGAATTTGAGGCGTCGTAATGATTTATCTTCTCGGAATATGGAAAGTTATGACCGTTCAGATTCTAGGGCTTACGTCAGCCCTAATGAGATGACGTCAATCCTACTAACCCGGGGAGACTAAACGACAAAGTATTTTCCCTGACCGGGCACGCAAGACTAATCGGGACAGCGAGTATGACTCTAGCTCGATATTTAAGGAGGGAGTGATGATGCTCCCGGGATAGCCCGGGTCATGGATTGTGCCCGGGTCAAGGGTATGGATTGTGCCCGGGCTCTTAGGCAAATTCCCAAGACAATTGACGATGCCCCCATAGGTGCCCGGGTCATGGACGACCCGATGTATTAAATGGATAGCCCAAATCAATATAAATATGCAGGAAGGGTTCATCAGAATCCGGGCATGTGAACGCCCGAGGCATCTCCCCCAGTATATCGAATGCCCGGGCTCTCACGAAAGTCCCCGGGAACTTCTCACTCGGGCTACCTCGATATGAGCACCGCACTTAAGTATATTAGCAAAATAGGATATGGGCGGCTGTCCCATCTCTGACACCGATCCAAATGGTTGACAATCAGGTAGGGTGAATGTGACTAGTGTGAGATTTGACATGTCAGAACATAGGGTATGATCAGCCGTCCTACTATAATTAATATGTAGCACAAAGAACGAGATCATCATTACTTCTCCTACTATAAATACCAGGTTCTCTCTTTACATTTATTTCATGGACATATTGAATACACCAGCATTCATTGCTCATTACTCCTTAAAATCTTTTCCTTCACATCAATATCACAACCATCACTTGGTTACATTGGTTCTTTTGTTGAATCATTCACCGACTTAAGCGTCGGAGTTGTCACGCCGGATACCTTTTCGACGCCTATTCACTTGTCTTCTTAAGCGCAGGTCGCCATCACTGTCCGGGGAAGAAGCTCCTAGTCTAGACAATTCACATTGCTCTTATTTCCTTCATTATCTTGATAACAAATCCGGTGGAACACCCGACCCGACTCATCTTTTCCACTCGGATCGCATCATATATATATATACACACACACACCATAAGATAAATACACATATATATATTGGGCCACTGATCCATCCATGTAATATGGGCTAACGGCCTTATTCGGGGTTACCGGTCCACAGTTAGCCGAAGTCATCACGTGGCATGGGCATTGGATTTGGAGCGAGCGCAGAAACTGACCGATTTAACGATTGAACTAAAATTCCTCGCTTCTTCCGATCGCGTCCAGCTCTGCGCGCCAAATCCCGTTTACTGCGTTGTAGATCGAGTTTCTGCATCGGTTTCCTGGATCAGGAGCCGGGCTTTGAGGGATGTTTAAATTTCTGAAAGGGGTGGTCGGCGGATCCGGTACCGGCCTGAAAGATCTGCCTTACAACATCGGCGAGCCTTACTCCTCTGCTTGGGGATCTTGGGTGCACAGCCGTGGAACCTCCAAGGTTCGTATCTTTTTCATCTCGTGCTTTACTGGTTTATTCTTTTGAAGTTGATTGATTTCTTTGAAGTACAATCGAATTCTGCTTTGTTTAATTCCGGCTTCTTGAGGTGGTAGTTAATAGTTATAGTATCATAAGGGTGGAATTAGAATTCAGTTGGGAAGCTATTTACAAAGTTGGAACTTGCATTTTGGGTCAAATATGGGGCTAAATTTGAAATTTCAGCATCTGTGGCTTAACTAGGTTCATGATTTTTCCCCTGTTTTTACATGTTACTTGAAATTTGGAGTAGGATTAGAAGGTTGAAAATAGTTATGATTCCGTTCACTTTTCAAATGCACTTGGGAGGTCGTTTAAAAAAAAATGGTTCACCAAGTCCATTTCTCTAAATATCCCTATGTTTTTAGTGGCTTAATCTGGTTTGGTGGTTACTCATTCTTAGTGTTCTAAAAAATGGTAGGGGGATCTAGTCGCCTACACAATCTTTTTAAATTAATTTTTATAAAATTTTGTAACATTATATATTAATAGCTTTAATTTTTTTTGTTTTTTGGATATTAAATCATTGTTTAATATAGGTGGGAAGAACATGATTAATAAAAAATAAGATGATTTTTTGTTATTTTAGGATATTAAATCATTTTTAAAATTAAGACAATATCATCATTGTGATCATTATCTTCTTTGGATGCAAAATCATCCTCGAAAAGTTTTATCACTCTAGATTGCAGATAAGATTAAGTTTGATGTGTTAGAACAAATCAACAATTGGATTTTGGGTTAGGACATATAAAAAAATTACCTTTCATTTTTTTAATTAAAATTTTAATTTAAATTAAAAGGCCAAGAAACTTAATAAAAGCTAAAAATGAAAAAAAATAAATAAAAAATAAAAGCCCTAGCCGCCTAGCCTCGCGTAGGACCGCCTAGAACTGTCTAGGCCGGCCGACTAGAACACCTAGACTGGCTGACTAACCCTTTTTCTAGGCAGACGGCTGCGGCCTAGTGACTGGGTGCCGCCTAGGCCGATTTTTATATCAGTGCTCATTGCAACTGAAGGCTGCTTACTTTCTGCAACAATAAGTTTAGAAGATCAATTTGGAGAAGAGAGATGGTGGAATAATGGATGGGATTAGTTAGTTGCTAATATAAGCTATGTCATCATGACAATCATAAGTACATAATCCTTTCTGCGTTACAAGAAGCTTGGGACTGTACATCCTTGTCACATTGATGATACTAGTGTCTGACATGGGCGAGTGGTGTACATGACATGGCATGAGTGGTGGAGTGGTCGTGACGGTTACATAAGCCAATAATCATAGAAACACAATTTATGGTTTGTTTTGTTGTTTCGGCGTGGATGTTACGCCATTGCTTTTTCATTGTTGGAAGATTATTTTTCGAAACATATATTTGGTGTGCCGAGGTAGTACTTTCAAGGGTCCCTTGCTTATGCCGGTATTTAAGGTTTATTTATTGTGTAGTCAGTGGTGAACTTTCTCCGGTTATTTGTCTCATTGAAATTGTTTGGTACTTTCTGAATCGTATTTCAATTGCAACCTGATAAAAATAAAGGGCTCTACTTTTCGCTTTTTAATCCATTTCATCTTACCAAACAGGAAGACGGGGCTCCTGTTTCGATATTTTATCTTTCCGGAAGCAATGTGAATGATGGGCATTTAACTGCTGGTCGGAACGGTGTCAAACGCCTTCGAACGGTTAGCTTCGGTTTTGCCAATCAATTTTTGAAACTATTGATTGAAATAATCGAGCTTCTTCTTTAAGAGTCGGTCTTCTCTGGTTTCCAGTTGAGTTCTGAAATTTATTTGAAGTGAAAAGCTATCATACAGTTCTATGTTATTAACCCAAAATGATGCAGATTCTTTTGCTCAAAGAGCAGGCGCATCTAATGCATCATATTTCTGATGAAATTAGCATACAAATTCATGTGTCCAGATGAAATATTATTGTCAAGCTGTAAAACTCTGTGATATTGACTTTCAATTTTTTTCTTTTTCCTTTTCTTCATGTTTTTCACAGTTCTTGAAGCATGGCTACCAACACACTTGTGGTGCACTTGATTTCCCCATGGTTTTCTCAACTCAAAACTGTGTTTATTTCTTCAGGTCAGGCATCCCAACATTTTGTTATTTCTGCACAGCACTGAAGCAGAAACTTTTGATGGTTCTAGCACAAAGGTCACTATCTATATTGTGACGGAGCCTGTTATGCCCCTGTCCGAAAAGATCAAGGAATTGGGGTTAGAAGGAAGCCAAAGGTGTAGTATTTTTGATGTCTTTTTCTCTGATGTCATTCAAGCATTGAATAACATTGTTTAACATTTGGATTTTGTTTGCTTTATTAAGTGTATTTTCAATAATTTTGATACCTTGGTTCCTTAGATATTATTTAGTCCTACCAACAGATGTTAGTTCGTGCGACTTTGTATTTTTGTTTTTAGAGTAGTGTATTGTTGTTTAAACGACTTTGGCATGTCATCTTTCGTAGCATTTCTCTAGCTTCCTCAGATTTATCCTCTTGTTTGCCATGTTTCAACGTTTCTAATGTTTTGTTGCTTCTTGTGTCAGGGATGAATACTTTGCTTGGGGAATTCATCGGATAGCTAAAGCTGTGAGCTTTTTGAATAATGATTGTAAATTGGTATGCATCTTATATCTAGTTTCAGCAGTTTCCACTAACATATCCATTTGGGGAGAACCTGCATGTGATTATTTTCTGGTTGCATGGCTTGAGCTCTACAATCACCTATAATTGCTGTGAATGTCTCTTTTATTTGATGATATTTATTTATTTATATTAAAAAAGTTCCAATAACTTGGCAGCCTGTTTCCGGATGGTGAATAGGGGAAAGACTTGATATGAGCTTTGAGATGAGTGATGTCTTAGATTTTCTGTCATAAAATGTTCATACTTCTATGTGTCAATTCTTGATTCTTGAATGTGATTATGTTGTGAGTTGATGAAGTGCCTCAGAAAATGCTAGATATGTTCTGTATAAAAACAAAACTTTGTTTTGTAATTGCGCTCCCTCGGTTTCACCGTATTCCTGCTTTTAGCTATATCAAGGATTATGTCTTTGTTGTTGTCCTATTGCAGGTTCATGGTAATGTTTGCATGGCTAGTGTTGTTGTCACTCAAAGTTTGGACTGGAAGCTCCATGCATTTGATGTTCTATCTGAATTTGACGGGAATAGTGAAGCTGCTAGTGGACCAATGCTTGTAAGTTATCACTTTGAGCCCATGTTTTCCACATTTTTTCACAGTATACTTTTGGAGAAACCGGGTTTTCGCTTCCCAGTACGAGGGAAAACAAGATTCTTGTTAGTGTGTCTTAAAATCATGTGAGCTCATTTACATGTTGTCTGGCTATGTTAAGATTACTTCCAAAGTGTTTCTTAATTTGGTGTGTTGAGAGGAAGCTAAGTAGTAAAACATCAAATCGTAACACGAGTGAAAAAAATCCTGCCAGTAGAAACTTAAGGTTAAATGCATGAAAACCGTATAATTTTTGAAAATGTTCATGCTTTTAAGTTTTAAAAGAATATCTATGTCGAACTGAACCAGGTAACATTTCATAAGATCTTCTATCTGACATTTTTTTCTAATTTGACTTCTGTTTTATTGCCGCGTTAAAAATGCTGATTTTTTTCAGCTTAAATTCATGATGCTTTCATTTCTTCACTTTTGACATTTTTTGACACAGCAATATGAATGGCTTATTAGTTCACAATACAAGTCTATGGAGTTGGCAAAATCTGACTGGGCAGCTGTAAGAAAGTCTCCACCATGGGCTATTGATTCTTGGGGCTTAGGTAAGTGTGCATTTGAATGCTCAACACCTGATAAGATGTTTAGTTAATTACTTACCAAGCTAACTTTGAGATTCATCAAATTTATATTTGGGAGAATGGAAATCTGAAACACTTCTCTTCTTGAGAATTTAGGTTTAATGTCTCATTTTTGTGCAAGGCAAAAGCAGCTTGATGTTAATTTAATATGATTTGAGGTTAGATGAACTTTTAATATTTTTGTCTTCTTTCTCTGCTGGATAAATAGAATAAAGGCAGCTATCCCGTTATTTCGCTATGAGATTCCTTTCTGTGATGAAATTCTTGAAATTAATAGAACACAGATAATCTTTGAAAAATAATGTTTTGAGTAAAAGACTACCTATACTTTTGCATCGATCTGTGGCTTAGGAAAACAAAATAGTATCTTAGGTTAATGAAAACCAATTGCACCTTGTAGAATGTTTTTCTGGTTGATAAGCGTCTCCCATTAGAAATGCTTCAACATATCTATCTGTTAACATAGCTTTCTAATGGAAGGATGATTACTTTGGAATAGATGTAGGAATATTATTTTTCTTTTGAGTTACTTTTACTTATAATATTTATTTCTTTCAAAATTTGAAATAATGGAAGGATGATTACTTTGGAATAGATGTAGGAATATTATTTTTCTTTTGGGTTACTTTTACTTATAATATGTATTTCTTTCAAAATTTGAATAAAAAACATGACACCCTGTGACGGGCTTTTAGGAGGAGTGGGTTTGGGTTTATGTGTAATAATGGGCTGGATCGAAATAGGAACTATAAAAGATATGTGTTAGAATTAAAGTGGGGTGGGGTTAGTTATTTTGTACGTGAGAATAAAAACGGGGCATGGGGTATTTCGATTGGTGTGTATTTTGTTTACAGTTTCTTCTAGCACTTTCTAGGGAGAGAGAGTTTATTCTGTCTAGAATAATTTCTGCTCTAGGGGTCATTATCCTTGTGAGGATTGATAATTTTCTTGTGTAATCTTTCTGGTTCCGTTAATGAAATTATAGTTTGCATTATAATTGTTGTTTGATTTTGTAACACATCCTTTGTAGTTTATCCCAAGATTTCTCCTTTTTAATTTTTTATGCTGCAACGATAGGCTGTCTGATTTATGAACTATTCTCGGGCGCTAAGTTGAGTAAAACAGAGGAGTTGCGGAATACCTCTAGCATACCTAAGGTGCAACATACTTGTTTATGCTTTTTTTAACTTATCAGGGGTATATTTCCAGTTGGTATTCAGAATTTATTGTTATTCTCAGATTGTGTAATTATTATGCAATCCTGAATTCAATTGGTTCAGTGATTGCTTCAAGTTTCATTCGATTTGATAATTGGTTAACTTTGCAATTGTATATCGGTCTGTCCCAGTCTCTACTTCCAGATTATCAGCGTCTTTTGAGTTCTATGCCCTCTCGCAGGTTGAATTCGTCAAAGCTTCTGGAAAATGGTGGTATGTTTTTCTTCTGATATTTCAGTATATTTGGCTGAATTATTTTACAATTTTTCTATCTAGACTGGATGTTAGCTTGACATTACCTGACAGAATTCTTTACAGCTCCATATTACTTAATAGATATGTTTATACCTCCATTACCTGTTAGAATTTATTTCTTAAATATTTCCTCTGAACAACTTCCGCTGCAATATTGAGTGCACAAGCATTTTTATTTAATTTGTAATTAAATAATCATGGTATAGGTTACCATACTTATACAGATTAGTAATCTAATATGATTGTTACAGTTTGGATTATTCAATCGCTCTATGAGATGCCACTATTTTTCTGTGCTTTTTATGTGACTATTTCCTCTTTCCTCAACATAGGTTTCATTTATCTTTGCTCTTCAACTTCTGTTGAATTTTTTACAAATTAAGGACAATGTATGTTTAGTTGCAACTGTTCCTTTTTCAGTTAGTATAAACTTCACTAGCATTTACATTTGCTCTTAAAGATTGAAGACAATATGCCAATGCCAATTATAATTCCACTCTTATTTGCTTTTATATGCGAAATTGATGGTTTACTTGTCGAAGGTGCGCAAAACTAGCTGAAATTTCATCTGGATAGAAATAGATATCAAGCATTCTTCTGTCGCCTGTTTCTCTAAACTTGTGGAACAAGTTGATCATTGATGTTTGGGTTTTATTGATCTATAATTCACTCCCATGCTCCATGTTATTGAATTTTATATGACCGCCTGACATAAGAACGGTTGTTAAGATTTGGTTTAGATTTGCTAGATAAGCAAAAGTAAATTCTTTTATGGAGTTACAACGGCATTGTTTCTCCACAAAGATTGTGGTTTGATTTTTGCTGACACAAATAATATATTTTGACTTCGCTGGTTCAAGATTATGAGTAACCTTTTTTGTGGACTATTTATTTAATGGACTAAAATTTTCTTGTTATGTGTTGGCAGAATATTTTGAAAACAAGTTGGTGGAGACCATCCACTTTATGGAAATTCTTAACTTGAAGGACAGTGTAGAAAAGGATAACTTTTTTCGTAAGCTTCCAAATCTTGCAGAGCAGCTGCCTCGCCAAATAGTGCTGAAAAAGGTAGTGTTTATGAAGTTCCATGATCTGTTTAATTTTTTACAACTGAATTTACTAAAGTTTTACTTTTTTAGTTGCTTCCATTACTAGCGTCCGCCATTGAATTTGGTTCAGCTGCTGCACCTGCATTGACTGCATTGTTGAAACTGGGTTCTTGGCTTTCGACAGAAGAATATAGCCATAAGGCAACTATCTTTTATATCTTTATTGCAATCTTTCATATTGCTTTTTCTTGTAGTTAAACTTGGTTTTGTTGTTCGTAGGTATTGCCTACAGTTGTCAAACTTTTTGCATCTAATGATCGGGCTATGCGAGTTGGTCTTCTTCAGCATATCGATCAGTATGGCGAGGCCTTATCTGCTCAAATTGTTGACGAACAAGTATAAACAAGGCTCATAATCACGATAAATACTCATAACGTTAAATCTCCACTCTGTTTGATGCACAAATAAATCGGTGTGGGGTTTTGAAAAAAATATGTTTTATTGCAGGTTTACCCTCACGTTGCTAATGGATTTTCTGACGCATCAGCTTTTCTAAGAGAGTTGACCCTGAAATCTATGCTTGTCTTGGCTCCCAAGGTAACTGCTCTTTCTCTTTCAAGGGATGTACAAGCTGATGTTCAAGCCAAAACTAAATTATTCTTGAATTTTTCCTTGCTTAACCTTTTCACAGCTCTCTCAGCGCACTGTATCGGGATCGTTGCTAAAGTTTCTTTCAAAGCTTCAGGTATGTGCTCATGCATGCTGAATAAAAAGTCTCTTAATCGAATATGCTATAATTTTCGTAAACTTTTACGTCTATGACTTCCTTTGATGTTTTTAGCATTCTACGAATTTGTTATTCTACTTTTATTACTCTTGTAGGTTGATGAAGAACCAGCAATCAGAACAAATACAACCATATTACTTGGAAATATTGCGAGTCACCTGAATGAGGGGGTCAGTATCAAATGGTTCTTATACAATAATCCTTTTTTCTGACCTTTCAGATGTTTCTGGCACTTGTATCCTTTGATACTAAATAAATATTTGGTTCCAATATTAACATCTCAAGAATTTACTGTAATGCAGACAAGGAAAAGAGTTCTGATAAATGCATTTACAGTTCGAGCCTTGCGTGATAATTTTTCTCCTGCTCGAGGAGCAGGTAAAACTTTACTCTTTTTCTTGACCTTATAGCAGGAAGACTTTAGTGTCCTTGAGTTGGTTTCTTACACCATGTACTTTTCTTAGTCTTTTACCCAAAAAGAATTTATAAAGAAAGTTTTTGTCCCTCTATTAGTCAAAATGAATTCTCTACCCTTTCCGGGTTCCCCTCGCCCCACCTCTCATCTCTCCTATATTGTTACTTTCTTTTGTGTCAGGTATTATGGCTTTATGTGCCACTAGTTCTTATTATGATGTCAATGAGATTGCAACTCGAATTTTGCCAAATGTTGTTATCCTGACCATAGATGCTGACAGGTATTATTTTACTTTGATTGTCTGGTTGTGAGTATTAATTTCTCCCTTCCATATTTATTTTTTGTTGTTTATGTGTTCTTAAGAATGTCCCCAGTGAGCTGATCTTGAATTAATTGACATCGGATGCCACCTTTATACAAATCTTTTGATTGCATTTTCTAAAGTTTTTCTAGGTTGACCTTGAATATGCTTCATGAGGTTGAGCTCCATGTAGAAACATTTTGGTCTTGGGGAAGCATTAATAGTGAATTAAAGGGAAAGGTTGATATTATGCTGTTTACTCAAAATATTTCATTTTACATTTCTCAAGATAATACAGAGTTGAATTGTGTGACATCAAATTGTAGGACACCATCTTTCAATCTTTGCGAATTTTTTCAGGAGAACAAATATTCTTAGTTTGGTGTCGCTGGCCATCTCCACACCCACACACACCCACATACACATATATATAGATGATCTTGCCTACCGGTGAACTTGTTACTTCCAAATTCTGCAAGCTATACTGGTGTTCTTGTATATGTTTCTTTTTGTTTAGGCATGTTGACTTTAATGCTGGAGGAAAGTGTTATTTTCTTCCGTTTCCTTGTCTCCATATTCTAATTGCTTCTTATCCCTGTGATTATTTGCTTTGTACCCTTGATGCACATTTGATGCCTTTTGTCATGGGCTCCTCATCTTATTAGACTTTTTATATTTCATCTTTTCTTACTCCTGCTGGGACAGTGATGTTCGATCAAAGGCATTCCAGGCTGTTGAACAGTTTTTGCAATTAGTGAAACAATACCACAATAAGGTGTGTACCTTATTGTTGTGTGGTATTACTTCCTGGATATTGGTAAAAGGATATGAATTATTGCTAAAGCTCGCGAAAAATTCTGGAGAACAGTGTGATTCATAACTTAATCAAGCCCCGTCTGATAGGGAAAAAGATAAAGACTTAATTGCACAACAGTGCATGGTATTTATGTTTGCTTTCTGCTGTCACAATCGCAAGATTTGATCAATGAATCGGATCCAAATTACTGACTAGTCCTTCCTTTTTTTTTCTCTTTTGATTTGAGGATTAATGGTATCTTTTGGTTCCTTTAGACAAGCACTGGAGACACCACAGGTTCATCAGATGCAGGAATTTCGTCAATACCTGGAAATGCTGGTTTACTTGGGTACGTTGAGTTTGAGTCTATAATTTTTGGAATTTTATGAGGTACGGAGCCTAATATATCTTTCCTCATTGCAACTGGAATTAGTTTGAATTAGCAATTTATAAGGTTCCCTTGTCTTTTGTTTTTTATTACCTTTGATGCTTTATCGACTTGAACTTGTGTTATAATATCTGTGAAGAATGTAGTAAAAGGTACGTGGTTGGAAATCCTTAATATTCTTGATGGGGTTTACATGTAGAAAAAGGATGACATTTGTGGTAAAAATAATTTGTATTTGTACTTGGGATATAAATTGTACTGGAGGATGATTGGGATTTTCAAAAGAAGGGTGATACTTTCTGACACTTTGAAGTGAACAATTTTTGTCACCTGTTTGTTGTTCTTTTTGCCGTCCCTTTCGTGGTTCTATGGCTGCTATCGAAGTCGTATTGTTTTCTCCCCACTAAATAAAACTGCAGGATCTAATATTTTTAAACTAAATGTCTACTCTTTTCATCGTAAAGAGATTTGCCTTCGCTGTTGGTATCACTTTACGGATTTTGATGCAGATGGGCTATGAGCTCTTTGACTCTTAAAGGCAAACCTTCTGAACAGAATACCCTTGCTTCATCGGACACAAAAAATGCACCTCTTACTTCATCAATTTCCAATTCCAGCTATGGTACGCATTCTACCTCTTTTTCCATTGAAAAAAATAACTGTTTTGCCTCTTGTATTTTAGGATAATTGACTTATCCTGCAACGATACGTCTCTAATTAGTTGTTATTTCTGCCCTTGCTTGCATTCAGGATAAGTCTCTAATAGTTGTTATTTCTGCCCTTGTTGCACTTACTTGCATGCTGGCCAGTACACTGCATTGACATTGATACTTTGATGCCAGTGATGGATACAGCAAATGTATCATCGGTCCGTGTAAATTCCCATTCTGACTTGACTGAATTCACCGACCATCCTCCACCCGCATCCCCTACATCAACTGATGGGTGGGGTGAGCTCGAAAATGGCATTGATGAAGACAAAGATGGTTGGGATGATATTGAGCCGTTGGAGGAATTAAATCCATCTTCAGCTCTTGCAAGCATCCAAGCTGATAAAAAACGTCCCGTCTCACAGCCAAAGCCTCGAGATAATACTTCCAAAGAGGATGACTTGAAAACAGGTACTTGAACTCATATCATCACATAATGATGCACACTAGTGCGTGGAAGATCACTCTAGATTTACTTCTAATCCAATGCAATGTTCGGTTCAGTTCCCAGCTCAAGACTGAAGAGCGCGTTAAAGACAAGCAACAATGATGATGATAATAATGATAGTGACGCTTGGGGTTCTGTAGCACATCCTGCTCCAAAATCTACATCAAAACCTTTAAACTCGAAATCCAGCAAAGTTGATGATGATCCATGGGGCGCTATAGCTGCCCCAGTTCCTAAAACATCTTCCAAGTCTTTGAATCTGAAATCTAGTGGATCTGCTGATGATGACCTCTGGGCATCCATTGCAGCTCCGCCACCAACCACTGGAGCGAAGCCTTTGTCATTCGGGCGAGGTAGAGGAACCAAACCAGCTGCTCCTAAATTGGGTGCTCAGAGGATAAACAGAACCTCATCGGGGATGTAATTTAAGGTACAAGAGAACCGATTTTTGGCATTTTTCTGTACATTTTGTAGTTCCTTTCTAATGGCAACTAAATTTTTTATATATTTTTTTTAATAAGAAATCCATATTTGCTCTGTAGTAGTATTTCTGCTTTGAACAAATGCCTTCTTTTTTTTTTCCCTGTTTTGTAAAAATTATCCATTCATTGTACGCTATTATTTTTTTGTGTGAGTTGTACATTAACACCGATGAAACATATTCTGTACAGTATAATCAATCATACATCGTATGTATAATTATTGATGATTACCACCAAAAAAATTTAGTGGTTTAAACTATATGATTATGCTTCACACGCATGATCATATTTTTCTGATTTCTTTAGGCCTTGTACATTTTGGCATTGAGGGGTAGGGTGTAGATGAAGTAGAATACGAGGATATCATAATTTTTAAGGCTCGAATTTGTTTCGATTTAGATGTACTTGAGCTCAAATAGTTTAAATATTTTTTTACAAATTTGGTTCGAATTACGAGTTCTGTAGGTTTACATCGGCAATATACGTTTGCATCCGCCATTGAGGTATGAATAAATCATTCAAGTTTTCACACAAAGAAATGCAATTTAAAATCTTTGAATAACAAGATAGTCTGAGTATGAGGCATCTTGTAGTCAAGTTGAGCTTGAGTTGCTATAAAGTTTTATAATTCTAGCTCAAGCTTTTACTAAACTAGAGACTTTCAAGCAGGGATGTCAAAATCAAATACGATCTTTCAACCAGATATGGTTCAACTCGAAAAAAAATCAGGTTTTGGGTTTTCGGGTTCGGTTTAGATCGTGTTGTACCCGATAGCTGACCCAAAAAAATGACTAGGTTGGGTTCGTGTTGACCCGAAAATTGTAATTTTTTAAAAATAATAATAATTAATAAATATTCCCTATATTATTATATATTGTATGTTTCAAAAAATATTTATTGTATATTTATACCATAAATTTTCATAATTTAATATTTATTTTGAACATTTTTTATTATTTAAAAATAGTTTATTTGATTTAATAATTATATTTTATTTTCTACGATTAGACTTTCAAATTTAAATTATATATATGAGAGATATTTATTATTATGTGTTAAATTAAAATATTTTTTTTGAATTTTGTTTATTTTTTTAAAAAAAATTCAAAATCGGGTTGATTAGTTTGATTCGAGTTTGGGTCGAGTTTAGAGTTTTCGGGGAAATTTTTGAATATTGAGCAATTTTTGAATAATACTGTTGACCGATGATTTCGGTTGTGAATAAATCTAGCAAGCAAACTAGGTTGACTAATAGTAATTGGATGATGAGTCCAGATATCGTACCCAGAGAGATCGATGCTTAACTACTAGAATATGAATTATTTTTCCTAATAGTCTAATCAAATTCAAGTGAGATGAGATAAATTAATCGAAATTAAATTAAACAATTTAAATAAATAAATTAAAGTAAAAATAATCCAAATTATTAATTTATACGGGAATTTAAATTATTTTAAAACGACTAAGGCACACAATGGTAGCGAGACAAACTTATAATCACGTGTCAAATTCAATAAATTATTTATTTAATTCACGACGAAATTCTCAAAATTATTTATTAAACGATTTTTCAAATTAATAAATCTAATTAAATCTAACGGTTCAATTATTTCTAAATGAATTTAATTAGATTCAGCCGCATTAAATCGCTGTGAAATTTCAGTTTTTCAACCTAAAGTCACACAATGAAAACGAATACTATTTTAGCTAGTTTAACCATGTGTTGATTGATGTATTAAGCAAATATTAATCTATCGCCTTCCGGTTTTAGATTAACCAACAAATATTCAATTTAATTGGCCAGATTAAAAGAACACATGATAAACGACATCAATTAATGAAGAAAAATAAATAATAGAATTGAATCAAACTCAAAACATCAAAAATAATTTGTCTCGGCCATATCGTGACCTTAGTCTATAAAAGTCTACTACATAAATTCACAACAAAAGTGCAACTCCATATTTAATTTCAATAAAGAAAACATAATTAAGAAGAAATGTAAGGAATTTTCAGTGATTTGTGGCGTGTGTTGATGAATTCTTCCTGCTTCTGCCTTCAATCTTCCTCCCTTCAATTCTTCTTCCGCGCTGTTACTGCTTCACTGTAGCCTTTTGTTCTGCACTTCCTTCCTCTTCCTGTGTTGTTACGACTCTCCTCCTCTCTGTACGCTTCTGCCTCCCTTTTATCCTTCTAAATGGACATCCTTTTTCAATTCTTTTTAAGCTCATCTCCAACTTAAACATTATAGATAAGATTGTAGATTTTATTTTCAAATATGAGGGTTCATCTTTATCAAGACATGCACAGATATTTCTTCCAAAACTTCAATAATATCAAGATAATAAAATATAAGAGTATTTTATTTCCTTTCTTTTGGTATTTTTCTCTTTGAAGTCTTGTAAATTTATTTTGTTTCCAAATTTAATCATTTTGCTCTTTTATTCAAAAATATAATTCTTAATTCAATTAAGCACATAATTAGGGATAAAAAGTCTAGACAAGCAAAAATAAAATCCATATATCTCTATAGGATTTGGGCTTATCAATCCCCCACACTTAGCATTTGTTCAACCTCGAGCAAATCCGAGAATAAAATATACCGAAGGAATATCTAATGATTCACCACAAAAAATGACACAATCAACACTTTTCAACCTACCAAATTCCGTCACACTCAATCAAAAGATCACACTTCGAAAATCATAAAATTCACTTTCATTACAACGTTAAAACTCAAGCATTCACTAGAAAAGATCAAGATAATGAGACGTGTGTAGCGTGGAAGTCAAAACTCATATTCCTCAAAGGTGAGTTGGTAGCTAGGGTTTTCGAGTTGTTGGTGCTGGAAAATTCAGTAGGTTGCAGCAAAGTTTTGGGGACCTTGGGTGACTCGAATTAGAGGGTTTTAGGTTTGATTTTATGATATTATTTTATGTTTTAAGTTTGGGAAAATTCGGTTTAGTTTCGGGTTAAAACCGAGACCCGATCCAAGTTTTAAAATGAATCGATTAAGTTTTGAAACGAGTTCTAATTTATGTCCAAGAAACACTTATAAATATGTTTTGGGATGTTTTAAGGAGTTTGGTAAGCTTCGGGTCGAAATTTAGAGGTCTAGGGGTAAAATGGTCATTTCGGGTTTCCACTGGCAAAATGATCATTTTGCACCCGGGTTGAGTTTTTAGTCCTGGCAGCGCCCCGAGCACAAATTTTTCATGTTTTAAATGTTTATGTATCATGTACATGATTTTTATGTAAATATGAAAATATGTTGCATGCTTGGTTTCAAGGAAAATTTACGTATATTCGTCATTTTATTAAGTGATGAATATGATGACATATTTTGAATGATGAGAGTTGGTTGTGACTAATACGATGACACGATGATATGTAAGGCCAATGCTCAGTGGATAGGTAATGATGTCGCTGATGTCCCCGCCGCGGGTACCTTGGTTACACGTAGATGGATCCATTGACTGACATGATGATACAAAAGTCACAACTAATGAACGAAATTCAATTAAAAGAAATGAACATGTATATGATGTTATGTTGAGATATGTTTTGACATGTATGCTTTGTTATGTTTACGTTCACGCGTTAAAGATCATGAACTGTATTTTTTTATTACGGTACTTTTCACTGTTGCCTGCATGTATATGTACTTGGTATTGACATTGCAGGTGTGTTGAGTCTTTAGACTCACTAGGTGTGAATGATGCAGGTGAGCATGTTGATGAGGAGGCTGGAAGTGCCGAATTCTGAGTAGGCAGGGCTGAATATGCGCACATGACCCGAGGACCATATTTTCCGCACATCACGTGTTTTGAGTTTTGAGTAGACTTGATCAGTTTTATTCGCTTGTTTTGATAAGTTGAGGATTCCCAGGATTTTTACTTGTTTGATTATTGATGGCCGTGTTGGCAAACTTTAAACTGCAGTATTTTATTTGTCATATTATTACGATTATTTTTAAAAGGCGTATTTTTCAGCAGTCCTGCATGCATGCATTTAAATGAGATTTTCATGTATTAGCTTTTTTTTTTAAAAAATTTGTAGCATTTTTAAGCAGTAGATGTTTCACCTATTGTCCAAACGATTGAACATAAGAACAAAGCTAAACGGTTTGGAATTGGATATAGCCTTGAGAGTCCAATTGATTCACGAAGCTGGTTACCGAAACAGTTTAGCTACAAAAATCAGCACTATAGGAATGACTATTACAATGATTACAACTGTAAGACATTTCAGAAGAGATATCGGAAGAACAATCAGTTGAAAAAGTTTAAAAATCATATTGTTTCTTCTGCACACAACACACCACACACACACAAGTCGAGAAAAACCATTTGGAACACAGCAACTATCAAGTCAGTTAGACTAATCCAAGTCTAGTTTTCTAAAGGACTAATCAGTTTAGGATCCAAATAGATGTGGGTACAAAAATCATTTATTGTGTGTGATTGCAGGTGACAAGAACAACAAAAGAATCAATTTGGTACTTGGGCAGTGGATGCTCGCGACACATGACAGGGGATGCTGATTTGCTATTCCAACTGATCAAATATTCTGGTCCAACCATCAGTTTTGGAGACAACTCTAAGGTAAAACTGTGGGTAAAGGTAAGCTTATCCATGGTAATATTATTATTCTTACTGGTTGATAATTTGAAGCATAACTTGATTAGCATCAGTCAGTTACGCGATAATAATTTTTCAGTTCAGTTCAACAAACACACGTGCACTGTTAAGAACTTAAATGATGACATCATTATCACTGGAAATAGGTGTGGTAATTCTTATAAAGTGAGTTGGAATAATCAACCTAATGCACCAGTTTATTTATAGCTTCAAAATCTTCTAAAAACTTGTTGTGACATAAAATGTTGAACCACTTGAATTTCAAGTCCATCGCTCATCTGAGTAACCATGAAACTGGTCTGCCTAAAATAGATTTTTCAAAAGATAAAATTTGTTCGGCATGTCAGTTTAGTAAATAAGTAAGATCGTCTTAAAAAAAAAAGGTAGTAAATCTTCCACCAGATGCTTAGAACTATTTCATATGGATCTTTTTGGTCCTATACCAGCAATGAGTTTAGAGGGAATGAAATACACCTTGGTAGTTGTTAACGATTTTTCAAGATTTACTTGGTTTATATTTATTAAATCAAAAAACCAAACTGCTACACAACTGATTAAACTTTTCAAAAGATTATTAACTGAAAAATCAATTGGAATTGACAGAATAAAATCTGATCGAGGGACTAAATTTGTCAATCAAAAGATTTCTCAATTTTTAGAAAATTGTGGAATTAAGCATGAGTTCTCAGCAGTTAGAATACCTCAGCAAAATGGTATAGCTGAAAAAAAAAGCATACGCTTAAAGAAGCAGCTAGAACGATGCTTGCTGATTCCGGTATATCACAAAATTTTTGGGCAGAAGCAGTAAACACTGCGTGTTATACTCAGAACAGATCAATTATTAATAAAAATCATTTGAAACACATAATGAGATCTGGCATGGAAAGAAAATCTTGGTGTCCTACTTAAGAATATTTGGCTGTAGATGTTTTATCCATAATAATGGTAAAAATCATTTAAAAACGTTTGATGCTAAATCTGCAGAAGGAATATTTTTGGGTTACTCATCAGTTAGTAAAGCTTATAGAGTGTTTAACAAATGTACTTTGAATGTAGAAGAGTCAATTCATGTTGTATTTGATGAATATGTACTAACTGATAAGCCAATTGATCCAATTGAGTTAACTGATCACTTTACAGAAATCAGTTTGGATGATGATAGTGAAGAAGAAGCTCACATCAATCGACATATCCTTCAAACACCTGAACCAGAGATAGTGGATCAAACAGCTGAACATGAAGCTGTTCCTAACACTCAGTTGGTGGAACAACGCGATAATATTCAAATACCAACTGAAGCTTTTTCAACTGAAAATGATGTTCAGTTACAAACTGAACCAGTTACTGAAATTGTTCTGACTAATCCTAACTACAGATGGAAGAAATCACATCCACAAGAATTGGTGACAGGTAATCCATTTGATCCGGTAATAACAAGAAACCAAATGATTAATTTATTTATTCGTTCAGTTTTTTTTCTCAACTGGAACCAAAGAAAACTGATGAAGCTCTTGCTGATCCTAACTGGATAAATGCTATACAAGAAGAGCTAAATCAGTTTACTCATAACAATGTCTTGACTTTAGTTCCAAGACCAGTTTCTAAAACCATTATAGGTACAAAGTGGGTCTACAGGAACAAACTGAACGAAGATGGTTCAGTTGTGCGTAACAAAGCAAGACTGGTAGCACAAGGATATATGCAAGAAGAAGGAATTGATTACGACAAGACATATGCACCAGTTGCACGACTAGAAGCACCAGTTGCACGACTAGAAGCAATCAGAATATTCATTGCCTATGCCTCTTTTAATTACTTCAAAGTCTAACAAATGGATGTCAAGAGTGCATTCTTGAATGGTCAGTTGCAGGAAGAAGTGTATGTTGAACAACCACCAAGTTTTGTAAATCACTCTCTTCCTGATCATTTTTTCACTTGAACAAAGCTTTGTATGGTCTTAAACAAGCTCCTAGAGCTTGGTATGAGAATTTGTCAAAATTTTTAACTGATCAAGATTTTACTGTTGGAACAGTTTTTGACAAAACTTTGTTCAAAATTTCAAAGAATGATCGTATTTTACTTGTGCAAATTTATGTTGATGATATTATTTTTGGATCAACTAACCCCAAATTATGCGAGAAATTTGCCAAGTTAATGCAGGAAAAATTCGAGATGAGCATGATGGGTGAACTGATATTTTTCCTTGGTCTGCAAGTAAAGAAACTGGTACTTTATTAGTTAGACAAAATATACGAAGGAACTGCTTAAGAAATTTGTCATGTAGACATGTTCAGCTGCAAATACTCTCATGAGCTCGTCGATTAAATTAGATAAAGATGAAGGGAGAATATCAGTTGAGACGGTACTCTACAAAGGTTTAATAGGTTCTTTATTATACCTAACCGCTAGTCGTCTATTTGCTGTTTGCATGTGTGCTAGATTTAAGACAAATTCTAAGAAATCACATTTTTCAGCTGCCAAACGCATATTGAAATATCTTAAAGGCGCACAAAATGTGGGCTTATGGTATGCTAAAGACTCATCTTTCAATTTAGTTGACTATTCAGATGCAGATTATGCAGGATGTAAGCTTGATCGTAAAAGCACCAGTGGATCATGTCAGTTTCGGAGACAGACTGATTTTATGGTTTAGTAAGTAGCAAACATCCATAACAACTTCCACAACTGAAGCAGAATATCTAGCTGCTGGAAGCTGCTGCGCTCAACTGCTCTGGATTCAGCAACAACTGAAAGATTATGAAGTCGTTGCAGAAGAATCACCAATGTTATGTGATAATACAAGCACAATTGCGATTACATACAATACAGTTCTTCATTCCAGGACCAAACACATTGATGTCAAACACCAATTCATCAGAGATCATGATCTAAAGAAGGAAATCAGGCTGAAGTACATATCAACTGAACAACAAGCAGCTGACATCTTTACAAAGCCACTTTCCGAGACTAAGTTTTCTTATTTTCACAATATTCTTGGTTTAATGATTTGTCTTAATCTTATTTGCATTATTTTATGTCATTTAGTGTTGCTAGTCAATTGTTATCAATTATTTTGCAGAGAGAACATAGCAGTAAAAATTAATGAATAACAATGAATCAAAAATAGAAATTTCATTGAGAAAACATATCTGCTATTACACGATTTAGTTATATTTCTATTGCATTTAGCCAGGAGGACATCCAACTGGATAATTCTTCGAAGGAAGTTCCCCTGAAGTCCTCTGAACTCTTTGCTCTTTGATGAGCATCAGGTAATATAGTCTTCATCAGTTGCCAGATCTGAAGTATGAATAATGGAGAGTCGTTGCTTATACTTGATCTTCGTTGCCAGTTGTTCTCTTGTGGCAACTCGTCTCTCTTGTTGGATGGACTGCAACTTTTGAACTTTTGTCCAGGTGTACAGTGTTTTTGCGAAGACAAGGTCTTCAATTTCATTTTTCTTCGCTGCTACAGCTGCTAGCCTATTCCTCTCCGCACGATTGGATTTCCTAGAACGACTTGCCTTGTCCATATGCTCTTAATTAATATTATCCGTAAAATATTTTGTATCTGATGAGTTTGATCATATTTATAGAGAGATACAACCAACTGAACATAAGAAGATGAAGAGACATCAGTCAACCGTCTACAATTAATTCATCGACAATGAGTTTCCCTTACTTTTTTTACTTTTATGCATTTATTTAGGGAGAATATCGATTTTAATTTGGTTAACTAATAAGACAATTGTCAGTTGGTCTTCAACTGAACTGATTTAGTTTTTAACTGATCACTCAGTTATTGACTTAACTGAACTTATCATATAGGTTAACAGATTATTGATAAAACTTCACATTAAAAGATGTGACCGTTAAAATTACATATTTAATTATGTCCTTCATGAATAGTGATTGGTAACGTGGCCCCAAGTAGTCCAATCGAGTTTTATGCACGTTCACACGTTTTAAATTTAAATTAATCTTGGACTGACACGTGTCCAAAAATTTGAACAGTCACCAACACAAGTAATTGTGCGGTAAGGTCCAGGAATTTAATTCGTAACCTGACTGCATGCAATCTTGGATTTTATTTTAAATTATGTGTAATTATTTTTATGCATTTATGCATAATTCATGCATGATAGGATTTAATTCATGAAAATTTTAAGTTCATACATTAGGATTCCTAGGTGCACTTCATGCTCAAACGAGGGACGGAGACAGGAGAATCTTCAGGAAAATGATTTTTTTTATACATGATTAATTTTTATTATTTAATATAAGGTATTTTTAATGGTATTTTTGAAAAATAAAATTTTATTGAGTATTTTCATCCGTAGAATTTTATTTTTAATGGTACACAAATTTTATCGAATCGGGGGACTTTTTAAGGGTTCGGCTAATATGTTCAAAATACTTCCAACACGAAATAATTTTCGAGAGTGTGTTTGGATTTAATGGACATATTTTTAAGCTTGTTGGGTTTAAAACCCTTTTCAAACCCTTTATTATCTTTTTAGGGCCCATTAATTGTGTGATTAACCATTTAATTATTATATAACAAGCCATTAACCTAAACCTAATTACTTTGCATAACCGACACCCTCATTCAACCTTCCCCACCCTTGGTTTCAGAACTCGGCAGCTGAAGGCATCGGTTCCCTCTTGTTTTGCAAAAAGAAAAACTTCTTCCGTGTCTCCATTTGCATCGTTCTTGTCTTCAAATCATCAAGGCACGTTTGTATATTCCTTCTCTCATCATGCACTCCAATATTAGGCTGTAATATGCGTGTTTGTATGCAAAAGTTTCGTTCTGTTTGAAGCATGCATATTCGAAATCTTTTGGCACGAAACTTTGCTTATTTTGTCTTTCAACTCACGTTTTCTGATATGTTTTGCAAGGGGGGGCTGCTGTATTAGGTGGTCAAGGGCCTGTACAGATCAGGAGTGTGAGGTGTAAGCGCTGGAGTGTGTAGTTGATCGGGTTTGGTTGTATTCGAGAGGGGCTGTGCAGATCGGAAGTTTTTGGTTCAGGGGTTCGGTCCATCGTTTCTCTACACCAGCCGTGCGAGAGCCTTCTCCAGCCCTGGACCAGACCAGTCAGGGTCTGGAATGGCACGAGCCATGCTGGAAAGGAGGGAACAAACGATCGTGCTAGGTGTTATGGGTTAGCCGCGGTAAGCGCACTTTGTGGGTTCTCGGTTTTTAGCCGTTAGAGGCTTGCATGGGGATTGTGGCGTGGGTCTGGTAGGTCCATTGGGGACTGGTCTTGTTCCCTAGTAGGTTGGTTCATGGCTGGTACTACGAGTTTAGCGAGGCGTGAGTTTTTGGGAGGAAAGTGTGCATGAGGTGGTGAATTAAGATAGGACCGAGAGTTTTGTCAAGTTCTGGAAATTTCAGCCGTGGGTTTGGAGGCCTAATGACATTGTTTTAGGACCTATTAAGTGTTTTTAAGATATGGTAAAAGTTGGAGAAGATTTGGGTAAATTTTGAGTCGATTCGGGTTAAAATCGGGACCCCGGTCCAAGTTTTAAAACGAATCAGTTAAGATGTATTATGGGCTTGAGTTTATGTCTAGGAATACTTTTAAATATGTGTTAGGATCGGTTGATTGGTTGAAAGATGTTTAGAAGGGGGTTGAATAAACACTCATGATTTTTGAATAAACACTCATGATAAACTGAAACTTAGGAATCTTGTCAGTCGATGACAATCAGTTTAACTGAATATAGTTTTGGAAATAAACTGACTGAAAGATAGAATAAATGACTGAAGTAAAAACACGAAGATTTATGGATGTTCGGAGATTGAATAACTCCTACGCTACCCTTTCTATCACAAGGATATGATATGAACTAAAAGACTTTGATCAATACAAAACTTGTACAGACCCACTTCAGTTTGGACTTAACACTGCCAAAACTGAAACTCTTAGTTTACTAAATTTTTCATAGTTCTCGACTGGACTTAGCACAACTGATCTAGCTTAGATCAAATAAATAATGCAATGGTTTGTGCTAGTAAGCTCGAAAGGTAGCCTCAAATGCTAAGAATAATTCTGATAAGTGTGAGCTTTTTGAATATCAAATGGGAGTAATAAATTCAGCAGGGTAACAGCAAGCTTGAAACAATAGATGAATCGTATTGATAAGTGTGTTTTCTCAACCGCTCTTCTCACCTATTTATAGGCTTTTATTTAACGGTAACATTAAATAATATTTGAATCTTTATATCTGTTGATTGCCACGTCAATATACTTCTGACATTCATACACTGCAAGTTCTGAAATGTGGCGTTGCACTACGAGTTGCAGTATGCTTTGTACTGTTGTCGGTTGAATGTCCTTTTCAATTGATTACGTGTTCAGCTGAATGATTAGCTGATATGTAGATGCTGGTAAGCTCACAACTGAATATCTCAACTGATCAGTTTCCAACTGATCAGTCAGTTGACTTTGTAGATTCAGTTCGAATGGTTTCAGTTGCCTTTTAATAACCTGCGCATTAATCTTCACTTAGGCAACTGTCAGTTCGTGATCAGTTAGTTCAATAGATTTAATCTCTTAGTTTGTCAAACCACCGAAATTAAGTTTCCAACAATTTCCCCCTTCTTGGTGTTTGACAAAACTTGCAAGGTATGAACTGGTCAACTGAACTTAAGATAAACTTCGATTTCATTGTAGATAAAATAATTCTATGATGTACAGATTCGTACAAAGAATAAAGAATAAAGAATCTTTAGATCTTCAACCATTAATTGAAGTCAGTAAGTTGATCTTCATATCTTCTTTTTCCCTTTGTCTTCTTCTGTCTCTCGAATAATTTCTCCCTTTTTGTCAAGCACATCCACTTTCTTTGTTAATATACAGACATCTACTGCAATATCTGATATGACATTCATCACAATATTCTGCAACATATCAATTCTTTTAGTGACTGTACTATCCAGAAAGTCAAAATGTCTGCCGACTAAAGCTTGAGTTTGGAAGTGGGATTCAGTCGACAATCTGTCTTTCTTTATTTCTTCCATCTGGAGGTATAGAGAAGTCACACTCTGATTGAGTAGATTCAAATTTGTCCGTAGTAAACTCATTGGTCGAGTTGAGCTTCAAAGTGTGTGCGAGCTGAGTAGACTGTATTGCAGAAATAACATTCATCATACTGACTAGGTTCGACTAATCGGTTTGAAGTTCTTCAAATAGGGCATCATCGTCTGAAATTCTAGGAGACATGGCTCCGGAAGTTTCTGGAATCTGTTCCCTTTTTTGTTGAGTAAATACAACCATCGCACCGTCAGTTGGTTCTGTTTCATGTGCAGGTATTTCTGAAATACCTTTAGTTGTAGGGTCCTAGGGAGGAGATGAGACAGTTGGAAGAACAGAAGTAGAAGAAGGTTCTTCGGTTGTTTCAACAACTGGTTCTTCAGTTGGTCGTATAACTGGCTCTTCACCTGACACTGCTTCAGTTGTAACTGCGTTCAGCTGAGCCTCTTTATTTTGTTCGAAAACTGCTTGTTCAGCCATAACAACTGACTGAACTAGCTCTTCAATCTCTTCAAAAATAGCCTTCACGGCCGGGTCTTCAAAATAAACAGCTTGAACAGCTGGTTAATCAACAATAATAGGATCAGCTTGATTTCCAGTAACAGTTGGCTGATCTGCTGGTTCCTCAGATATAACTGTAACGCCCCAAAAACTCGAAGGTCCACGCAAACCACGTGCATGCAATTATTAAATTCTTTTGTATTTTAATTAAATGTTTTAATTGCATTAATTATTTTTGTGGTGCATATTGATATGTTTAAATTATATTTTTCTACATGGTTGCATTAAAATGTATTTTTAAAGGTTATTCGAGTTGCGATCGAGGAACGGGGACCGATGGCTGAAAAATAGAAAATGTTTTTATTAAATAATTGTTTTTAATTATTTAAAATATGGTTAATGCTTTTTAGTATTTTTGAAAATAAGGGGTTTTTAGGTGATTTTATACGCCGGGACGTAAATTTTATCGGTGTTGGATTTTCAACAAAAATACAAACTTTTTGACAACCCGACTATTTAATTCACAAACTTATTTTAAGAAAGCTATTTTAAATATTTTAATTAAATTCTAATTAAGCATTTAATGGGCCTAAACTTGGCTTAATATGCCTAAACTTGAGTTAATAACCTTATTTACTATATAATATACAAATCTCTACCCAAAACCCTACTCTTTTGCACCAAAGGAAATCGGCCACACTTTTTCAAAAATCTGAAAATTCTCTCCTCACCACCCTACACACACACGGCACACATACATATCATCCAAGGAGGAATTTCGTAGGGTTGAAGAGAATACAAGCCAAAGTTGTGTCCCGTTCTTCGTCGTCAACAGATTTTCATGCGTATATAACGCAAAGGCACGCCATAATTCTTTCCTTCAAACATCTATCACACCATAATATTTATTTGAACATGTTTTGAAAGAAAACAAGGCACACAACTTGAAGATTTTCGTACATGCATATTAGATGATTTTTGGCACTTGTGTTTTGATTTAAAAACATGATTATTGTGTCATTAAAGGGGCTGCCATGTAGTAGGATGTTAAGGGGTGGTTTTACACGAGATTTAAGGTCCTAATATCACACCAAAAACGTTGTGCAAACTGAATAAAATAAGCTGGAAACCATCAGGTATCATGTGGATTGCAGGGCTCGGTTGATGGGTGGTTTGTGGCTTGGCTTGGCTGGGGCTGGACCAAAGCTTGGCTAGGGCCCGTGAAAGGTCAAGGGAAGAGTCCTAGCCATGCTAGGACTCGAGACCATGGGCTGGGGAGGAGTCCTAGCAAGCTAGGACTCCACCCGAGAGAGAGAGCAAAGGGTAGCGCAGGTTGCAGCAATTTGTGCAGGGGCTGTGGCTCGGCCAGGGGCTTTGGGGCTGGGCTAGGTTAGGTCCTTAGGGTCCTAAGAAGGGGCACAAGGGGCTGGTTCAAGGTCTGGTGTGGTTGGCTAGGTCCTAGCAACAGAAACGTAGGGTCCATGTCTATGTGGGTTCTCGGCTGCTTCTGGTGGCTTGTGTTGTGGCTTCGGTTTTCAACTGGGGCTCGAGTCCTATGGGTTCTAAGGGTCAAGTAGGGTGCCTAGATGGTCTGGTCATGAGTTGGTGCAGGGTGGCTCGCTGGGGCTCGAGCCAAGCACAGAAAACGTGAGGGAGAAGCTTTTTGGCAGCAAGTTTGGCGTGAGTTGTTGTCAAGGTTCAGGGGCTTCGCTGCTTGGGTTCAAAGGCTGGGCTGGTCTTGGCAGAGGCTGGGCGTGATCCAGGAAAGGTTAGGGTGGTGTGGGCTAGGTGGTGGCTCGGCTGGAAGTGTCCTAGGTTGGCTAGGAGTCCTTATGTGCTTAGGAGTTACACACACATACACAACATGCAAAATTTTGGGTCAAGTTTTAGGTGGGTTTGAGCGAGCTAGGGGCTTGTTCTTTGGGCTGGGCTCGGTCAGTAGGGTCCCTAGATGGGTTGGCTAGGTTTTGGTTCAAAGTGGCTTGGGCTTGGCTCAGGTAAATTAGGAGATGGCTCGGTGTGTTCGTCGAAGGGTCAAAAATGAGATTAATTAAGCCAAAATTGATTCCATGGGTCCACGGGGGTGTCTCACGACTTGGAAGGGTAGAATAAATCATAAAAAGGTTAAGTTTAAAATTTGGGGTCAAAATATTGAGTTTTGGATTTATTCGGGATTTAATCGCCGCACGAAACGCTAATTAACAAGTTAATTGAAAAGTCTAGTTTTAAGCTTCATAAAATTATGAAAATTTAGGTTTAAACTTAAATAATTATTAGAAGCCTAAGTTTTTAATTTTGTAATTTTATTTTAAGTTTTGGTTTAATGACGGATTAAAACGCAGTAATACGACTTATTTAAGGAATAAATTAAAAGTCATCGATTTAAGCCAAATAAAAATATGGAAAAATTCATGTAAGCTTAAATAATTATTGGGACATGTTAGAGTCAATGAAATTAAGAAAATTTCAAAAATGTGGAATTTTACGTCTAGGGGTAAAACAGTCATTTTACACCTAGAAATTAGTAAACGTCATGGCAGTGCCCTAAATGCTGTTTTTATGAAATTACGATTATTTTTAAATGTTTATGAATTGTTCATGATTAAAATATGATTTTTGAATGTCTAAATGATTTTTATGATTTAAGAAGACATTTAAAATACATGTTGCATGCTTGGTTTCAAAAATGAAAAATGTAAATATTACTCATGATTTTTCTAAGTGATGTGAATGTAAAATGTTGAAGGATGTGAAGTGATTGTGACTAATTCGTTAATGTTGGCGACGTCGTGAGGGTTATGGTCCCAGTGGGAGCCCGACGATCGTGTTTCCATCATTGCGAATATGTGGTAACGGTCATGTGGTAACGGTAAGAATGAGAATGTCGTGAGGGGAAAAGGCCCCAGAGGGAACCCATTTAAGGGAAAAGGCCCCCGAGGGAACCCCGACGAGCGTATTTCTATTCGATCATGATAGGCCAGGGCCCAGTTGACCGGTGAGAGTGTTGCTGGTGTCCCCCGCCGCCCAGTACTGAGGTTTCACGTAGATGGATCCATCGTCATGTCATGTCATGTCAGAAAAGTCACAATTAACGATCTGAATTCAATAAAGGAAAAAAGGAAATGTTTATGATTATGTTTAAGGTTTTATGTCATGTCATGTTGAGGAAAAGGAAATTCATGTTTGCATGTCATGAAAATGTTTATGTTTAAAGTTTTATGCATCATGAAAATGTTTACGAAAATGTTTATGTTTATGCATCTTCATGAAAACGATATTTTAAGTACAAGTATTTTTCACCGTTATATGTTGACTGTATTACGTATTACTCGTTATAAAGAATATGACGTGTTGAGTCTTTAGACTCACTAGGTGTGATTGATGCAGATTATATTGATTCTGAATATGATAATGGAGGTCTTGATGGTTGATCTGACTGGACTGAAGGTGCACATAACCCGAGGATCGACGCTAGTTTTCCGCACTAGTTATTATTTATGATTTTAAGTAATGTTAACGATATTTTTACGTCTTTTATTTATGTTATGAGAGATTTTTGAGAGGTTATAGTATGGGCTATACTTTTCAAATAATGTTTTTAGGTTTGGTAAAATGTTTGACGATTTTATACTTTAAAATATTTTCCTTTGGATTTTTAAATAGCAGTGGATGGTTATTTTTAAAATGATGTCAAAAATATTTTATGGTTCAGCCGATGCTAAGTGAGGTTTAAAAAAAAAAAATTTCTAGTACTTTTAAAGCAATAAAAAGGACAGGACGTTTCAATAACAATATCTTCAACTGGTCTTGATGTTTCTAGCTGAATGTCAGAGGTGACTGATTTGATTACCTCATCAAGATTTGTCAATGATAATTCAGCTTCTGAATAAGGCGTTAGATCAGCAGCTGAAGATAGTGTAGGTTGAGCAACTGATGTGGAAGGTTCAGTTGCCTGTTGAATAGTTTCAGCAGCTGATTCTTTTGGTGGCTCTTGAACTGACTGTTCAGCTAGCTCATCTGATGATAATTCTTGAGAGGCCGCTAGAATGATCAGTTCTTGACCCATTTCCCAGTTTTTGATTTGCATCTGTAAACAAATAAGATCCGAGTCCAGTTGATTATGCACAGTTGCATCATTGAATGCTGTTGGACTTGTCGGATCAAAATTCTAACGCAGCTCAGCAACTATCTTTTGAAGCTTCTTTTCTCTCAACTGATCGAAGAAATAACTCTTGCGTTCCAGAGCCTGCACAATTGTAGAAGCTTTGACTACTCTCAAAACAACAGTCTCCAGTTTAATAAACTTCTTCAGTTTAGACTTTGACTGAAGCTATTTAGCAAAGACTTCAGTTCTGAATTTCACCCACTCATTGTAGGTCTTGAGTTTGTTTGCTGCAAATTTATTGATCTCTTGCCAGATGAGATCAATGTGCGTTTGAATCGTATAAGTTGGTCTGGGTTCTTCTTGCATCTTCCCTTTGCCCTTAGGGTCAGTTAGGACATGGGAAATGCTCAACCCTGTTGTTTTTGAATCAATCTTCTCTCTGATCACTATTCCCTTAGGTCTGGCAGGAGGTAGGGAAGAGTAGCCAGTAATAGTGATCAATGAAGCCTTAACTCCAGCAAGCTTCTTCTTGTCACCAGATTCGGTGAACTTCTTTTTCGGTAGAATTGTAGATAGAGGCAAATGATCCTTAGTTGAGGGTTCAGTTGGAACAGCTTTTAGTGGTATTGCCTTGATAGGCTGTTGGGCTCCTGACTGCAACAGTCTTTTAGTTGGAATGGTCTCAACTACAGCAGCAGGCTTGGTCTTCAAAGTTCGTGGTTTCTTCACGACTTTGGGAGATGGAGTCCTCTCAGAATCGGTTTCACTGACAATCAGTTTGCGCTTGATTGTCTTATTCTGAGCCTCCTTCCGTGCTTTCTTGACTGATTTAGGAGCTCCTTCCATCCCAATCTCCTTTTTAATTGAATGAACTTATCAGGAGTTATGTCCAGTTTTTTCTTGGGAGGCTGGACATTTTTGGCATTGAAGGAAGATCTTTAGTTTTGATGATTTCTCAGAATCATCAGTTACCACCCCTTTAACTTTCAGCACATGGCTGAGCTGTACTGCAAAACCTTTTGACTGCTTGGAAGATTGGAACATGTTTCACAGGATGTTGAATATGATGTTTCTCCAGTTCATCTTCCGGCCAGCCATGATAGCAGTCATGGCCTGAAACTTCTCCAAAGTCAGTGTAGCAAAGGATCCAGCCTTTGCCAAAAGTCCCTTCGCTACAATATCAGTCAGCAGTTGTACCTCTGGCTTCAGTTCCTTCTTTGGATCGGAAACCTTGATTTTCCGACCATCAGCAGAAAGGATAGTTTGCATCTCCTCAATATCGGATGCCTTTACTTCAGAAAGGTTGATTAGCCCACCAGTAGGCAGTTGGAAAATATTGCAGAAGAACTCCTCATCAATGATCAACAACTGACCATTTACAGTAGATGGATATACTGCCTTCTTGAGTAACATAGCCGCTGGAGTATATATCCTGAATCTCTTTGGTGTAAATTTCTTGAGAAGATAATCCCAAGAATGGTATTAATCCAGCTGCTTCCAGTTTCAGAAAGACATTTTTAACTTCTTCGTCTTTCACAGTGAAGATAGAATCAAAATCAATCGCCATAGCGTTCATTACATGAGCTGGAATTTGGTTGGCCATTTGAGTAGCTTGAAATCTGTGAGAAGATATGCTTGAGTAGAGAATTTGCTTTGATTGCTTGAATGTGCGCGTAAAAGAAAAATGAAATGAAGCGTGGTATAGTACATATGTAAGTGACTGTTCAAATTATTGGACACGTGTCAGTCCAGGAAAATTTGAATTAAAAACTTGTGTACGTGTGATAAAAACGTGTATAGAATATGAATGGATTAAGTGGGTCCACGTTTCAAAATACTATTCATTGAAAGACAGCATTTAATGCTTCGACAAACAGTCACTTCATTTAATATAGAATATTATTCGATTTATCAGTTAACATAAAGGAGAAGATCAGTTGGATCAGCAGCTGAATGACCAGTTGAGAACTTAGTCAGTTCAGTTGAGGACCAACTGACTATTGTCTTCTCAGTTAACTTTTCAAATCGACACCCCCTTAATAAATGCATATAATTAAAATTAAGGGTAAGAAAAACTCAGTCTGTTTGAGTCAAAAGACGGTTCAGTTGACTTGAGTCTCTTCATCTTCTTCAATATTAAATGAGACATGTTTATAAGTAAGATGAAAACAATGTTAGATAATAACAATTCAATATTTCGAGTGTGTCTGGTTTGTCTAGTGACTCTGGTTCGATCATTTCAGATGCTTGCAGCAGAAATCATCACATTTTGACACAAAGGGCACGAGAACTAGAAGATGTGAAGAAAGACATCGAAGAGTTCGTCTGGTTGAAGGTGATGTCTTCTTTGATTAAAGTCCACAAACTTCAGTCTATTCGGAGACATGGCTCAGTTCCCACTACTCAACAAAGAGCTGTAGCCAGAAAGTATTTCAGGCGATTTAACATCCGACACGTTTCACAGCTTGTCACTAATATAGTTCTGTGGCAGGTGATGTTGTGGAAAGAATGGCATCAGCTTGAGGAGGTCTGTAATTTTGAATTTTTCAGAGAAATGCATAGCCAAGAACTTGTAAATTGGTTAAATGATTGGCAAAAAGCTGTAGGGAGGCAACTGAATAATGTTGTATGGATTCGATATCATGCTTAATGAAATCCTGTTTTGCATCATTGTTGTCTCTTTACTTTCTGCAAAAATTGCACTTACATCAGTTGATAAATAATTAACTAACTGAATACAGTAACTGATTAATAACTGACATCAGTTGATAAGTATTTAAATAATAGATGACAAACGGAATGAACAAAAACTGACAAAACAACAATAAAACTGATTAAGATAAATCAATTAAACCAAGTATATTGCGAAAGTGAGAAAACTTACTCTCAGCCAATGGTTTGGTGAAGATGTCAGCAGCTTGTTGTTCAGTTTACACATATTCCTGTCTGATAGCTTTCTTCAGAGCATAATCTCTGATGAAGTTATGTCTGACATCAATGTGCTTGGTCCTTGAGTGAAGAACTGGATTATAAGTTATTGCAATCGTGCTCGTATTGTCACAAAATATGGGAGATTCTTTAACATCAACTCCATAATCTTTCAGTTGTTGCTGAATTCAGAGCAGTTGGGCACAGCAGCTTCCAGCAGCAAGGTATTCTGCTTCAGTTGTGGAAGTGGCTATGGATGTTTGCTTCTTGCTGAAACAAGAGATCAGTCTGTCTCCTAGAAACTGACATGATCCACTGGTGTTTTTACGATCTAGCTTACATCCTGCATAATCTGCATCTGAATATCCAACTAAATTGAAAGAAGAGTCTTTAGTGTACCATAATCCCACATTTTGAGTGCCTTTTAAATATTTTAAAATTCTTTTGGCAACAGTAAAATGCGATTGCTTAGGATTTGCTTGAAATCTAGCACATATGCAAATAGCAAACACAATATCAGGATGACTAGCAGTTAGGTACAATAATGAACCTATTAAACCTCTGTAGAGTGACGTCTCAATTGATATTCTCCCTTGATCATTGTCTAGTTTAACTGATGAACTCATGAGAGTGCTTTCAGCTTAACATGTTTCCATGCCAAATTTCTTGAGCAATTCCTTCGTGTATTTGTTCTGACTGATAAAGATACCAGTTTCCAGTTGTTTCACTTGCAGACCGAGGAAAAATGTCAGTTCACCCATCATGCTCATTTCAAATTTGTCCTGCAATAACTTAGCAAATTTCTCACATAATTTGGGGTTAGTTGACCCAAATATGATATCATCAACATAAATTTGCACAAGTAAATATGATCATTTTTAGAAAATTTGAACAAGGTCTTGTCAACTGATCCAACAGTGAAATCATGATCAGTTAAGAATTTTGAAAGTGTTTCATACCAAGCTCTTGGAGCTTGTTTAAAACCATATAAAGCTTTGTTCAAATGATAGACATGATTAGGGATTGTAAACGAACCAAACCGTTTGTGAGCTATTCGAATCTCGATTCGATAAAAGCTCGTTTGAGCTCGTTTAATGAGGCTCGTTAAGATAAACAAACCAAACTCAAGTTTTACAGTATTCGGCTCGTTAGCTCGTGAACATGTTCGTTGGTAAGTTCATGAGTAATCTTTTAGATGAAAAATATTAGTTTTGATATTTGATTTATTGATTTTGCATATTATTTATGAAATATATAAAAAAATCTATTAAATTGATTTATTATAATAAATTTACAAATTTTAATAAGAATAATATATTTTTCTTTAAATATATAATTTAATTTTTAATTAATTTAATGAAAATTTAAATGTATAATTCATATTTATTAAGCTTGTTTAGGCTCGATAAAGGCTTGAATAAGCTCGTGAGCCATGCATATATTCGTTAAATAAAGCTCGAGCTCGGCTCGATTATAAACGAACCAAACTCAAACATTCAAGAGTTCGGCTCGGCTCGACTCGATTACATCCCTAGACATGATCAGGAAAAGAGTGATTGATAAAACCTGGAGGTTATTCAACATACACTTCTTCTTGCAATTGACCATTCAGAAATGCACTTTTTACATCCATTTGATAGACCTTGAACTTCTAGAATGATGCATAGGCAAGGAACATTCTGATTGCTTCCAGTATTGCAACTGGTGCATACGTTTCATCATAGTCAATTCGTTCTTCCTGCCTATATCCTTGTGCTACCAATCTTGCTTTGTTGCGTGCAACTGAACCATCTTCGTTCAGTTTATTTCTGAATACCCATTTTGTACCTATAATTGTTTTACAAACTGGTCTTGGAACTAAGTCCCAGACATTGTTATGGGTAAATTGATTTATCTCCTCTTGCATTGCATTTATCCAGTTAGGATCAGGAAGAGCTTCATCAGTTTTCTTTGGTTCCAGTTGTGAGACAAAAACAGAATGAATAAACAAATTAAGCATTTGATTTCTTGTTCTTACCGGGTCAGATGGATTACCTATCACCAATTCTGGTGGATGTGATTTCTTCCATCTGAGCTCATTATGAGTTGCTTCCATATTAGCAACTACTTCTGTTGGCAACTGAATGTTTTCAGTTTCAGTTGGAGCTGTTTCAGTTGGTAACTAAATATCATCTGTTTGCTCCATTAACTGATTATCAAGAGCAGGTTCTTGTTCAACTATTTGATCTAAAATTTCTGGTTCAAGTGTCTGAAGGATATTTCTATTGATATGATTTTCTTCTTCATTTTCATCCTCCAAAATGATCTCTGTAAATCGATCAACTAGCTCAACTGGATCAGTTGACTTATCAGTTAGTACAGTTTCATCAAAAACAACATGGATAGATTATTCAACATTTAAAGAATTTTTATTAAAAACTCTATATGCTTTGCTAACTGAAGAATATCCAAGAAATATTCCATCTGTAGATTTAGCATCAAAGGCTTTTAAATTATTTTTACCATTATCAAAAATAAAACATCTGCAGCCAAATATCTTGAAATAAGAAACCACACTTTTTCTTCCATGCCAGATCTCATATGGTGTTTTCACGTGATTCTTGTTAATCATTGATATGTTCTGAGTGTAACACGCAATGTTTGCTGCTTCAGCCCAAAACCTTTGAGAAATACCAGAATCAGCAAGCATTGTTCTGGTATCTTCTTTGAGGGTCCTATTTCTTCTCTCAGCTACACCATTTTGCTGATGTGTTCTAGCTGCTGAGAGCTCATGCTTGATTCCAGTATTTTCTAAAAAAGTTGAATGATTTTGATTGATGAATTCAATCCCTCTGTCAGACCTTATTCTATCAATCCCAACTGATTTTTCATTTAAGAGTCTTTTGAAGAGCTTAATCAGTTGTGCAGCAGTTTGGTCTTTTGATTTAAGAAAAATTAACCAAATAAATCTTGAAAAGTCATCCACAACTACTAGAGTGTATTTCATTCTCCCTAAACTCATGACTGGTATTGGACCAAAAAGGTCCATGTGCAACAGTTCTAAGCATCGGGAAGATTATTTACAACCTCGGTTTTTGAATGAAGATCTTACTTGTTTTCCAAACTGACATGTTGAACAAATTTTATCTTTTGAAAAATCTATTTTGCGCAAACCAGTTACAAGATCATGGTTACTCAGATAGGCAATAGATTTAAAGTTTAAGTTGTTTAATCTCTTATGCCACAACCAGTTTTTTGAAGATTTGGAAGTAATAAAACAAAATGGTGCATAAGGTTGTTCAGTCCAACTGACTTTGTAAGTATTACCACAACAATTTCCAGTTAGGATGACCTCATCAGTTGAGTCTCTAACTGAACACGTGTGTCTGTCAAACTGAACTGAGAAATTATTGTCGCATAACTGACTGATGCTTATCAAGTTATACTTCAAATTCTCCACTAGCAAAACATCTTTAATTGTAAAGTTACCATGTATAAGCTTACCCTTACCCACAGTTTTACCTTTGGAGTTGTCTCCAAAACTGATGTTTGGTCTATTATATTTGATCAGTTGAGATAGAAAATTTGCATCTCCTGTCATATGTCGCGAACATCCACTATCTAGATACCAAGTTGATTCTCTGCTTGTACCTGTTATCTACAATCACACAGTATATATAATTTTGGTACCCATATTCATTTGGGTCTTAAACTGATTAGTCTTTTAGGAACCCAGACTTGGACTAGTCTAACTAACATCCTAGTTGCTGTGTTCCAAATGGTTTTTCTTGAATCTTTGGCAGTATGTGTGTGATGTGAAGATGAAACAATATGATTTGTATCATTCAGAAACGAATGATTTGTATCCATCTTAAACTGACTATTCTTTTGATATCGTTTCTGAACTGGCTTACAGTTGTAGTAATTGTAATAGCCATTCCTTGAGTACTGATATTTGTAACTGAATCGTTTAGATGACCAGTTTCTAGAATCAGTTGAACTCTCAGAGCTATACCCAATTCCATACCGTTTGCCTTTGTTCTTACTTTCTGTCAATTGAATAGCCGGTCTACTAGGTTCTGAGAATTCATTTACCATAGTTGATTTTACAAAGGTAATGTACTTTCCTTTGGCTTTATTCAACTTTGGTTGAGCATCATTTGCGGAATTTTCATCAAGACTGTTAAAACCTAAACCAGTTTTATCATCAACTAATTTTTGAGAATTCTGCATTTCAGTCAATGCAACTGAAGACTTGTTCCAATCTTGAATCAGTTCAGTATGTTTTGAAATTTTTGTTTTTAACTGACGTATCAAAGATTGATTTTCAATCATTTCAGTTTTTGTTGTGCAATCTCTCTTTTTAGACTCAACAGTTCAACTGACTCATCAGTTTCTGTTCTGTTGTCATTGGGATCAATTTGCTCAGTTCTAACCTTCTGAAATGATCGACAAGTTTGTGGTACTCATTTACCATGTCATGCAAGGTGGTAATGAGTTCCTCACGAGTGAAATCAGTAGAGCTGAAGTCAAATACCTGTTCACTTGCTGACTCCAGTTCAGCGTCATCTGCCATTAAGCACTTGACTTCCTCTTCATCATCACTTGAACTGATTGGGCTTTCTAGTTCTGACTCATCACTGTCAGTTTCAGCCCACTTAGATTTTCTTTCTTCAGCCAAGAGCACTTCATACTTCTTTTTGGATGATTTTTTGTCATCCTTAGTCCTTCTCCTGTGCTCATAGGGCTTCTTTGCTTTTTCATTTGATCCTCGACTGTCCTTCTTTGGCTTAGGACAGTCTGCTATGAAATGACCTGATTTACCACAGTTGTAGCAAGCATAGGATTCTTCCTTGGACTTATTTATCTGGTATTGCTTCTGGAAGTTTCCTTGATTCTTCCTCGTAAACCTTCCAAATTTTTTGATAAACAATGACATGGCATCATTGCTAAGTTGATCAGCAGATTTGTCAGTTGAACCACTTGGTTCCTGTCTGACAGCGGTTAAAGCAGTTGTGGCAGCTGGTGTAGAAGGTTCCCCTTCTCTAGTCTGTAGTTCAAATTCATATGCCTTTAGATCAGCAAATAGATCATGTAGTTCAACTTTGTTAAGATCTTTTGATTCACGCATAGCCATGGTCTTGACATCCAACTCTTTGGGAAGACCTCTTACCACCTTCAGTGCCACTTCTTTGTTTGATTCTACTTTTCCAAGTGCATTCAGTTCATTGATGATGCAGCTGACTCTTTCATCATATTCGTGCATAGACTCTCCAGCTTTCATCTTGATATTATCAAATTTTTGAACAGCAACTGATAGTTTGTTCTCCTTGGTTTGTTCATTTCCTTCACATAGCTGGATCAGTTTTTCCCAAATTTCTTTACCAGTTTTGCACATCTTGATTTTGCTGAAAGTGACTTTATCCAATATTTTGTATAAGATATCCTTAGCCACATTGTCTAGATTGGCTTTCCTTTTGTCCTCAGTTGTCCATTCATCTCTGGGCTTTTCTATGCGATGAGGTGGCCTATCAGTAATGGCAACTGCAGTGTTTGCTTTTAGAATCTTCATTGGACCATCAGTGATGACATACCACATGTCGTCATCTGCAGCTAAATGAGCCAGCATTCTGATTTTCTAGTCGTCAAAATCTTCTTTGGAAAACATCGGTATTTTGTTGAATGAAGACATGTTGATCAGTTGTAAGTAAGAATATTCTGAGACAAGATTCAACTGCTCTGATACCACTTGTTAGGATCGGTTGATTGGTTGAAAAGTGTTTAGAAGGGGGGGTTGAATAAACACTCATGATTTTTATAACATTTTCGAATGAAGTGTCAGTTTTGTGATAAACTGAAACTTAGGAATCTTGTCAGTCCATGACAATCAGTTTAACTGAATATAGTTGCGGAAATAAAATGACTGAAAGATAGAATAAATGACTGAAGTAATAACACGAAGATTTATGGATGTTCGGAGATTGAATAACTCCTACGTTATCCCTTCTATCACAAGGATATGATATGCACTAAAAGACTTTGATCAATACAAAATTTGTACAGACCCACTTCAGTTTGGACTTAACAGTGTCAAAACTGAAACTCTTAGTTTACTAAATTTCTCACAGTTCTCGACTGGACTTAGCACAACTGATCTAGCTTAGATCAAATAAATAATGCAATGGTTTGTGCTAGTAAGCTCGAAAGGTAGCCCCAAATGCTACGAATAATTCTGAAAGTGTGAGCTTTTTGAATCTCAAATGAGAGTAATAAATTCAACAGGGTAACAACACGCTTGAAAGAATAGATGAATTGTATTGATAAGTGTGTTTTCTCAACTGCTCTTCTCACCTATTTATAGGCTTCTCGTCAACGGTAAAATTAAATAATATTAGAATTTTTATATTCGTTTATTGCCACGTCAATATACTTCTGACATTCGTACACTGCAAGTTCTGAAATGCGGCGTTCCACTACGAGTTGCAGTCTGCTTTGTACTGTTGTCGGTTGAATGTCCTTTTCAACTGATGACGTGTTCAGCTGAATGATCAGCTGATATGTAGATGCTGGTAAGCTCACAACTGAATATCTCAACCGATCAGTTTCCAAATGATCAGTCAGTTGACTTTTTAGATTCAGTTCGGCTGGTTTCAGTTGCCTTTTAATAACCTGCGCATTAATCTTCAGTTAGACAACTGTCAGTTCGTGATCAGTTAGATAAATAGATTTAATCTCTTAGTTTGTCAAACAACCGAAATTAAGTTTCCAACAATATGTTTTGGGATATTTTAAGGAGTTTGGTAAGTTTCGGGTCAATTTTAGAGGTCCAGGGGTAAAACATTAATTTTTGGGTTTCCGTGGGAAAAAATTGTCATTTTGCACCCGGGGTGAGATTTTGGTCTTGGCAACGCCCTGAGCACAAACTATGATATTTTAAATGATTATGCATCATGTTTATGATTTTTACGCTATTATGATAATTATGATGCATGCTTGGTTTAAAGGAAAAATTACGTATACGCATGCTTTTATTTAAGTGATGAATATGTTGACACGTTTTGAAGGAAGTGATTTAGTTGTGATTAACACGATGACATGTAAGGCCCGGACTCAGTGTGCAGGTAATGTTGTCGCTGATGATCCTCACCGCCGGGTACCGCGGTGACATGTAGATGGATCCATCGACTGACATGATGATACGAAAGTCACAGGTAATGAACAAAATTCAAATTAAGAAAATTAACACGTATATGCTGATATGATTATACATGCTATGATTTTACCATGTTTTGACAGGACACGTTTACGTATATGATTTTTACTGCAGACATGAATTGTATGTTGATTATGCTATTTTTCACTGTTGTGTGCTACGTATATGTACTTGTTAGTACTGGTACATGTGTGTTGAGTCTTTAGGCTCACTAGGCGTGTGTAATGCAGGTGAGCATTTTGAGCAAGAGACAGGAGGTGCTGAACTCTGAGTAGGCAGTCCTGGTGCGGTGACATAACCCGAGCACCGCACGTTTTTCCGCATTTTTGAGTTATGAGTTTAGAGAGGAGTTAAATATTTTATTTACGTTGAGGATTTTACGATTTTTACTCATTTACATTTATGTTTGATGTTGGTTATTTTTTTACTGCGATATTTTTATTGCCAAATAAATACGATCATTTTAAATATTATTCTGTAATTGCGAGCTAAAAAAAATTCATTTCCACATTTTAAAACGAGTAGATGTTTCAATTGTGCCGCTTCTATTCAGTTCCTTTATGAGCATTTCAAACTTTCAGAGCAATTCGTACACTCAGAGCTTTCTTCTTCGCAGAAACTCAAACATTCAAAAAAATGGCAAGCCAAACACCCGCGTATATTCTTAATGTGATAGCTATTGACTTCGAGTCAGTCCTCTCTGTCAAGGATGAAGCTTTTCGAGGTGTCTTTCTCAAATTGGAAGCAGGTGGACTGAAGAAATTTCTTCAGTTATCAACTCAGGAGATTTATCCCAAGGAGATTCAAGATTTATATGCCAATAGCTTCATCTCTGCTGACGCCATCAATAGTAAGTTGCTGATCATAGACGAAGACTCCTTCAACACTCTCTTCCAACTACCTTCTGATGGCTTGGCTCACTTCTCTGAAGTGAAACTTTCTGAAATTGAGGAGATGCAGACGCTGTTATCTGCTGATGGACGGAAGATAAAGGTATCTGATCCAAAGAAAGAGCTGAAGCCAAAAATTCAGTTGTTGACTGACATTGTGTCCAAGGGTGTACTCGCTAAGGCAGACTCGTTTACTGTCCTCACCCTGGAAAAATTTCAAGTAATGACTATTATTATGAATGGACGGAGACTGAACTGGTCTCCTATCATTTTCAACATCTTGAAGAACATGCTTCAGTCCTCCAAACAGTCCAAAGGTTTTGTTGTGACACTCAGCTACCTTATGAAGAACAAAGGAATGGTGGATGACTCTGCTGAAAAGTCATCCAAATTCAAGGTCTTCGCTGCCAAAAACGTTTAACAGCCAAAAAGTGAATCAGAGAAAACCCTTTCTCCAAAAATCATGAAGAAGCCAAGGTCCTAAAAGACCAAACCAATTGCTACTGTGGAAACTGTCCCACTTGAAAGATTTAAACCAACTGGAGCTGAACAACCTATCATTGCTATACAAATCAAGGCAGTTCCGGTTAAATATTCAAGTGAACCTCAGCAACCTCCTCCAACTGCTCCTCCAAAGAAGATAATCACCGAATCTAGTGAGAAACTGAAACTAGTTGGAGTGACAGAACCACTCATTACTGTTGCCCGACCAACTGATCTACCAGTTGCTAGATCGAATGCAGTGGTGATTCAAGAAAAGGTGTATGCCACAACCTCTGGGCTGAGCATTTGTCACGGCAAAGGCAAGGGCAAGTTAATTGCAGAACCCAGACCAACAAACCCCATTCAGACTCATATCGATCTCATCAGGATTGAGATAAATGAGTTCTCTGAATCGAAGTTGGAAGTTTATAATTAATGGGTTAGATTTAGGACCAAAATATTTGCCAGGCGTTTGAAAAAAACTTCAGTTTTGAATAAATTCATCGCCTTGGATAAAATCGTCCTAAGGACAGTCAAAGCTATCACCATTGCTCAAGCACCAGAAAGGAAAGATTATTTCTTTGATCTGATGCGTGTAAAGAAGCTAGCTGAAGTCATAGCTCAACTAAGAAAGACTTATGATCCGATCAGTCCAACTGCCTACAATGAAAGAGCAATTTTTCAGCAGCTGGACTTGGATCTCTTATCCATACAGATGAAGATAAAAAAATTGGGAATTGGTGTTAGAGTAGGTGTCCGTCGAGCCAAGTGTTGGCCGAGTGTTTACAATAAAACTCTATGTATAAACAATCTTTATTTTAATAATATTTGAAATTATTGTTTTGGCACATCTTTATCTGTATACCCATGTTAGTTGCATAGATAAAGTCCTTGAATATACAAACAGTAGAAAGTATATGAGATGCTCATATGATGAGCATCATGAAACTCATATTTGGAATACTGTATATTCTAAATAGTTCCTAGTCGATTCAGCCGCCGCTAAGAAGGATATAGGCCGCTCGAGTTTGAGACTAGTATCTGCGATGTGAGTATCATGTTTCATTGGTAGGGGACATTGTGATGTCCGAGCATGCAGATAGGTGCTCCTGGTAGAGTGCACTGAACAACCCTTCATATAGGACTTTCCAAGTGGTTCTCACTTATCGAGTGGAAACGTCCTAGTTTATGGTTGTACACCATTAGTCCTTATGACCCGGAACAACATTGAGATTCTATGTGCTAGCATTGCACTTTGACTTGTTTACCGACTCTCATGGGTTCTTCAGGTGGCAAGATTGGGTGTTTTGTCGAAACATATAGGAGTCGATGCATTGTAGTCGGGGATTCACCGCTTACCTTCGGGTATGGATATCCTATGTGATCTCATGTATATGTAGTATGAAATCTCTGATCAGAGTATGGTGATAATTATGAAAGGGGTTTCATAGATTACACCATCGATGCAACTACGACATGACACATAGTATCGATTCATTGACAACTCTCGATATACCAATGGTTGTCGAATCGGTCGGGATATATGAGATGAAGGGACCATACTGTACGCTAACCATAAAAGAATGGTTCTTGCAGACACTATCATTTGATATCTAGGGAATCATGTAAGCGATGCTCCTAGATGTTTAACATGATTGGTTGGGTACTGTCAGACTTGAGTTCTGACGTTCTTATGATCAAGGAGTTGATAAGTAAGAATGGATCAATTGGGGTATGCTCATATAAGGACATGTTTAGTCCCGAATCACATAGAGATGTGAACCCACGGCTAGTTGTATCAATGAACCATTGAGGGTCACAAAAGTGCTAACTTTTTAGATCCCGTTGAGAAGTAAAAATAGTTCAATGTGTTGAATGACTTATAAATGAGTTTATAAGAGTAAGGAAAAATAGAAGTATGACTTCTATGAGGAGAATGTAACTTTTAATTTGAGGAAGTGTTCCTAAATTAAAAGTTGGCCAAATAAATAATGTATTTGAAAATTGTGATTTTCATAAACATTATTATGGACTAAATTAAATTAATTCAAGTGTTGAATTAATTAAACACTAGTGGGCCTAGTAGAGTCCAATAATTAAATTAATTCAAGTGTTGAATTAATAAAACAACATTGGACCTTGTAGAGCCCAATTAGAAATAATTATTAAACTAGTGGGTTTGAGTAAAATCAAGTAAAGATTAAATGGTCTCAAATGTGTTTGAGACATTTAAATAAAAGTCCATGGGCCTTGTAATTGTTACAAGCCCAAATAAAATGTGCATGGGGAGGTGAAGAGTTGAGAGACAACTTTTTCCACATCCAAGGCATGGCATGCCATGGGGATACACAACAAATTTTTCACACACCAAGAAAACTCTCCCTTCTCTCCCTTTGACTATGCTGGCCAAATTTTGGGTTCTTTTTCTCCTTCAATTTTTGCTTCTTCACTTGTTGATGAAAGCACACACTTCTCAAAGAAAAATGCCCTAATTTTTCTAGTGCAAAATTAGAGTGGATCTACCTTGTTAGTGGTGGACCTAATTTTGAAGAAAGAAGTCCATTTTGAGCAAGGAGTGGTGTTGGAGGCTTGAAGATTTGTCTTGCCATTCAAGAGCTAATGTGTTTACACCTTAGTTGGAGTCATAACCAATCTTTTAAGATTGATAGGTAAAAACTCTCTAAACATACTATGTATGACATAATTTTGTGTTTTCGTATTTGCTACATTATATCTTGTGAGGTGCTCGGTTTTGTTTTCTTGTTGAAAAACATTTTTACAAAACTTCCGTTGCGCAACCGGGCACTGTAACCGATCCCCTTTCAATTGGATCAACAATTATATGTTCCAGTTGATTCCCAAAGCCCAACATCAACGGAGCAAGCTCAGACTTCTGGAGCTCAATCAGTGCCATCCAAGGAACTAGTTACTGAACAAACTTATGAGCAAGTAACTATTCCTATATCTCAGGATGCTCAATCATCTCCTCCTGCTCTCCGAAATCTCCTCCAGTGAGTCTTCAGCTGTATACATAAGCTGAGTTGTCATTGGCAAATATTGATGAAGTTATCCAGTCAGTTGCCACCGACATCCAGCTGAACCTTACAACTTAGCAATCAGCTAAAGACAAGATCACAACAGAACAAATAGCCTCAGAGGCTATATTAGCATAAGTTGAAGAATTAGTTTAGTCGGCTGCCACGACTGAATAACAAAATAAAGCTGAAATAACTCAGTTGCACTCAGAACAAATTAAATATGTGCAAGTGACAGCTAGCTCCATTGCTGATCATCCCTCTCCCTCAGCTCAAGAATCTTCTCAGGAAGCAGTTGAAGAAATTATAAAAGAATTAGCTCAAGCCGAAACTGAAGCACCACAGCTGGACATGTTTATTTTCAATGAAGAAGACAAGGATGAAAATCCAGATACACCTGAAACTCTGTCTCCTCAAATACCTATGGCCGCTAATTTTATGTTTGAAGAAATTCAGTCAGGTTTGAAAAGTCTTATCTCAATTGTTTCTGATATCAGTCAACCCAACTACTGCATACATTGAAGATTGATTATATGAAGGAGATTACCTTGAAGAGCCTCCAGCAGGTTACTAAAGATATAACTTCCTTATTTATCCAAATAGATCAGTTGAAGAAGGACCGAGTGACAGTTCCAGCACTTTTTCAAACTCAGAACTTGCTGATCAATCGAATGGATTTCATACAAACAAGCATGACAAAGAGAATGGATTTAATGCAAGAACAAATGCTACATGCTATATCTCAAGTCACTTCGGAAGTCCGAATCTTATCCAAGCGCGTTGGTGGTGTTGACAAAAAGGAGGAAGATGAGCAGCAGGTAGAGCAGTAGCAACTATCTAAGAAGAGATCTAGTCAATCAACTGATCAAGGACCAGCTGATAAAAGAGCTGAGAAATGAAGATCAGTTGGAATGCAGTCTCTATTCGGTTATTATTTGATTTGGCAGAGTATCAGTTAGAAGATAGAAGACTATTCTTTCATTCGTTCATTCTTTATACGAATCTGTAAAGTGAAAGATTATTTTCAATGAAAGATTATTTTATCTGTAAAGTTCAGTTGTTATCAGCTATTGAATTCTAAGTTTTCTCAAACACCAAAAAGGGAGAAATTGTTGGAATCAGAATTTTGGAGTTTGACAAATTGAGCTATTAAGAACTACCGAACTGATCAACTCAACTGAAAATATCGTAACTGAAATTACGTAACTGAAGTTGCCCGAACTGATTACTAATGTGCTCAAAATCGAAGGCAAGTGAACTGATAAAAGCTAACTGAAATTGTGTAGTTAACTGGACGATCAGTTAAGACTGATCAGTCACACAATCAGCTCATCAATCGGCTATGAAAGTCAGCTGATAAATCAGCTTGACACATCATCAGTTAAGGACTGTATCTATCATGCGATAATTTCTACAAGAGCAGACTGCAACTAGTGGGAACGCCATATCATAATGCCACAGTGTATGATTGTCAGAAGAATGATGACGTGTTTACTAAGGACAAATCAACAGATATAATTATTTGAACGCATTCAATATTATCGTTGGGAAGCAAAGAATATAAATAGCCGAGAAGATCGGCTGAGTTCATAGCTTAAAGGCTATATTTTTAGCACCGACATAAGCGTTCATTGTTATCTTATTCGATCTTTTTAGATCAGTTGTGCTTAGCAAACATATCAGTTACGTATTGATAAAAGTTGTAAAGATACTAATAGTTTCAGTTTGGCAGTGTTAAGTTCAAACTGAAGTGGGTTATTACAGTTACTGTAGTTAATCAAAGTCTTTTAGTAAATATCCTATTTTTGAGATAGAAAGGGCGACTTAGGAGCATTGGAAGTCTCCGAACATCCACAAATCTTTGTGTTCTTTATTTTTAAGTATTCAATCTGTTTTTCAATTTGTTTCCACACTTTAAAGTTAACTGATCAACATTGACAACGAGATTATCGAATTCAGTTTCTCACCAAACTGGTTCACTCTTTCGAAAAGATTTGAAAATAATCAAATGTTTATTTCATTCATCCAACCGATCCTAACAGATCTCCTAATGATGATCAAGTCATGGTGCCCCATACTGATAATTTAAAACATAAAAACATGACACCTGTTCTTGGAATACTCGGGCCCTATCCTCCCGGGCTCACAGATGGAATCCACCCGGGAAGGCCCTGGCTACTCAAATCTAAGAGCCGGTGAAGACCCAGGAACTCCCGGCTGCCCGGGCTCTAAAACCGGGGATGACTCGGGAGAATACCAGATACATCCCGGGTATCATCAAATCTGACTCACAGTTAATCATTGATAAATGCGAACGGACATATGTAAACATTTTAATTGAAAAAAACCCCTGAATTATTTTAATAAACTTGAGAGTCCATGCATTTTTTAATTATTAGCTCACGTGCCTCGTCACCACCACTTTGTGCCTGCACACGTAATGTGCAAATGTTGATTGTATTTTAATTTTTATCAAATTTATTGCACCTAACTTCTTAAAATGCCCCTCGTATATACTGGTTTTTTCCTTGTTTAAGGTATGTATAATAAATAGTTAAATAAGTAAAGTAGTTGTAGGAAAATTCGCATTGTACCGTATCACTTCATTAGGGAAGGCGTGATGTATATATAAAGTCACGCCATCGATCACGCCGTGATTTTTTAATTTTTTTTAAAAAAAATTGACTACCTAAATTATTAAAAAAATAATAATTAAAATTTGCTGACAAAGTGATGGGATGTATCGCGATCAATATAATTCATGCGAAACCAATATCATGCTTTGCTAAATGGCTTTTTTTAATCGAATATTGAACATTTGCTTATATAATTTGTGAACTTCTCTTGTATCATCATTGTTTGTTGGTCTGAATATAAATTTTGTAATCATTCTTTTTTTTATCCTTATTCAGATTGCTTTGGTATGAATCTTAAGAGTTGTATACGATTCAAGAGTTGAAAAAAAAAAAATACATTTCTTTCGGCATCCGAGCAGCTTAATATCAGTTCCCACTTCAACATATGAGGTAGTTATGCTTTAAATTAAGTTTGTCTTTTAAGTTTGATTGAAGTCGGTAATTTATTATTTGTGATTATATTTTTTGAGATAAAATTTTGATTTTGAATTTTTATTTAAAGTAAATATTAATATAAATTATGATTTAATCATTATATTACATATCGAATTTATAATTAAAATGGTTAATTAGGTTTCCATGTATTATTATAATCACTGATCTTCTTCGAATATTTCGAAATTAAGTTGTTGTTATTATTGTTATTATTATTATTATTATTTTATATTATATAAATATTATATAAAAATCAGTATTATAAGTTGAAAATTCATATCAAATCGAAATCATAACATAATTCAATTCCGACTTCGAATATGAGTTTCTTGTCGGTTATTCTACCACATATAGGAATCTCGACTTCAATTACATGCTATTCCAGCACTTTCATATTTAGAGCGGTTGAAACTAGAAGAAATTTACCTCAAAAGGAAGCTCTCGACGCGAAGATTCTGAATATATAATTTGTTTCGCGTTTGGACAATGTTTCGAAGTCGATTCGGACGAAAAAAATTTGAATTTCCAACTTCTCTCTCGAAGTTGCTGAAAAGGAAAGTGAAGAAGGAAAGAATAAAAACTTATTCTTATCTCCACCGTTATCGCGCTCGGGCGGTAGAATTCTCGCGCCCGAGCGCGAGATATTCTGTCCCCGAGTGTCAATTGCACCGCGCTCGGGCAGTAGAATTCTCGCGCCCGAGCGCGAGATGTTCTGTCCCCGAGTGCTGTTTGTGCTGCGCTCGGGCGGTAAAATATCGCGCTCGAGCGCCAACACTTATGTCTGAGAACTAATTTGTTATACACTGGCGCTCGGGCGGTCATTTTCTACCGCTCGGGCGCCAGAGGTTCTGTCCAACCTATTGGCCTTGTATTGTATCGGCGTCCGGCTTCTCCACTCAAACTCTTACAACTTCAATTCTGTTAATTAATCAATATCTAGTACGATATTTCATTATCAACATTTATTTTCTCACTTTCATTATCATGATATACATAATCACATAACAAATTCATGAATTATCAATAATCATCATAGGGTTTACGATAATACGATACACGGTCCTTACACCTGTCGTACCTGAAGAAAAAAGATCACGTGAGTTGTCATTAGATATTCACCTTGACACCACCAAGATAGTTACTGAACCTGATACAACTGCAAGTTAAAAGATGAAGATGAGCGTGATGACGAGAATGCCACATTTTCTGATATTGTTCCATCTCTCCCACTATTGGTCCATCCTTATATGACGTACCTCAATTCTTTAGTACAATATATGATTAGCAATGCCCTGATTCTGTTGGAATTTCATATGCTTCGAATTTGAGTTATTACAACGCAGATAGAAGAGAACTTTGCACAAACATGATTTTTAAAGATAAAAGCATTTTATAGTAGTAGTTAAGGACTTTTCAGTTACGATTGCTCAACGAAACACCAAGTTGTGGAGAATACAAAGACTTTGTGGAAAGTTTGTTGTAAATATAGATATTCAAATATCAATTGTAGTAGGGTCTACGTGCATCGTTAAAATAAAAATTTGGGTATTTCAAGATGACAAAATATGGTGGTCCACATACATATATCTCTAGCAAGGTGGGGTTAGACCACCATAACCTGGACAAAAATATGATTACAAAAACATTTACAGGTATTGTTTAGTGTGATATATCCTTCATGTGAGATTAAATATGTCATCCAAATTATTAAATATCGATATAATTATCAAATATCATGTGATAAAGCATGATATAGTTTAAAGCGAGCAGTGGAAAATGTATTCGGTACATGGGAGAGTTCAGTACGTCTTTTGCCAAGATACATGGGTGCCTTTGTGAAGTATAATTCGGGAGCTATTGTGGAGTCGAACCATTTACTGACATACAATTCTACATTCAAGGTGTTAAACTATGTGTTTTGGGCTTTCCGAACATGTATAGATGTGTTCCGATATTGTCAAAAAATAATTAGCGTTGATGGTATTCATTTGTACACGAAGTATAAGCACAAGATGCTTATAGCTGTGGGTTTATATGCAAACAACCAAATCTTACCCTTAGCATTTGCAATTTCCGATGAGGAAACATGACTCCTGAAAGTGGGTTTTGGAACTTCTATGCAAGCATGTGGTTCGAGGATCCACATATGTGTGCCTTATCTCCGATAAATATCATTGCATCATTAGTGTTGTTGGAGAGAAACCTGATTTTAGACATCCACGTGGCATACATCATTTTTGTCTTAGACACATATGTTGTTTCAATACACATTTCAAAAATGTGAACCCGAAGGATCTATGTTAGAAAATAGGCACACAACATCAAATACACAAATTTGATTCCATCATGGATGGAATTAAAAATCTCGACTCGAGGGCTCTTGTCTATCTCTCTGAAATTGATAAACACTTGTGGACTCTTTCTCATGATAGGGGATGGTGAGGTGGAGTTATCACGACCAACATGTCTGAGTGTCTTAATTTTGTTTTGAAGGGTGCTCGTCTCTTACTATATCAGCGTTAGTTCAGTTGACATTCAATCTTTGCGTGTCGTATTTCATCAATCGTATCACACGAAGTCACTGTATGACTCAAGGCAATCAGCCTTGGCCTGATTATGCATTTCGTCTATATGAGAAATGGTCGGTGAGATCTAGTTAACATACTGTTGCTCATACTGAGATCAGAAACCAATCGACATATGTTGTTACTGGGGGTGACAAGATAGGGGTGAACGCGTTCAGGAGGTGACCCTTAGTCTAAATGAATGCTCATGCGGAAAATGGACTATTTTTGGAATTATGTTTTCACATGAAATATTTAATGCCAAATGGTATGAATTAGATCCTACAACTCGTACAACATTTGTTTCAGATGAGTGAAAACATAGACACCAACGAGGGAAGATGTGGCCTGATTGCTGCCAAGGAATAGTGGGATGCACTGACATTCGAATTGTGCCACAACCCGAATAGGCGTCAAAGATGGAGAATGGGAAGGGACCAAACTACAAGAATTAGAAATGAGATGGACCTGCCTTCAACTCGAGAAAGGCAACCCATCCAGCGAGAAAGCTCATCACAACAACGTCGTAATCAAAACATAAGGTAAAATTAGAAATCCATAATCAACTCGAGGTAAAGTTATATGAGAAACTCTGTTAATACATTTTATTTGCTTTTTATTTTTGTATTTCATTCATATTGCAAATATAATCTTATATTTAAGTGTTTATATATTTATTGTTTGTAGGTTTGAAAGAATACTAAAAGGTTCAATATGTTACAATTACGATCGTATGTTTTTCTCTGTATTTTATTAAGTACCGTATGTTAACCGATCAATTTGTTTTGGTTTTTATTTGATTGTATTTTATTGTTTCACGGGCTAATAGATATTTATAGATTTATATGTTCTTTTCCGTGTAAAATCATCTCGTTACGTTTTTTATTTGATAATATCACCATTGTTTCCTAATTTTATATTGTGTATCACGACACATTTAAACTATTTTAATATTTAAGTTTATGTATATTTGAAGTTTATAATGAAAGTTACTACATTTGAAAATCTTCAAGATTTGTCAGATTTTAAATAAATATTGAATCTTATTAATTGTGTAGTGTGTATATAAATATATAGCATCTCATATTTATCACCTATTTATCTTAGCTCATCAGCTAATGTATCAATATAATATAATGCAAATATTTAAAAACAAATGCAAAATTTGAAGGAAAAACAAGTAAATTTATATAAGTTCTTTATCCATAACTTATAACTTAATATATTATGATGGAAATAAGCATTCAAAAAGTCTATGTTGGAACATTTCATTTCGAAATCTTGATTTGGATGTTAACAAAATTTATTATTTTGTTTTTAACAAATTTATCTAGTACACAGAAAGCTGAAACTGATCAGTTCCCAAAGCCAAAATTGAAGCTGTCGAGACACCAACTAAAAGCGCCAACTGATTGCCAAAACTGAACCAGTCTAACTGATATATTAAAGAACAGTTTCACTGAGTGTCCAGCTGACAGGTGGTTCGGCAGTAGACCTTCAGAAGACTGTCCAGCTGATGAAGAGCTCAATTGATGAAGAGCTCAGCTAAACAAAAGAACTGATACAGTGAAATCAGTCCAAACTGATTTCACCAGATCAGCTTAGAAAACCATTTCATCAGGACAGCTCAGAGCATGGTAACTGATCTGATCGCATGTCACGACAAGACTATCTAATGGAATCCAGCTATAATCGAATATTCAAGGTACAAGCTACAAGCTACCTCACTGACGAAGGTACAATAATGGACATTGCAGCAAAGCTGATAAGAGAAAAGCTTCCAAAACAGTTGTTAGAATGACAAGACATGTCCTAAAGAAGCACATGCAAATGAAATAGACATTATTATAGAGTCTTCATATACGGTCAGCTGAGCGCCTATAAATACCAGACCATGACTGATGCAGATGATAACAACAACCACATCAACAACAATAAGAGAGGAACTACAACTGAATTACAGCGTGTGAAGAAAACTGAGGGCACTATCATTTCATATCAGCTTACTAGAAGCAGTTACCCCAATTATGTGAGAACACCTTCGTGTTGTATTGCTTAGATCAGTTTTCACACATTCACACACAATCACTCACAAATACAGAGAGTTGAGCTTATTGTTTAGTTGAGTGAGTCTTCACACAAAGACATTAAAGATTATGTTTGTAGTTTTGGCATAAAGACGATAAACATTATGCAGATTACAAGGTGCTGCCTGCAATCTTAAGTGCTAAGAGTTCTAGTTGGGTGCTGTCCTTCTAGAGTGAGTTTGTACAAATAGTTGTATAAATAAAAGTCTTCTAATGGATCCTAATCGAGGTGGTAGAAGGGGTGACGTACGAGCAGTTGAAATCTCTGAATATCCATAAGCATATATTGTGTCCTTAATTGTTTAACTATTGTTTTAAAACTGATTTGATCTTTTCAAGCTGATATCAGTTCAGTTCCTCCCATAACTGAACTGATACAAGCCAGAACTAATCTCCCTTACTTCAGTTACTCAGTTTAAACACAAGCTAAAAGTTTTAAACTATTCAGTTTTCTTAACAAATTATTATTTCGAGTATCTTTCGCTTAATATGAAAACCAAACATGATTTAATTCATCAGTATATTTATTCTTAGAACATAAGTTATTGCAGCTTATAGAGAATATTGTGTTTGAAGCACCTTCAAGGGTGTCAAAATCAACCCTTCAATTGGTATCAGAGGTAGTTGTTCTAAGAAAGACATTTGAAAACTGATTAAAAATATTTTCTTTAAAATTATTTTTATATGCTATTTAAAAGTACTTGATTTATTTTCAAAATCATTTTAAAAATTTTATATAACAAGCATTGCAATGAGTAGAGATGATTGGTTCTGCAACTAGCATTGTGGCCACTTCTCTCGACTCCGAGTTTGGTGCTTTAATCAGCCCGTAGGGTTCTGAGTCCTGCTTGTCAGCAGTTCAACAAAACTGATCAGCGGACTAAATTTCAGTTGCAAGCCGACTAGTTCAACTGATCAACAGACGAAACCCAATTTTTAGCTGAAACTGTTGGATGAAGCTTAATCATCAGCAGTATGCCGCCGCTTCATTGCCAAATCAGATCAGACCAAAATATTCAATACGGTTTAGCATCAGTTGATTCCAGTTTGCATCATCCAGCACAAAGATCAAGTCCAAGAAGTTAGCTGTTATTCTGGCAAAGAAACTCAGAATCGATGCAACAAATCAAGTGGTCAAGGCAACTAGTCATTATTATATTCAGTTCTATCATGTATAAAACTGAGTGATACTTAATGTTGTTTAAAATGAGCTATTGTAGTAGCAATTTCTCTTAAAAATGGTTATGTACTTAAATGTATAATACAAGGGACGTTTATTTAATTAAATGAACCTTATGTTTTTCCAGTTAGTTTGTATGTAACTGAACTGCTATTTCAATTCTGTTGCTTAAACTACTTAAATATTCAAGGCTGATAAAATTCATCTTAAAAGGGAGTTCTCAATTCAGTTTTTTAAGGAGAGTTTTAAAAATTGTTTCAATAATTTATCCCTCGAACTGAAACTTTCTGGAAATATTTTATTTAAAATATTTTCCAATATAGTTTTTGAGGGGAGCTTTTCTTTCTTTATTCCTCAAATTGAGTTTTCTTTAAAACGCTAATTTTTTTTGTTAAAGTCTTGTTATCATCAAGAAGGGGGATATTATTGGAACATTTCATTTTCGCAATCTTGATTTTGATGTTAACAAAATTTATTATTTTGTTTTTAACAAATTTATTTAATGCACAGAAAACTGAAACTGATCAGTTCCCGAAGCCAAAACTGAAGCTATCGAGACACCAACTGAAAGCACCAACTGAGTACCAAAACTGAATTAGTCCAACTGAAATATCAAAAAATAGTTCCACTGATTGTTCAGCTGATAGGTGGTTCAGCAATAGACCTTCAGAAGCCTGGACGGCTGATACAGTGAAATCAGTCCAAACTTATTTCACCAGATCAGCTCAGAAAACCAGTTCATCAAGACAGTTCAGAACATCAGTTGTAACTGATTTGTTCGCATGTCACGACAAGACTACCTAATGAAATCCAGCTAAAATCGAATATTCAAGGTACAAGCTACAAGCTACCTGACAGACGAAGGTACAATAACGGAAGATGCAGCAAAGCTGAAAAGAGAAAACCTTTCAGAACAGTTGTTAGAATGACAAGACATGTCCTAAAGAAGCACTTGCAAATGCAACGAACATTATTATAGAATCTTCATGTACAGTCAGCTGAGTACATATAAATACCAGAAAAAGACCGTTGAAGATGAAAACAACCACCACATCAACAACAATAAGAGAGGAACTACAACTGAATTCTAGTGTGTGAAAAAAAAACTGAGGGCACGCTTATTTCATATCAGCTTACTAGAAGCAGTTACCCTAGTTGTGTTAGAACACCTTCGTGTTGTATTGATTAGATCAGTTCTCACACATTCATACACAATCACTCACATATACAGAGAGTTGAGCTTATTTTTTAGCTGACTGAGTCTTCACACAGACATTAAAATTTGTGTTTGTTGTTTTCATAAAGACGTGAAACATTATGCAGATTGCAAGGTGCTGCCTACAATCTTAAGTGCTAGGAGTTCTAGTTGGGTGCTGCCCCTCTGGAGTGGATTTATACAAAGAGTTGTATAAATCAAAGTCTTCAAATGGATCCTACCCGAGGTGGTAGAAGGGGTGACGTAGGAGCAGTTGAAGTTTTCGAACATCCATAAATATATCTTGTGTGTTTAACAGTTTAACTATTGTTCTAAAACTGATTTGATCAGTTCAAGCTAATATCAGTTCTGTTCCTCCTATAACTGAACTGATACAAGCCAGAATTGATCCCCCTTACTTCAGTTACTCAGTTTAAACACAAGCTAAAAGTTTTAAACTGTTCAGTTCTCTTAATGAATGATTATTTCGAGTATCTTCTGTTTGGTGTAAAAACCAAACTAGATTTAATTCATTGGTATATTCATTATTAGAACACAAGCTATTGCAGCTTATCGAGAATATTGTGTTTGAAGTGTTAGAGTAGGTGCCCGTCGAGCCAAGTGTTGGCCGATGGTTCTCATTGGTAGGGGACATTGTGATGTCCGAGCATGCAGATATGTGCTTCTTGTAGAGTGCACTGAACAACCCTCCATAAAGGACTTTCCAAGTGGTTCTCATTTATCGAGTGGAAACGTCCTAGTTTATGGTTGTACACCATTAGTCCTTATGACCCGTGACAATATTGAGACTCTATATGCTAGCTTTGCACTTTGAATTGTTTACCAACTCATATGGGGCCATCAGGTTGCAAGGTTGGGTGTTTTGCCGAAACATATAGGAGTTGATGCATTGTAGTCGGGGATTTACCACTTACCTTCGGGTATGGATATCTTATGTGTATGTACTTTGAAATCTCTTATCAGAGTGTTGGTGGTAATTAAGAAAGGGATTTCTTAGATTACACCATCGATGCAACAATAACATGACACATAGTATCGATTCTTTGACAGCTCTCGATATACCAATAGTTGTCGAATTGATCGGGATATATGAGATGAAGGGACCGTACTATACGCTAACCATAATGGAATGGTTCTTGCATGCACTATCATTTAATACCTAGGGAATCATGTAAGCGATGCTGCTAGGCATTTAACATAATTGGTTGGGTACTATCAGACTTGAGTTCTGACATTCTTATTATCAAGGAGTTGATAAATAAGAATGGAGCAAGTGGGGTATGCTCATATAAGGACTTGTTTAGTCCTGAATCACATTGAGATGTGAACTCACGGCTAGTTGTATCATTGAACCATTGAGGGTTACACGAGTGCTAACTTTCTAGATCCCATTGAGAAGTAAAATAGTTCAATGTGTTGAACGGCTTATAAAGGAGTTTGTAAGCACGAATAAAAAATAGAAGTATGACTTCTATAAGAGGATTATGGGGAATGTAACTTTTAATTTGCGGAAGTGTTCTTAAATTAAAAGTTGGCTTAAATAAATAATGTATTTGAAAATTGTGATTTTCATAAACATTGTTATTGACTAAATTAAATTAATTCAAGTGTTGAGTTAATTAAACACTAATGGACCTAGTAGAGTCCAAATAATTAAATTAATTCAAGTGTGGAATTAATTAAATAATATTGGGTCTTGAAGAGCCCAATTGGAAATAATTATTCAACTAGTGGGCTTGAGTAAATTCAAGTAAAGATTTAATTGATCTTAAATATGCTTGAGATATTTAAATAAAAGTCAATGGACTTTGTAAATGTTACAAGCCCAAATAATATGCATGGGGAGGTGAAGAGTTGGGAGACAACTTTTTCAATAAACAAGGCATGTGTCACACATACACTTTAACTTTTCATACAATCAACAAAAATTATCCTCCACTTCTCTCCTCCATGAGATGGCCGAATTTCTCTTTATTTTCTCTCCCAATTTTGCTTCTTCAACTGTTGAGGATTGCACAAACTTCCCAAAGAAAAATGCTCTAATTTTTCTAATGCAAAATTAGAGTGGATCTACCTTGTTAGTGGTGGACCTAATTTGAAGGAAGTAGTCCATAAGAGCAAGGTGTGCTATTGGAAAGCTTGTAAATTGGGTCAACCCTTCAAGAGCTAAGTTTTTTACAAATTAGTTGGAGCCAATAATCAATCTTTGTGATTGATAGGTAAATTTCTAAATACACTATGCATGACATTTGTGTTTATTTTTGTATTTGCTACACACTATATGGGGTTCTCGGTTTTTCTTGCTTGAAAATATGATTTTCGAAACTTCCGTTGCACTTCCGGGCACTGTAATCGATCTCTTTTCATGAAGCACCTTCATCCGATCCTTAAGTTTACATTTTTTTCCTCCACTCCAGTCCCACAATCACATGGCTTTGGGACTTGTTTGCTTTTACGCATCAGTTGTGGGGCTTCAAGTTCTTCTTCTTCTTCTTCATTAACATTCAATCCAAATTATTCTTTTTATTTTTCACCAAATCATTATCAACAATCAAATTATGACGATTTTCCCACGCATCCACCATTAGTATATGATGTTTGACTCAATCGTAATTTTTGAGCCCCTTCCTTGAGTATTCATGTAACTAATCTCCATAATGTGAAAACATATCAATGGGCACACACTTCTCTAGAGAGTGGGACATACACATTCTAAGGGCAATGACAAAACATCAACAGCTTCGAGGTCGTATACGAGATATTTAAACTAAAAAGTAATTAAAAAATCATGTACAAAAGAGATAATATCTGATATATTTGAAATTTTATATTTTATATAATGTAAATACCTTACCATATCCCTTTTTGTAAAGTACATCATGAATGATCCGCCCAGGTTGACCGTGTAACCTTCAGAATCAGGTAGCATACAACCACCAATAACCAACAATTTAAAACATTGAGACAATTGTGCCACTTCTATGTCCGTATTGTTTTCATCAATTAGTGTACAGTGTAAATATAGAGTAGTCAATTTTAAACTATTGGATTTTTAGTTTGCTTGAACTAACACAAACCTAACCAATCATAACAATAAAGCTATCATACATAAACTTACAGGATAAATCCGTCCCGATGATAGGGTCACCGTCAACATTAAGCCACCAAATTAACGTAACATCTTGCAGCGTGATTGTTGCCTCGCCAACTCGAAGGTGGAAAGTATTATTTTCTCGGCGCCATCTTTCTACAAGAGCTGTTATCAAATGATTATCGTAAATATAATCACCACAACAGACGATGCCGTAAAATCCCATTTCATGTAGATATGACCGAACACGGTGGTGTAATATACCATTTTTCCACAATTTTAAAATTAAATTATCTAATGGACGCACTCTTAAGGTGTTATACAACTTGTTAGGTGTAATAAAACTAGATATATGTGTTTGTTGCTGATAAATAACAATAGCATCAATAAGTACAGCATCCAATGGCATCTTATAATTAATGTTGGAACATTTCATGTTCGCAATCTTTATTTTGATGTTAACAAAACTTGTTATTTTTGTTACTAAAGATTTACCTAAGTGCGCATGAAGTTGAAACCAATCAGGCTTCAAACTGATAAGTTACCAAGCCAAAACTTAAGCTATCGAAAAGCAAACTAAACGCGCCAACGGATTGCTCAAATTGAACCAGTACAACTGAAGTATCAAGAGCAGTTCAACTGAGTTTCCAGTTGATAGGTGGTTCAGCAGAAGATCCTCAGAAGCCTGGTCAGCTGATGAAGTGTTCAACTGATGAAGAGCCAAACTGACCAGTTCAACTGAATCAGTGAAATCAGTTCATCTTACGAGTCTACTGATTTCACCCCACCAGATCAAGAATAGTTCAATTGACCAGTTGAAAACAACAGTTTGGAATTGATCAGTTTGCAGAACACGACAAGCATATCAAAGGTGGAATCCAGCTGTGCGCATTAAGGAAAAGCTATTGTACTATCGATAGTACAATAATGGACGTTGCAGCAAAGCTTAAAGACAAGACGTTCCAGAATGGGTGTCGGAAAAGTCGAGACACATATTTCAAGGAACACATTCAAACTTCAACGATCACATGTGATGAGTCTTGATGTACAATCGCATTGCTGCTATAAATACATATCAAGACCATCAACAACATATAAAAGTAGAGTGGAAAAACAAGAGAGAAAAGGAAGGGCAAGCTTATTGCATATCAGCTTAAAGAGAAGCAATTAGCCCAGTCGAGGGAACACTTCAAGTTATATCAGCTTAGTGTAGAAGCTTATTTCCCTCAGTGTATGAGAACACCTTTCAAGTTGTTTTCAGAGATCAGTTATCATACACACACACAATACCACTCAAATAAAGCCTTGCGTAAAGACGTAAAACTTGTGTATGTGGTTTTTGACACACAGACGTTAAACAAGTGTTGGCTGGAAGATGATGCCTTCACTCTAGACTAGGAGTTCAGTTAGGCAGTGGGTAAGTCCTAAGCTGTGTGGGTTTGTAAAAAGGTGTTGTATAAATCAAAGTCTTCTACTGGAACCTACCCGAGATGGTAGAAGGGGTGACGTATGAGCAGTTGAAGTCTCCGAACATCCATAAACATATCTTGTGTATTAACTGTTTAACTGTGTTTTAAACTGACTTGATCAGTTTAGCTGATAGCAGTTCAGTTAATTTCATAGCTGAATTGATAGAAGCTACAACTGATTCCCCGTATTTCAGTCGATCAGTTTACACAAGTCATTAACTTTTAAATTCTCTCAGTTTTTCTTAACAAAGGATTACTTCGAGTGTTTTCCGCTTGGTTTGAAACCAAACTCGATCTAACTCATCGGTATACTCATTTTTAGAACACGAGCTATTGCAGCTCATTGAGAATATAATGTTTGAAGCACCTGCAACCGATACATCAATTGGTATCAGAGATTGTTGTTCTAAGAAGGACATTTAAAAACTGACTAAAATTATTTTACTTTAAAATAGTTTTAAATGCTATTTAAAAGTACTTTATATTAATTTCAAAACTTTATGAAAATGTTTATCTAACGCTCATTGTGAAGAGTAGAGAGGATTGGTTCTGCAACTAACATTGATGCCACTTCTCTCGACTCATAGATTTGAGGCTTTAATCAGCCTGCAAGGTATGAGTCCCATCTATTGGCTATTCAGCAAAATTGATCGGAAGACAAGGTTTCAGCTGCCAACCTACTAGTTGAAGCTGATCGACAGACGAAGCCCAGCTATGTTGAGATGTTGGATGATTAAAGTAGAGCTTAATCATTAGCAGTATGCCGTCGCTTAACTACCATATAAGATCAAGTAGATGATCAATGCGGTTCAACATCAGCTGAGTCCAGTTTAAGTTAGCCCGACCAATTTGGCAACACAGAGATCATGTCCAAGGCTGCTAGCTGTTTTTCTGGCAAGAAGACTCAAGATCGTTGCAGCACTTCAAGAGTTCAAGGCAACCAGTTGTTGGTACATTCAGTTTTGTCTTACTTAAACTGATTGATATTTGATGTTGTTTAAATTATGCTATTGTAGTAGCAATTTTCCCTTATAACTGATGTTGTACTTAAATGTATAAAAGGGATATCTATTTGATTAAATAAACATTATGTTTATCCAATTAGGTTTTTATGTGATAGAACTGATACCTCAAGATTTCTTGTCTAAACTGCTTGAATGATTAAAGCTACAAATTTTAACTTAAATAATTATTTTTAAAGAGAAGTTTTTAATTCAGTTAGTGAGAGGGAGCTTTGTTTCCCTCGAACTGAAAAATGTTTTAAAACTATTTTTTAATTCAGTTAGTGAGGGAGAGCTTTCTTTCCTCGAACTGAATATTTTCTTTTATTTTTAAAATTTTTTGATTCTCACAAAGGGGGAGAATCAGTTTTAAAACTTTAAAAGTTTTGCGATCATAAAAAAAGAAGGAGATTGTTGGAACATTTCATGTTCGCAATTTTGATTTTGATTTTGATGTTAACAAAACTTTTATTTTTGTTACTAAAGATTTACCTAATTGCGCAGAAAGCTGAAACTGATCAGGCTTTGAACTGATCAGTTACAAAACCAAAACTGAAGCTATCGAAAAGCAAACTGAATGCGCCAACTGATTGCTCAAACTGAACGAGTACAACTAAAGTATTAAGAGCAGTTCAACTGATTGTCCAGTTTATAGTTGGTTCAGCAGAAGACCTTCAGAAGCCCGGCCAACTGATAAAATGTTCAACTTATGAAGAGCCCAACTGACCAGTTCAACTGAATCAGTGAAATAAGTTCAGCTGACGAGTCAATTGATTTCACCTCACCAGATCAAGACCAGTTCAACTGACCAGTTGAAAGCATCAGTTTGGAATTAATCAGTTTGCAGAACACGACAAGCTTATCAAAGGTGGAATCCAGTTGCGCGCATTAAGGAAAAGCAATTGTACTATCAACAGTACAATAATGGACGTTGCAGCAAAGCTTAAAGACAAGATGTTCCAGAATGGGTGTCGGAAAAGTCGAGAAACATATTTCAAGGAACACATTCAAACTGCAACGATCACATGAGAAGAATCTTGATGTACGATCGCATTGTTGCTATAAATACAGATCAAGACCATCAACAACATAAAAGGGTATAGTGGAAAAACAAGAGAGAAAAAGGAAGGGATGCTTGTTGCATATCAGCTTAAAGAGAAGCAATCAGCCCAATCGAGGGAACACTTCAAGTTATATCAGCTTAGTGTAGAAGCTTATTTCCCTTAGTGTATGAAAACACCTTTCGAGTTGTTTTCAGAGATCAGTTATCATACACACACACACACCATCACTCAAATACAGTCTTGCACAAAGACATAAAACTTGTGTATGTAGTCTTTAACACACAAACGTTAAACAAGTTTTGTGTGGGGCCCTTAGCTCCTAATCGTTATTACAATGCACTTTGATTAGGGTTAACTAATTACAGCGGAAAACGAGTTTAAAATTTCTTTACCATGAGCCCAAAATATTTCTTCTATAATTTAAATACTAAAAATAGTATTTAATCTCACATCATAAACATGCCCACACGTAATCAAAACGAATCATATACAAACAACTCATATCCTCGGGACATGCCTCGGTATATAAATACATATACATATATACTGGGAACAAAATATAAACCTCAACTCAAACTGTGACTCCCTCCAAAAGTACCCTCTCCGGTCTCTTAATATCCTGGAGTACCTGCCATTGTCCACACACAAAGACAACAACAGCTCCCATTGGGAGTGAGCAAAGCTCCGTATGAAACAACCATCATATATACCACAGATATCTAAACAATGATATATGATATGCAATGCATGTATGTCGTGGAGGTATCAGGTCAAATGCCCATCAACTGAGCACATGTCAGAATCAAACGAATCGCTATCAAATCAATGCTCGAGCTGGCACACCGGCCTCAATAAGGGATACTCGTATGATAGCGTCGACGAAGCGTCATTAAATCCCAAATCTCATATCAATCGTCGGGGCCACAAATGTCTATGCTTTAAGGATCATGTAATACCAAACATAGCATTGTGTTCACAAACCCCAGAATCCAATCAAATCATATCAGGGTATCCAAGGATCATAGCTCAACGTGCATGTCATGTATCGATGTATGCATCAAACGATGTGTGCTAACAAAAAATTTATTTTATACATCGATATTCAAATCACAATGTCATGTATGCCACATAAACTCAACAAATAAGGCATATAGACATGTATTCTCATTCCAATCAATCAAATCAATCCAACATATATCATATAATACAGATACTTGTCGTATGTTACCCGGTCGCAACATACCTCAATTCTTCGTTTCCGGTTGATGTAGCCTGAAGATATCGGTAAAATACTTTATCTACATCAATAACATACTCATTCCAATCAATAACATAATCCAAAGTCATTAATATGAGTTTCAAATATCATTTGAAACTTCAAAAATTCATATCAAATCCAAATCATATCATAATTCAATTCCGACTTCGAATATGAGTTTATTGTCGGTTATTCTACTACATATAGGAATTTCAACTTCAAATACACGCTATTTCAGCACTTTGATATTTAGAGCTGCTGGAACCAGAAGAAATTTACCTCAAAAGGAAGCTCTCGACGCGAGGATTCCGAATATATAATTTGTTCCAAGTTTGGACAACGTTTCGAGGTGATTTCGTACGAAAGAAATCAATTCCTCTTGTTTCCCTTCGAAGCTTTAGAGGAAATGAAAGGATACATCTGGAAAAATTCATCCTTATCACTCCTAAATCGTGCTTCAGAGGTGTCAGTGCATATGCGCGCCAAAACTCGCGCATATGCGCGCATGGTTCTGCCCGAACACAAATTTCATATACCTCGGCGCTCGGGCGGTCATTTTCTACCGCCCGGGCGCCACATGTTCTATACAAATATTGACTTTTGTACTCTATTGGCGTCCGGCTTCTCCACTCGAGCTCTTACAACGTCAATTCATATTCGATACTTATTTTCTCATTTTCATTGTCACGATATACATCGAATACATAATCACATGACAATTTTATAAATTATCGATAATCAACATAAGATTTACGATAATACGATACACGGTCCTTACATTTCTTCCCCACTTAAAAGATTTCGTCCTCGAAATCTCAAACATCTCTATATACATAACATTGGAAAACATATATATGTCACTAGTTATAGTACATATCAAAACTAAAATCAGTAAACGGATCAGTATACATTGAATACAATGGAACAGATGATATAGAATCAAACAAATGCGGATATGAATCTCGCATCTTGCTCTCCAATTCCCACGTCGACTCTTCCACACCATGTCGTGTCCATTGTACTCGAACCAACGGAATCAATTTATTTCGCAATATCTTCTCCTTTCGATCCATAATGCGAACAGGTTGTTCAACATAGGAAAGAGAAGGATCAAATTCAACCTCATCAGGTGCAAGTATATGCGATGGATCTGGTTCATATTTCCTCAACATAGAAACATGAAACACATCGTGAATAGCATATAGAGCTGGTGGCAATGCCAATCGATACGCAAGATCACCAACTCGATCAAGAATCTCGTATGGACCAACATATCGAGGAGATAACTTCCCTCGCATGCCAAATCGAACAGTGCCTCTAAAGGGAGATATTTTCAAAAACACTCTGTCACTTTTCTGGAATTCCAAGGGTCGTCTTCGTTTGTTCGCATAACTCGTTTGACGGTCCTGAGCAGCTTTCATCCACTGCCGAATCAACTGAACCTTATCGTTCATTTCCTGTATCATTTCAGGTCCAGTCAATTGTCTCTCACCAATTTCATCCCAGAATAACGGTGATCTACATCGTCTCCCATATAGAGCTTCAAACGGTGCCATACCGATACTCGTCTGAAAGCTATTATTATAAGAAAATTCAACCAATGGTAAGGCATCTTGCCATCCTATTCTGAAGTCCATCACAATTGCACGCAACATATCCTCTAAACGGTCCAATGAATCTCGGACTGAGCTTCCCTTTCTTGCCAAATCTCATGACACCCTTCATAGGTGCCACTTTCACGAAGACATGATCGCCCACTGCAAACTCTAACTCTCTCCTCCGCTGATCGGCATAACTCTTCTGTCGGCTCTGAGCAGTCCTCATTCTATCACGGATCTTGACTACTACATCTGCTGCCTGCTAAACAATCTCTGGACCCAACTCTGCTCTCTCTCCTACTTCATCCCAATGAACAGGAGATCTACACTTGCGGCCATACAGCGCCTCATACGGAGTCATACCTATAGACGACTGGAAACTGTTGTTATAGGTGAACTTTACCAATGGTAAGTTCGACTCCCAACTCCCAGAGAAATCAATGACGCAAGCACGGAGAAGATCCTCTAAGATCTGAATAACTCGCTCCGACTGTCCATCTGTCTGCGGATGGAAAGATGTGCTAAACAGCAACTTCGTACCCATAGTCGAATGCAAACTCTTCCAAAACGAGGAAGTGAATCTGGGATCTCTGTCGGATACGATCGAAACTGGAATACCATGGAGTCGGACTATCTCTCGGATATACAGCTCTGCATACTGAACCATGGTGAAAGTCGTCTTAATAGGCAAGAAGTGCGCTGATTTGGTAAGACGATCTACAATCACCCAGATAGCATTCGATCCTCTGGCTGACCTCGGCAATCCGGTCACAAAGTCCATGGTAATGTTCTCCCACTTCCACTCGGGAATAGGAAGAGGCTTGAGCAAACCTGCTGGTCTCTGATGCTCGGCCTTCACTAACTGGCAAGTCAGGCACTCGGATACAAAACGCCTGATGTCCTTCTTCATCCCTGGCCACCAATACAATAGCTGCAGATCTTTGTACATCTTCGTACTCCCAGGGTGAATGGAGTACGGGGACGTATGGGCCTCTAATAAGATGTCTGCTCGGATAGAATCACTGCTAGGAACCCATATCCTATCTCGGTATCTCACAATACCGTCGCTGATTGAATACAAAACACTGCCCTTGGCTTCATCTCTCTTCTTCCACTGTGCCAACTGCTCATCTGCTACCTGATCGCTGCGAATACGGTCAATAAGAGAGGACTGGATAGTCAAGGTAGATAAACGAGGAACTCTACCTCGAGGGTAAGTCTCAAGATCAAACCTCTGCATCTCAATCTGAAGAAGTTTCTGCGTCGTCAAATGAGCCATCACTGTGACTTTCCTGCTCAAAGCATCCGCAACTACATTAGCTTTACCCGGGTGGTAGCTAATGTCACAATCGTAGTCTTTTACAAACTCCAACCAACGCCTCTGACGCATGTTCAGCTCATTCTGCGTAAAGAAATACTTGAGTCTCTTATGGTCGGTAAAGATCTGGCACTTCTCTCCATACAGATAGTGCCTCCAAATCTTCAAAGCAAAAACTACGGCCGCTAACTCCAGATCATGGGTAGGGTAATTCTTCTCGTGGATTTTCAGCTGTCGAGAAGCATACGCTATCACTCTCCCATGCTGCATCAAAACTGCACCTAAACCAAGCTTCGAAGCATCGGTATAAAGGACAAACTCGCCGGGCCCTGATGGCATGGCCAAAACTGGTGCTGAAATAAGAGCTTGCTTCAAAGTATCGAAGCTCTTCTGACACTCCTCGCTCCACACAAACTTCACATTTTTCTTTGTCAGTGCTGTGAGTGGAACGGCGATAGAGAAGAATCCCTGGATGAATTTTCTGTAATATCCTGCTAGCCCAAGGAAACTGCGGATCTCGGATGCATTCTGAGGCACAACCCAATCTCTGACTGCTACAACTTTTGCGGGGTCTACCTCAATACCACTGCTAGAAACAATGTGGCCCAAGAACGCCACCTTCTCTAACCAGAATTCGCACTTACTGAACTTTGCGAATAATTTGTGGTTCTGCAATGTCTGCAACACTGTGGTCAGATGCCTGCTGTGCTCCTCCCGATTCTTGGAGTAGACGAGAATGTCATCTATGAACACTATCACAAACTGGTCGAGGTACGGCTGAAATACGCGATTCATGAGATCCATGAAGATCGCTGGCGCATTCGTCAGACCGAACGGCATCACAAGGAACTCGTAGTGACCATAACGAGTCCTGAAAGCTGTCTTCGAAACATCAGCACCTCTCACCCTCAACTGGTGATAACCAGAACGCAGATCTATCTTGGAGAAAATCGAAGCTCCCTGCAACTGGTCAAACAGATCCTCAATCCTCGACAGTGGGTATTTATTCTTCACTGTAACCCTGTTCAACTCCCGGTAGTCAATGCAAAGCCTCATCGTGCCATCCTTCTTTTTCACGAATAAGACTGGCGCGCCCCATGGAGAAAAGCTCGGGCAAATGAACTCCTTGTCGAGAAGTTCCTGAATCTGCTTATTAAGCTCTGCCATCTCTGTCGGTGCCAAGGAAGTCGAAAATTCTGCATGTGTGGTTTCAAAATGTTTTGACATGAATCTCGATTTTTGCTTGACTAAACATGATCATGTACTGAAAAATAAATGATAATATGACTTGATTGAGGTTTGAAAGAAATCTAGACATGTCTGGTTTCGTTTCGAAAGAAAACGAACGAAACGACGACGACGCGGCACGGAGGAGGTGGAGCGCTTCTCTTGCTCTTTCTCGTTCTCGATTTTTCTCCCTTTCTCCCTAGCTATTATTCACGTTTTTTCTACTAAAAAGGGGTCTGATTTCGGTGGGGAGGGAGTGTGATGGAGTGGTTATGAGGGGTGAGGAGAAGGGTGCACAATATAAGGAAGATCCAAGACCAAGTCTTCATGCATTTGAATTTTGAATTTTGAATTGCTATCAAATGAGTTGGTGGATGCTTCTAGGAGGTAGTGGCCGATTATATCATGCCAAACAAGGGTTAGGATAGTGATCTAGTATTAATTAATTAAGGTGGAAAAATAGCTAAAAGAATTAGCATGCTAATCAACCAAGAATGGGTCAAAGGTGAGTTGGCAAGTCCTAGTTTGTTCTTCTAGGGGTGTGGCCGAAAATGCATGATAAATGGTAGGGGAAATTGATTATCTAGTAAATTAATAACCCTTAAAAGCCTTACTAATCCTTTAAATAATTTAGTGAGCTAACCCCTTAATTAAATAACTTAAATGAGTTCATTTCTTAATCATCTCAAATAATTAAATCTCAAACCTCCCTTTCTAACTTAAATGAACTTGGTTGCTAGCTAAATTAACTTCTGGAAATATTTCTCGAATCTTAAATTCTATCTCAAAACTCCAACTCCGGTCCGGCCTCACTGAAATAACTGAAATGCTAAAAATCAAACTACTGAACTGAAATAATAAATAATTAACTTCAAATAAATGCATTAAAAATAATCATGCAATGAAGTCAATTAAATTTAAAAATCTAGAATTATGCACGGCTTATACGTCTACTGATTTACGGGTTCTACACTGTATTTGCTACAATGTGCTTCTCGAAGAAGGGCAGATTTCAAATCAGAATCATCAGGAACTACCAGCCGACCATTAAGTCGTAAAGAACCATCAGAAGAAATTTGAAATCCAGACTGATGTCCAGCGGATACAAGTTCTTTCGACTTTTGGATCTGAGCATCGCTTCGTTGGGCCTTTCGTATTTTCGATATCAAGTTTGGCTCAATTTGCAATGCTGAGACAGTGACAGAATTCCAATTCGAGTGAAAAGTCCAGCCAGAAGTACATATATCCTCGTGTACTTTGGCGACATTGATAGAAGCTAACACAAAATCATGAACTTTACGACTAAGGGCATCCGCAGTAACATTCACCGATCCAGGGTGATATTGAATCTCACAATCAAAATCCTTCAGGAGATCCATCCATCTGCGTTGCCTCATATTCAAATCAGATTGAGAAAAGAGATATTTCAGACTTTTATGGTCCGAATATATAACAAACTTTTCTCCATACAAGTAATGGCGCCAAATTTTTAATGCAAACACAATGGCGACCAATTCAAGATCATGAACAGGATAACGAGTTTCATGAGATTTCAATTGACGAGACGCATAAGCAACCACTTTGCCATTTTGCATCAGAACACAGCCCAAACCTTTACCAGACGCATCTGTACACACCACAAATCCTCCGGTACCCGAGGGAATAGTAAGCACAGGTGCTGTGGTCAATCTCGTCTTCAATTCAAGAAAACTAGCTTCACATTCATTTGACCAAATGAATCGTTGATTCTTCTGTGTCAGTTGAGTAATAGGTTTAGCTATTTTCGAAAATCTTTCAATAAAGCGACGATAATATCCAGCTAAACCCATGAAGTTACGAATCTCAGGAACATTCGTAGGTCTTGGCCAATTCAATACAGCTTAGACCTTAGCAGGATCAACAGATATGACATGTCTCGAAATGACGTGGCCCAAAAATATCACTTTGTCCATCCAGAATTCACATTTGGATAATTTAGCATATAAATGATTAGTATGAAGAGTTTGAAGTACCAGTCTCAAATGTTCAGCATGATCCTTTTTTGATTTCGAATATACAAGAATATCATCAATAAAGACGATAACGAATCGGTCAAGATAATCTCGGAAGACACGATTCATTAAGTCCATAAAAACAGCAGGAGAATTCGTAAGACCAAAAGCATAACCAAAAATTCATAATGGCCATACCTCGTACGAAAAGCAGTTTTGGGCACATCTTCGTCTCGAACTCGTACTTGATAATACCCAGAACAAAGATCAATCTTCGAGTATACAGAAGTACCCTGAAGCTGATCAAATAAGTCATCAATACGAGGAAGTGGGTACTTGTTTTTCACAGTAGCCCGATTCAGTTGCCTATAATCGATACACATTCGCATAGTGCCATCTTTCTTCCGAACAAATAAGACCGGAGCTCCCCAAGGTGATACACTCGGTCGAATATATCCCTTATCGAGAAGATCCTGCAATTGTTCTTTCAATTCTTTTAATTCCAGAGGTGCCATGCGATAGGGAGCTTTAGATATAGGAGCAATCCCCGGCACAAGATCAATACTAAACTCAACTTCTCGATGAGGAGGAAAATCAGGAATCTCATCGGGAAATACATCTGGAAACTCTTTCGCAACAGAAATCTCAGATAAAGAAGGCTCCTTCTTAGAGATATCAATAGCGTAGATAAGATAACCCTCATCTCCGCTAGTCAAAAGTCGAGACATTTCCAAGGAAGATACCAATGGAATTTTGGCTTGGAAACCCTTGCCATAAAAATTCCACTTGGGTCCATGAATCGGTCGAAATCGAACCACTCCATGACAACAATCAACAGTAGCTCGATTTGTCATCAAGATATCCATGCCAACAATACAATCAAAGTTGTGCATCGGGAGGACAATCAAATTCAAAAATACCACATTATCCTCATATATCAATACACAAATATGCACAACTTTCTCAGACAAAATAATCTTCCCTGCTGGCGTGGCTATCGACAAAGTATCATACAACGGGGTACACTCAATATCGTGAGATGCAACAAATGCATGAGATATGAATGAATGAGATGCTCCTGTATCAAATAAAACACGTGCAGGATAATCGCAAAGCGTGCAAATACCTGCAATCACACCACCAGGTGCTTCTCTCGCCTGATCCTCGATCATGGCGTACACTCTCACTTGAGGAGGAACTTGGGCACTCTGACCACCCGATCCTCGATATCGTGGGACACTTGACTACTGAAAGGATGGAACAGGAACAGCAGGTCTCATCATACTAGGGCCACCTCTAAATCCTGGCTGGGTTTGGGAAGAAGTCGTACCCCTGTTCGGACATACTCGAGAGAAATGACCTTCCTGCCCACATTGATAACAAGTACCAAACATACCTCGACACTGCTCGATAGTATGTTTACCCCCACAATGACTACAATAAGGAGCAATCACAGGACTCCCTCTCTGTGATCCACTCGAACTCGAAGAAGACGAAGAAACAGAACCAGTCTTCTTAAACTTCTTACCTCTCGGCCGCAAAGTAGGCTGCTGAGCTGACACTGGAGGTAGAGGAGTATACTGTGGACCTCCTCGCCTAAGTCCAGCCTCGGCTGTCTTGGCTCGTTCAACTGCCTCCGCGTAGCTGGTAGGCAATCCAGAAACAACATAAGTATATATAGCAGGATGCAATCCATTCACAAACCTGTTATATTTTGCCTTCGCATTCCCAGCTACGTGAGGTGCATACTTCAACAGAGTAGAAAATTTCGAAGCATATTCTGCAACAGTAATCGTTCCCTGCTGCAGATTATAAAATTCATTTTCCTGAGCAGTATAATAAGATGGAGGGGAATACTGCTCCAAAAACTGGGCCTTGAAGACATCCCATGTGACTTCAATCCCAGCCTCTTTCAATCCAATCTCAGCGGCTTCCCACCAAAATTTAGCTCGGTCTTTCAATTGATACAAAGCAAGTTTCAGTCTCCGAGCCTTGGAATATTCAACAATATTAAACAAATGCTCAATATCCTTCAACCAGGCCTCTGCACTTTCAGCACTCTCAGTGCCAAAGAACCTCAGTGGTTTCAAATCCTGGAATCGAGCCATCACTACATCCATGGACAATCCTTCAAATTGCCCAACTATCCTCTCAGTACTGCTACTCGCAGTTTCATTTGTGGGATCCATCTACAAATCAAAAGATGAATATCACAAATCAATATCAATTTCACATCATCATCATCTCATATCATTAATCTCATCAGATACTTACTCAAATCAAATCAAGTAAGAGCAAGTAATACAAATAAATCAAACACATGCTCACAATTCATTTGTGCCTATTCAAGTGTACACAAAACTCAATCGAGCATTCCCAGCTATGCTCTGATACCACTCTATGTGGGGCCCTTAGCTCCTAATCGTTATTACAATGCACTTTGATTAGGGTTAACTAATTACAGCGGAAAACTAGTTTAAAATTTCTTTACCATGAGCCCAAAATATTTCTTCTATAATTTAAATACTAAAAATAGTATTTAATCTCACATCATAAACATGCCCACACGTAATCAAAACCAATCATATTCAAACAACTCATATCCTCGGGACATGCCCCGGTATATAAATACATATACATATATACTGGGAACAAAATATAAACCTCAATTCAAACTGTGACTCCCTCCAGAAGTACTCCGGTCTCCTGATATCCTGGAGTACCTGTCATTGTCCACACACAAAGACAACAACAGACCCCCTTGGAGGTGAGCAAAGCTCCGTATGGAACAACCATCATATATACCACAGATATCTAAACAATGATATATGGTATGCAATGCATGTATGTCGTCGAGGTATCAGGTCAAATGCCCATCCACTGAGCACATGTCAGAATCAAACGAATCGCTATCAAATCAATGCTCGAGCTGGCACACCGGCCTCAATAAGGGATACTCGTATGATAGCGTCGACGAAGCGCCATCAAATCCCAAATCTCATATCAATCGTCGGGGCCACAAATGTCTATGCTTTAAGGGTCATGTAATACCAAACATAGCATTGTGTTCACAAACCCCAGAATCCAATCAAATCATATCAGGGTATCCAAGGATCATAGCTCAACGTGCATGTCATGTATCGATGTATGCATCAAACGATGTGTGTTAACAAAACATTTATTTTATACATCGATATTCAAATCACAATGTCATGTATGTCACATAAACTCAACAAATAAGGCATATAGACATGTATTCTCATTCCAATCAATCAAATCAATCCAACATATATCATATAATACAGATACTTGTCGTATGTTACTCGGTCGCAACATACCTCAATTCTTCGTTTCCGGTTGATGTAGCCTGAAGATATCGGTAAAATACTTTATCTACATCAATAACATACTCATTCCAATCAATAACATAATCCAAAGTCATTAATATGAGTTTCAAATATTTTTTGAAACTTCAAAAATTCATATCAAATCCAAATCATATCATAATTCAATTCCGACTTCGAATATGAGTTTATTGTCGCTTATTCTACTACATATAGGAATTTCAACTTCAAATACACGCTATTCAAGCACTTTGATATTTAGAACTGCTGGAACCAGAAAAAATTTACCCCAAAAGGAAGCTCTCGACGCGAGGATTCTGAATATATAATTTATTCCAAGTTTGGACAACGTTTCGAGGTGATTTCGTACGAAAGAAATCAATTCCTCTTGTTTCCTTTCGAAGCTTCAGAGGAAATGAAAGGATACATCTGGAAAAATTCATCCTTATCACTCCTTAAATCGTGCTTCAGAGGTGTCGGCGCATATGCGCGCCAAAACTCGCGCATATGCACGCATGGTTCTGCCCGAACACAAATTTCATATACCTCGGCGCTCGGCGGTCATTTTCTACCGCCCGAGCGCCACTTGTTCTGTACAAATATTGACTTTTGTACTATATTGGCGTCCGGCTTCTCCACTTGAGCTCTTACAACGTCAATTCATATTCGATACTTATTTTCTCATTTTCATTGTCACGATATACATCGAATACATAATCACATGATAATTTCATAAATTATCGATAATCAACATAAGATTTACGATAATACGATACACGGTCCTTACATTTTGGCTGGAAGGTGATGCCTTCAGTCTAGACTAGGAGTTCAATTTGGCGGTGGGTAAGTCCTAAGCTGGGTGGGTTTGTACAAATGTGTTGTATAATCAAAGTCTTCTAGTGAAACCTACCAGAGATGTTAGAAGGGGTGACGTATGAGCAATTGAAGTCTCCGAACATCCATAAAAATATTTTGTTTATTAATTGGTTAACTATGTTTTAAACTGATTTGATCAGTTTAGCTGATATCAATTCAGTTAAGTTCATAGCTGAACTGATAGAAGCTACAACTGATTCCCCATATTTTAGTCGATCAGTTTACACAAGTCATTAACTTTTAAAATCTCTTAGTTTTTCTTAACGAATGATTACTTCGAGTGTTTTCCTCTTGGTTTGAAACCAAACTCGAACATGAACTATTGCAGCTCATTGAGAATATTATGTTTGAAGCACCTGCAACCGATCCATCAATTAATAACAAGAACAATATATTATTATCTAGCACAATATTGTCTAAAAAACAACTACATCAATTATCAAAACAAATATAATATAAAATATATTAACTATAAGTAAACCAATTATAAAAAAATAAAAAATAATAAACAAACTAAAAATAATATATTCACAATCTACGAGTTTTGTAGATACACATTTATTTTAATAATAAAAATTTATATACATATCTCGATTGAAATTTTTATAATGAAATTTTACTTATATGAAAAATCAAAAACAAGTATTGACAATATAAATAAAATCAAAAGAAAAATTTAGCTTGAGTTAGATTGACAGTATAAATAAAATCGAATAAAATAATTATTCTATATATTAATATAAATTAAAGATCTACACAAATAATAATAATAACAAACACATAATAATTTTAAGATATAAATATATTAATAAATATTTGACTGCGTCACAACAAAAACATTTTTTTTAAAAAATATTGGTGGCACTCTCTTTCAAAAGAGTTACTTTATTATTATTATTTTAAAAAATAGTTAATCAAGTTACCCTTTTAAGAAGGCGTCACTTGATTAAGTAGTAATAAATACTCGCATTTACCTTAAAAAATTAAATTAGTCTAACATTATTGTAGTTGGATATGCTGAAAATATGAGAGTGTGCTAAGAATTAGCATCCCAATGCAAACAAGAATACCCCCTTCAGCAAAGAGAATTTCAAGAGATTATTCATGCAATTGTTCAGCTTTTTATTTTGTTGTTCAGCAAAGAGAAAATTTGAAGACGAAGAGAGTTTAGGCTTTCTCCATACTTAAAAATGACATAAACCATAATATATAAATAAAAACGGTATATAAGTCATTTAATAATTACATATATGTTAAAAGCTTTTTATAAATAAGGATGAGAGAAGTGAACTAATAAATGATCGTCAAGTCTATTAGGACATCCGCAATGGTAAGTGTTAAAACTTTTTATCTCTTTCACCCACATTCCTTTTAAAACTCATTATTTATGGGTATCAAAATTCACTCAATCATCTTAAAAAATTTTCATATTAAATAAAAATGTTTTACAATATTTAAATCATTTTCTAGATGTTCCAACGGCTACTTTGTAACAGCTGATTCCAATGGCTATTTTACAATGACAATTTTTCAAAGATGATAATAATTGAAAATCACATTAATGGAAATGAGAAATACAATGATTAAAAATTACAATAACTCAAAAATACAATAATACTAGAAAATACACGTTGAGTAAATAGTTTAGATATTTCATCTAGACCTAATATCCTGGCATAGACATTCATGTATGATAAGCTGCTCCTCTGTCATCTGCTAGGTGTCTTTGTTCAAGATTTCGTTCTCCTTCAATTTCAAGCGTCGATTCTTAGCTCCATATTTGGACAAGGCAATTTTTGCCTTAATCTCCTCTGCTTCGAGTTGTTTTTGTTTCAGATCGACTTCGGACTTCTTCACGCTTGTGTACTCAGTGAACTTTACGAAAATATTGTTGTAGTTTATTGTTAGATCTTCCATGGTCGATTTTACTATGTCTTTTCCCTTTATTTTTGCTGAATTTTGTCCCATTGGACGAGTATCTTCATCATCTAGGTCTATACTCATCTCTTGGTTAGAGGAGGTGTTGCTTGCTCCCGATTTCGAAGTCCTCATCTTCTTTGTGGCCACAAAGTGATCTGCGGACTGTGGAGTAAACATTGGACGGTCTTTGACAATTCTCAACACATGCTCGAGATTCAATGCAACACTATTATTTTCGGATCGATATTTTTCGTACGCAAACCTCAATATATCTTCGTCAATGTGACCACTTCGATATGAACTGCAAACGCTATTATAATTTGCGTTGGATCGATGTACCTTCTTTTGGATTGTATTGTGCCAATGTGACTGTATAACATTTGCACTTCTGGTGTTTGAACATGGGGGACGATTTTCATTGTAGTAGCTTGCAACACGTCCCCAAAAAGCATTCGTCTTTTGATCATTGCCGATTATTGGATCATTGTTGATAGTGACAAAACTTCTCGTTAAGATCTCATCTTCAACCTTTGTCCAACTTGAATGCTTTCTTGAACCCTCAGCATTTGAAACTGCTTTTTTTAAATTGACCACCTCAATTGGGGATTCACGATCGAAAAGTTGCGTCTCTGGGACAAAAGTCGGAGTTGCAGGTTCATTCGACATGTGAGATGTGAAAGGTATGACAGTTGTGTGCGGGATAGTACATCCATGAACAACCGGCAGCATGAAATACGGATGACTCATGTTTTGCCAATTTTCGGCTGGAAGCGGTTGATATGGACCTCAAGGGACATAACTCGGATGATTCATAGAATTTTCAAAACATTGGAAATTTTGAAGATTTTGTGGAGGAAACGGCATATTTGGAAATGGATGTGGGTATTGATAATTTGGTGGAATTTCTGGATTTTGGGAAGATGAATATTCTTGCGGGTTGTTTGTAGAATTCAAGAAATTTGTAAAAAATGTCTTATTATTTTCATCCATTTCGGATAGAAAATAAGATTGTTGGAACTTCTGTTGGAAACTAAATTCCGGCGTTTGACAAAATATGAACCAACTGATACGCGCGATTATATTCAGCAACTGGACTTAACAACTGAAATCAGCTGATCTAATAAAGAAAACTGATCAGTTGGAAACCAATCAGTTGATACATTCAGCCATATTCTTTTAAACTGATCAACCAACTGATACGCGCGATTATATTCAGCAACTGGACTTAACAACTGAAATCAGCTGATCTAATAAAGAAAACTGATCAGTTGGAAACCGATCAATTGATACATTCAGCCGTATGCTTTTAAGCTAAGCATCCTTCAATTGAACATGTCTCGGAAAAGAACACTCAACCGACAAAGAGACATAGAAGACTGCAACTGAATATGAAACGCCGCACTTCAATCAATACAGCTTAGAATAACGCATTTCGGCTAAAGCAGTTAAGACGCCGCATTACAATAAATGAAGCAAACAAAAATAAAGTGGCAATCAACGGATACAAAGATTCAAATATATCTCAAGTTACCGTTGGAAGGAAAGCTTATAAATATGACAGAAGAACAGCTGAAGAAAATAGAGAGATCACTCTATTAAAAGCTTGTTGTTACTCTGCCAAAATCCTAGCTCACTCTTACTTGATTTATTCGTAGCATTCAAGGCTACAATTTGAGCTCACTAGCACTTTGTAATATTCGTTAAATTCGATAGTTCTAAGATCAATTACGCACTGAGAACATTTTGTGATACTAAGAGTTTCAGCTTTTGGCAGTGATAAGTCCAAAATGAAGTGGGTCAGTACAAATCTTGTATTATATCAAAGTCTTTTAGTGGAAATCCTATCCTTGAGATATAAGGGGTGACGTAGGAGTAATTGAAATCTCCGAACATCCAGAAACAATCCTTGTGTATTTTATTTTCGTATTCTATCTTTCAGTCAGTTACTTTCCGCAACTACTTTAGTTTAACTGATTGTCATTGACCAACAAGATTCCGAGAATCAGTTTTTCACCAAACTGAACTCAAAATTCGAAAAGATCAGTTTTAATTGTGAGGGTTTATTCAACCCCCCTTCTAAACACTCTTAATACGTTAATCGATCCTATCAACTTCTTAAAAAAATAGACGGGTAGAATGTTAGATATTAGAATTGGAGAGTGTAGTGACTTGGAATGAAAATATGTTTACACATTGGTGGGTATTTATAGAAAAGATTTCAAACTAGCCTTTAAGTAGCCGCTAATTTTTTTTTTTTTGGATTTTTTAAAATTTAATTCGAATTTAATTTAAAAAGTTTAAAAAAAATAAAAAATCCAAAAAAACCGTTAGAAAATAAATATTAAAAAAATATTAAAAACGATAAAATTTAAAAAATTGAATGAACGTCTCTCTCCTGTGAATGAGCATTATAACGCTGATTCAGAAATTATAACACCCCAATGTTGATGCTCTTAAAATAATTTTGCCCAAAAAAAATGTTTACGGAGAGTCCGTACGCATCTAGCATGTTATTAATATTTTGAAGACAACGTCCAAAGATTGTGAAACTACATTCTTGTTCTTTTGTTTTTCCTCGTCAATGTCGATGAGCGAACCAAATATATTATTGTCTAGTAAGAGTGGCTGATTCTATGGTACCATGAATTTGGTTGTTATCTTTTTTTGAAAAATAAAATAAAAGTAAAAAACAAGAAAAAACAACGGCTAAATGTCTCGATTTCAACAAAAGTTGAACAACCAATCCACGTCTCATCTCATTTATTCAAATAAAAAAAAATTATGTTGAAAGCTCTGCATTTCGAATTTATTATTTCGATCCAAAAGCCAGCCCACTTATTCCCAATATTTAAACTATTGAAATTAAATTTTGAACTATAAATAATGTTTATTTTTTAAATAATAAATGTAATATACAAAATAGCAATATATGATATCATATTACAGTATATAAATAACTAAATCCACCATTGTTATATTATCTAAATAAAAAAACGAATGAAAATAATCTAAATATTTCATAATTTTAATATAGTTTCTATTTATTTTATAAAATAACTTTATATCGAAAAAATATTGTATAAAAAATGAATTTACAATTTATATACATAATTACTAGTACTAATTAATAAGGTGGCCACAACACGCATTTAACACGATTCCTAAGGTTCTCCATTCTAAATAAAGTTCCAACTTTTTTCTTCCTTTCTCGTTAACCAAGCATATTCTTCATTATATCCCATAAATTCTCTGTTATATATATATATATATATACACACATTGTATATAATATATATAATATACTCCGATACAAATTAATCAACAAAAAAGTTTCAATTCAGAAGGGCCATCCAGGTAATTTAATTTGTTCATGTTTCAAGTTATAAACATTCACCAAATTCCCAGAGTTAAAAAGTGGCCAAGATCACTTGTTGCTGCTGCAATCTGTATATCCATATAATTTTTTTTTCAGATTTAAATACGAAATGGGCCACCATTGCCATCACCACCACCACCACGGCCTCGACCAGGACGATCCGACCGTGGCTTGCTGCTGCTGGCCGTGTTTATTGATTTCCTCAGTGTTTAGAATGATAGGGAGATGCATGTTTGTTGTGTGCTATCCTGTGCTGCAGTGCTGTGGATTGGATGATTGTAGGCATCATCACCACAACCATTTTTATTAAATATATTTTCATGTTCATGTTATATAATTCTATTCATGAATACATATATTTTTGAATTTGGCCAATTCATTAGTATATTATAGTTGGAAAAAACTTAATTAATAATTTAAAAAGATACGTAAAATTTGTACCTATATATTGGCCTAAAAAATTAATAGAAATAATATTTCATCTAGTTTTCTCCGATCACAAAAATATTTGCCACCACAAATTACAAGGGCACAAACACTTCTTTTTCTTGTTTTCTTTTTTTAAATCAATGCACGCACACATCTCTCTCTCTATGTATGTATAGAGGCGACATCGATTTTTATATTATGTGGATTGTATATATCGTTGCCACAAATTTGATACCCTTGCAAAATTTATATTATTTCTTATTAAAACAAATGTTGACTGCAATAATTGGTTTCGGTGGGTGAAACAATCGAAAACTGTTGTACAGTTTAAAATATTTCAGTTACACAGTTAACATCCGTTATAACTTTTAATAAAGCGACAAAGATTCGATCCTACAACAAATTTATCTCAATCACACTAATTATATGATATAATACTCGACAATAATAGGGAACTCGTATTAGAGTAGATGTCCTGCAAGCCAACAGTTGGCTATTAAATTTATTGACTCTAGTGTAATATCAATCTTTATTTTATTATAATCTAACTTTCATGAAATCAATTTACTTTATCGGTATACTCATGCAATCAGTATAGATAAAGTCCTTGCTTATACTTTAATACAAATGGATCGTAATTTGATCTTGAAACTCATTTGTAAATATCGTATATTCTAAATTTGTTCATAGTCGATTCAGCCGCCTAAAACAAGGATAAAGGTCGCTTGAGATTGAGACTAGCATCTGTGGTATTGTGTCCCATGTTTCATGGTAAGGACATAAAGATGCCCAATCATACAGATGGGTAATCATACAATGATTGTGCCGAACAACTTTCCCTCGAACTTTCCAATTGGTTATCATTCATCGAGAGGAAAAGTCCGTTTTTGTGATTGTACATGATTAGTCCTTACGACCCGGGACAACACTGAGGCTCTACATACTAGGATTGCGCGTTGACTCGTTTACCGACTCCGTGAAGGTCATAAAGTGGCGAGGTTGGGTGCAATTTCAACGTATGTAGGATCAAGTGCATTGTAATCGAGAATTCACCGTTCACCTATGGGTGTGGATATCCTATGTGATCCAATGAAATAATAGTGCATAAAATCTCTGGCCAGAGTGGGAGATGTACATTAGGGAAGGAGTTCTCTAATTGTGCATGCAATAACACTATGAAAATATCATTATTGTATCACAAAGCTATCGAATCTAATATGCAACCCTCGATTAACCAATTGTTGTATATTCGATCGGGATATATGAAATGAAGAGACCATACTGTACGTTAATTATAATCGATTGGTTATTGCAGGCATTATCAGTGATACCTAGGGAATCATGGGGCGATGCTACTAGACCCTTTTACCATGTTTCGATGAGTTTAATTAGAAAATGATTTCTGACATTCTCATGATCAAATGTTGGTGCATGAAATGTGGGCAAATTAGGGTAAGCCCGAATAAAAGAAATTGTCCTGAATCACAAAGAGTTGTGAACACACGGCTAGTTGTATCACTGAACCATTGAGGGTCACACAAGCACTGGATTATCTGTTCTCATTGAGAAAATAAATTCAAGTAGTTGAGTTTATATAAAATTATGATATAATAAATTCAAGTAGTTGAATTTATATAATTAAACTTTGCGAGAATAAATTCAAGGAGTTGAATTTATGAGATAGTAAATTCAAAAAGTTGAATTTATGATATTTAAAATTTGAAGAGAATAAATTCAAGGAGTTGAAATTTATAAAATTTAAGAATTTAATTTATTAAACTCAAAAATTGAGTTTCTTAAATATTAAATTAAATATATAGTGAGAGGTACTTAATAGACTTGTAGAATGGACTTTGATTAATTAATTAAACTAGTTTGACAGCCCAATTAATTAATCAAGTCCATTAATATTAATCCTGGAATCTAAATCTATTTTTACGGAAATTAGGTCAAGCATACGAAATTAAGTAAAGGAGGTGATTAACCCTAGCTTCCATTCCATCTAAAATTTTCAAAAATCCTCTTAAAATTTTCTCTCAGAATTTCGGACACCTTGAAAGAAAATTAAGGGTTGAGCCGTATCTCGAATTTTGATCTCCAACGAAAAACTCTTCTAAATTTTTTAATGCAATTTAGAAGAGGAACAATCATTCCAGTCGTGAACTTGATAGGAATATTAAAGAAAGGTTCCTGAAGAAAGTTCATAGGGAAATTCAACAAGAGTTATATCCGCCAATATCGGAATAGTTAGAGTCGAGTGAAAAAATTCACTAAAGGTATAACATCTAACACTATATGAATGTATTTTTATTTAATCATATGAGTGTTCAAAGAAAATTTTGAATGTCAAAATAAAAATTTTAAACTTCCGCTGAGATTTGGACACGAGAAAACTGATATCCCAACAATGGTATCAGAGCCAAATTTTCTTTATCGTATGGTTTAAATCATGTTGAATAATATTTCTAACCACATAAGAAATTTTTTCAGAAAATTGATGCACATTAAAATTTTATTTTCATCAAAAAAAATCGCACCCTAGGCTCGAACAATTCAAGCCCAAGACCGAGAATATTTTTTTTTTGGAATCTACTCGGAACTGTTCCGGGCAGACCGTGCACGCAGGGCTGCGCACGGCGTGCGCCCGCCAATGCCCGATTTGATCGGACAGCAGGCAAGCGGCACGAGCGGCTGCCCAGAAATGTCCCGGACACCGTGCTGGGTCGTGGGCTTGAATTGTTCGGGCCTATGATAAGATTTTATGATTTTACAAAATTTTGAATAAAATTGATGTTTTGTCAAAATTGTTCATTTTTTCCTTAAAATCAAATTTTGCTAAATTTTTAATTTACTTGTAAGATAAATAATTAGAATATGAATTTAATTATTTATTGTAAAAATATATTTTACAAGAATCAATTATTATTGAATAAATTGAAAATTTAATAAAAGATGTTTATTTAATTTAATTAAATCTTTAATAATTGTGGTGATTAGTGATGATATTATTAGATGCATGATTTAATCAATTAATTAAATTTTATTTAATTAATTGATGTTAATATGTGATATTAAATGCATGAAGGATAATCGAGAGCTTTGACCAATGCATTAGGTATATGTTATGATATTTTAATGTTTTATTCATTTTGTTAATATTTGATATTATTAAAGTGGGTCTGGTTTATGACTCATTTTCACCTCCATGAGATGTATCCCTTATGTGTCATGGCTATTTAAACTTAATTATTAGAAATAGTGGGAGATCAAGACTGGATGATGGTGGGCTCGATGCACAAGATGAAGACATGTAAAATATTGGAAGCTCTTGTAATAAGTTGCATTTTCATCCCTGCATTCATCTAGGTTTTGGGCCTGGATCCATGTTTGTCTCACATTAATCTAATAGTATTGGTGATCGATCATCCTTATTTATTGTGTGTGTGTGTGTGAGATCAAACATGGCACGCGATTTTAAGTTAAAATGATGAGACAATTTTAAAATTAAAATCCCTCATTTTGAATAAGATTCAAAATTTAAATCAAACCGCAAAAGTAAAAATTAAAGGTGTTTAATTTATTTTTGCCTTCCATCAACTGTGATTGCATGTTGAACGCTATCCGTGGACAGTGTCTGGCTCATATTATTGGGGAGAACTGGACGCTGGAAAGTTGTGACTTCCACCAGACATATGATGTGAAATGAGGGGAACTCCCATGACTTCGGCTCATATTATTGGGGAAATTCATGGTGACCGTCCACCACAATTCGATATTGATAGGTCGGTTTGACACGTAAAAATAAACGACGTCATATTATTGTGTCCTTATTAAACGAGGCGAAACACGGAGAGGTTGCATAGCGATGCAATTGGATTCTACATTTAGAAATTATAATTGGCTGATATTATTCGTGATCATAATTGTCTAATTTGACTCTACGTGCCCACTAAGGAAATACGATTTCTTTTTTTCATCAGAAGATGGTGGAAATATCAAAATAGTGGGAGAAAAATTTATAAAATAAAAATCCGCATTTTATATCTTAAAATTATTTTAAAATAATCACTAACCATTATTTTATTTTTCGTTTTCAGTATATTTACATTGACGAATCGTAACTCGCTTTCAATCATTCTCGATCAAAACAAGTTGACTGGCCCTAACTATAATGACTGGTTTGGAAATTTAAAGATGTTCTGAATTCGGAAAAGATTATCTATGTGCTTGATAAGAAGCCACCGAGGGAAGCACCTTCGGACGTCAGTGAGACTGAGTTGGCTAATCTTGAGAAATGGTGGGACCATGATCTTCAAGTTAAAAGCTAAATGTTGGCTTCTATGTCGAATGAACTTCAAAAGAGGTTCGAGGAGGCGGTGAATGTTGCAGACATTCACCTTTATCTGAAGGAATTGTATGGTGTACAAACTCGTTTAGAGAGACATGATACTGTTAAGGAGCTCATGACTACACGTTTGCAAGATGGGAGTTCGGTCCATGAGCATGATGTTAGTATGATTGGGCTCATCGAGAAGTTGGTGGGACTCGACGTGGTTATTCCTAGTGAGCTCTCAACTGATATTCTCCTGCTATCTTGTTCGATGGATTTGTGGTTAATTTTAATATGAATAAGCTCGAGGCCACCCTTGAAGAGTTGGTCAGCATGCTTACTACTTATGAAGTCACAGTCAAGAAAGAAAAGCATGTTTTTCTAGTGGGCTCATCATTCGGTACGAAAAAAGGAGCCCAAAATAAAGGCAAGAAGCGTTCTACCCCACCAAAGAAGAACCAGCTCAACAAGAAGCCATACATGTCTATTTCCACTGCAACAAGCCTGGACATTGGAGGCGTAACTGTACGGAGTATCTTACCCAGAAGCGTTCTGGCTACGGTATGTTTTACATAGAACTAAATGTCTCAATTAATTCCTCTTCTTGGATATTAGATATCGGATGTGGTTCTCATCTATGCAATGATTTGCAGACGATGGCAAGAAGCAGGAGACTTAGAGATGGGAAGACATTTCTAAGATTGGGGGATGGAGCAAGGGTTGCTGCAACTGCTATTGAAGACATTACTTTGATTTTGAGCAATAATTTTAAGTTATTTTTTAGAGACATTTTATATGTTCCTGAATTGGTTAAAAACATTATTTTTATTTCTACGCTTGATAGAGATGATTATTCTTGCGTTTTTGCTAAAGGTGTTTGCAATATTTACAAGAATGAATGTTTGAAAGGAACCGGCGAATTAATGAACGATCTCTATAACTTAAAACTGAAAGATATTCCGTTGAACAATATCCAAGCACAAAAGAAAACAACAACAAACAAAAAAAAGTTAGATGATCCAAATCCCGCACAAATATGACACGCTAGACTAGGTCAAATTTCCCAAAGAAGAATGCACAAACTATTGGGAGAAGACATGCTTGATCAAGACTCTCTTTAAGGGAAACGTGGAACATGCACATGGTCTACTGGATTTTATCCACACAGACATTTGTAGACCGGTAAGTATTATCACAAAATATGGGCAAACCTACTTCATTACATTTACTGATGACTATTCAAGGTATGTGTATGTCTATTTGATGAAACACAAATCTGAAGCTTTTGAAAAGTTTAAAGGATTCAAATCAGAAGTAGAAAAACAATTAGAAAGAAGTATTAAGACATTTTGATCTGATCGAGGTGGAGAATACTTGAGTACTGAATTCTTGGATTATTTGAAAGAGAATGGGCTTCTCTCACAGTGGACTCCACCAGCAACACCACAATTGAACGTAGTTTTTGAACGTCGTAAACGAACTTTGATCGACATGGTTTACGGAATTGCCTACATCCATTTGGAGCTTTGCACTTGAAACTGCGACAATGTTGTTGAATAATGTCCATAAAAAAGCTGTTGATAAAACACCATATGAGATATGGATGAGAAAAACTCCCAAATATTCTTACTTAATCATATGGGGATGTTCTACTTACGTAAAGCAGACAGCGAGAGACAAATTGGATAGTCGATCCATTTTGTGCTATTTTGTGGGGTATCCAAAGAATTTTGTTGAATACTATTTCTATCATCCCAATGAAGCAAAAGTGATTGTTTCAAGAAATGCCACCTTCTTAGAGAAGAAATTTCTATTAGATAGAAAAACGAGATGATAGAACTTGAAGAAATTCAAGATACTCCCTCAACAGTAGAAGTTGAACATGATCCCCAATAGCCAGTAGTTGAAGTACACGCACCTAGAAGGTCTGATAGGATTATTAGGCCACCTGCTATATATACGCTTCTTCATTAACAATGCCATGCTAAGTCTTGTGTTGGAAGTGATCTAATGAACTTTAAAGAAGCAATATCTGATATTGATTCATCCAAATGGTTTGAAGCCATGCAGTCTGAGATGAACTCTATGTATTCAAACCAAGTCTGGACATTAGTAGATCCACCTGAGAGAATCGTTCACATAGAATGCAAATGGATCTACAAAAGAAAGCTTGGGGTGGATGGGAAGGTATTGACCTTCAAAGTAAGACTGGTAGCAAAAGGTTATACTCAAAGGCAAGGAATTGACTATGAGGAAACTTTTTCACCAGTTGCTATGTTTAAGTCCATTAGAATACTACTAGTCATAGTAGCATGGTATGACTATGAGATATGACAAATGGATGTAAAAACTACATTCCTCAATGGAGACATTAAAGAAGATATTTATATGTCTCAACCTGAAGGATATACATCAGTAGGAAGTAAACATAAAGTATGCAAACTTCAGAGATCAATATATAGTCTCAAGCAGGAATCCAGAAGTTGAAACCTCATATTTGACAACACTATCAAGGAATTTGGTTTTGTCAAGAATCCTGAGGAACCATGTGTGTACGAGAAAGTCAGTGGGAGTGCAATGACATTCCTAATACTTTATGTTCATGATATCCTACTCATTGGGAATGATGTAGGATTACTGCAATCAAATAAAATATGGTTAACAAGTAAATTCTCCATGAAAGACATGGGTGAAGCATCATATTTATTGGAAATACAAATATATAGAGATAGATAAAAAAGATGTTGGGGCTCACCCAAGCGACTTATATCGATACCATTCTGAAGAGATTCTCTATGGAAGAGTCCAAGAGAGAACAATTACCAATATGTCATGGTATTACTCTACCTAGAGTAATGTGCCCCAAAACTGATGAAGAGATAGAGATGATGACATGTATTCCATATGCGTCAGCCATTGGTAGTATCATGTATGGTATGATATCAACACGTCGTGATGTTGATTACGCTCTTAGTGTTATTTGTATACCCATGCAATCAGCATAGATAAAGTCTTTGATTATACCTTAATACAAATGAATCGTTATTCGATCTTGAAACTCCTTTATAAATATTGTATATTCTAAATCCGTTCCTAGTCGATTCAGCCGTCTAAACCAAGGATAAAGGTCGCTTGAAATTGAGACTAGCATCTTTGATGTTGTGTACCGTGTTTCATGGTAAGGATATAAAGATGCCCAATCATACAGATGGGTAATCATACGATGATTGTACCGAACAACCCTCCATCTGACTTTCCAATTGGTTATCATTCATCGAGAGGAAAAGTCTGCGGTTGTGATTGTACATGATTAGTCCTTACGACCCAAAACAACACCGAGGCTCTACACACTAGGATTGTGCTTTGACTCGTTTACCGACTCCGTGAGGGTTACACGGTGACGAGGTTAGGTGCAATTGCAACATATGTAAGAGCCAGTGCATTGTAGTCGGGAATTCACCGCTCACATACAAGTATGGATATCCTATGTAATCTAACGAAATAATAGTGCATAAAATCTCTAGCTAGAGTGTGAGATGTACATTAGGAAAAGAGTTCTCTAGTTGTGCATGCAATGACACTATGAATATTTCATGATTTTATCACATAAATATCGAATCTAATATGCAACCCTCGATTAACCAATTGTTGCATATTCGATCGGGATATATGAGATGAAGTGACTGTACTATATGTTAATCATAACCGATTGGTTCTTGCAGACACTATCTGTGATACTTAGGGAATCAGGGGGCGATGCTACTAGACGTTCTTACCATGATTTAATGGGTTTAATCAGAACATAATTTCTGACATTCTCATGATCAAATATTGGTGCATGGAATGTGGGCAAATTAGGGTAAGCCCGAATAAAAGAAATTGCCATGAATCTCAAAGAGTTGTGAACCCACGGCTAGCTGTATTTCAGAATCATTGAGGATCACACAAGCACTGGATCATTTGTTCTCGTTGAGAAAATAAATTCAAGGAGTTGAATTTATATAAAATTATGATATAGTAAATTCAGGGAGTTGAATTTGTGAGATAGTAAATTCAAAAAGTTGAATTTATAATATTTAAAATTTGGAGAGAATAAATTCAAGAAATTGAATATAAACTTTGAGAATTTAATTTATTCAACTCAAAAGTTGAGTTTCGTAAATATTAAATTAAATATATAGTGAGAGGTATGTTTGATGGATTTGTAGGAGTACAAGTCCAAAATATTAAATAATTAAAGTTCTTAATGGACTTTGATTAATTAATTAAACTAGTTGGACTAGTATAATTAATTAATCAAGCCCGTTAATACTAATTAAGGAACCTAAATCTATTTTTATGGAAATTTAGGTTAAGCATACACAATTAAGTAAAGGAGGTGACTAACCCTAGCCTCCATTTCATCTAAAATTTTAGAAAATCCTCTTAAAATATTATCTCAAAATTTCGGCCACCTTGAAAAAAAATTAAAGGTTGAGCCGTCTCTCAAATTTTGATCTGCAACGAAAAATTCTTTTAAATTTTTTAGTGCAATTTAGAAGAGGAATACTCATTCCAGTCGTGGACTTGATAGGAGAATTAAAGAAAGATTTTTGAAGAAAGTTCTTAGGAAAATTTAACAAGAGTTATATCGGTAAATATCGGAATAGTTGGAGCTGAGTGAATTAATTCACTAAAAGTATAATTTCTAACCCCCTATGAATGTTTTTTTTATTTAAACTATATGAGTGTTCGAAGAAAATTTTGAATGTCAAAATAAAAATTTTAAACTTCTGCTGTGATTTAGACACAAGAAAACCGATCTACTACTAGAAGTGTTTAACATAAAGGGGAAAAAATGAAATATATGTAAGATTTACAATCCTGTGAAGTGATCTTCAATCAGGATGAATATGACCCATTTAATTGCAATCTAGCAATCCATGTTGCATCCTTTTTGTAAAGGTAAACATTTATGATGCATTAACTTGATCTGAATAGATATGATCCTTGCAATTGCATAATTTGTATATCAGTACTTATCTAAGAACAAGAAATACTCGAGAACTGATCAGACCAAGATCTTTGAGGATGTTCTGACAGAGGATTGTAGCAACTGGCAACGCAACTTCTTCACATCCGAGTATTTGAGAGGCTTTAGCATGAACATTTGCGCGCCTTCCTCTAAGCACCTATGAAATCGGAGAATTAGAAATGCGATAACTTAACCATAACATGTAAAGAAAAATACCTTGAACGAAGATAAGAAATATATGAATTACTTGTTTATACGAGTTGGGATATTTTCGGATGACATTATGACAACAGGAACATCCTTCATGACCGATGATTCCTGCTTAGGAAGATATCAACATGAACTTCTAGACCTCTAGATTGTAGACAAGTGAAATTATGTACATCGGGAGCTCATAATAATTCACCTTAATTTTCTTGAGCAGTTCATATCCGGTCATTCCTGGCATGCAGTAATCTGTTATAATCATATTCACCTTTGAGACCTGCTCCATTACAAACAGAAACGAGGGGCTCGAAAGTGTCAACATTTGGTGCGACGAATATGCAGAAAAGATCCTGAGGATAAAACTGGATTTGGGATTTAGTAGTTGCTAAAATATGAACTATGAAGTGTCGATCTGCTAATATCTATAGAGCTGCAGAAGCTCGACTTATAAAGCTCAACTTCTTATTTCCATAGAGTCACCATAGTTCTATAATTTCCAACTTTTCAAAAAATTCAGGGATTTTTTGACTCATATGAGCCAAGTTCAATATTTTATTTGCTAATCAAATCGAGCTCAAACTAATATATTAACTGTGTCAAATTAATGTAAGGTTTTCATAAAAAAAAAAAGTTGCTTACATTGTTATTCACAGTGCTGCTCTGGTTGTTATCTCCTAAACCAAGATACTCCAATGCCCTTAGTCCATTTTCTGCAGTAGTCACTGCAAGAAAACAATATATAGGTACGTAAAACTCGATTGGAGCCGTAGCCAATTTTTATTTTTAAAAAAAGTTACTTTCTGAGAAAATATAAAAAATTTCACACCATAAATTCTTAGATTCTTCTCCATGCACCATTGATTTTGTTCAATTACCTTTCAAAAAACCCAAAAAAAAAAAAAATCAACAAATTTCTCACCTCAAGCAAAGCTCAAAAAGATATTAAATGGTAATGTTCTTACCAAAATACCATTGTCATTTGTAGATAAAAGAAACCATTGCTTCACACTTATTAACGTGTAATTCCCATCAATATGTTACTACATCGCTATAATTATCTTTAAATTGATTTCAAGAAAGGTAAACACTTTACACAATGAGATTCAGAAAAATTGAGACAAAGTTTAGCCCAACAAGAAGGAAATTGCCAATTACCTCTGCAAGATGAATTCTTGAGCAATTTCTCAACAATCTTACGATCAACTAAATTGTCATCAACAGCAAGAACATGAGGTTCTTCCACATCACCCACCATTCCCTCCGTGAAATCACCCGAACCCGAACCCGAACCCGAACCGGAAGTGTCCATTTTTATCACTTTCTTGACTATGCAGCCAGAACCCACCTCACAATAGCACCAAAAAACAAAAAACACAAAACACACACCTATATATCTATATCTATAAAAATTGAAACCCACCAAGAAAGAGGGAACACAGAGCCCCCAGTGTGGTTGGTGGTATTTAAAGAGGAATGAATGACCCAAAAACTTTTGGGTTTTCAAGAAAATAATTCAGATTTCCAAAGTTTGTCACAAATATTTCGTGACCTCCTTAAGTTTCTCTGGATTTGATGCAGTATTCGATCACCAATAATATCCCATTTTTGTTTCGAAAATAAAACAAAATCCCATTTTTCCACCTCTCATACGGTACCAAAATCCGCATCAGAATCAATATCAGAATCTCCTCACTGCTCCATGAGATCCTACTCTGATGCTACTACAATTATAATAATCTTTAATTTTTCTCGAACTGGGTCTTCCTATTAAAAACACTGAGAATGACAATAAATCCAAGGCAAAGTAGAGGGCGATAATGTGAGACATTATTATCTTTGGCATCAGCCAGAATTAATTTTTGCAATAAATACATTGGATTTATTGAGGTTTATTGTATCCATAGCCATAAATGATGAAATCCCACAAAATTGTAAATGTCCGAAAAGACGAGACCGAGACAAATGGAAATGGGATTTATTTATTTCTGGGCAATCAACGAATTACTGGTTGTTTGGCATTTTGAATGAATCGATTAAAAAAAAGACTATTTATTTTATTTCAAAAATCTATTTTAGTAAATTCATAATTTACTTAAACTTTCAAATTCCACATTCCCATTAGGACATAAGCAAAAGAAGTCATATACGATCATGGTTTGGTTTCCTGGATGAAAACACAGCAGGGGTGAGAAATGATAGGATCTGCTCTGATTTTTGTGAGTGCATGGACTCTAAGATACAGCTCTATGAGATAATTTGAACTCTAATATATCTATATTATTTCTATATTATTTTATTAAATTTGAGACCTTTTGAATAATTAACTGTGTTGTCATGGTCTGTTTTAATAATTATATATATTAATAATCACTGAGGTCTTTTGTATTCTTTAATTTTTCAATTTATATATCAAAATTACAGTGTAGTCTCTCGCTATTTCTTGTGATTATATTTTTTATCCTCATTTAAATATAAATCAAATGAATTATAAAAAAAATTATACAAACATGCAACCGTGCGTAAGTGCACTGGTATGTATTAAGGAGAGATTCGTGTGGTGGCCAATGCCTGAAGTTTAAGGTGTACAGGTAATGTAGGTTTATATATTTAACGGAATTTAAGGTCAAGAAGTGGCTGTAGTTTAGTGGTGAGAATTCCACGTTGTGGCCGTGGAGACCTGGGCTCGAATCCCAGCAGCCACATTTTTTATTACTTTTGGATATCATAGTTTTAATTGATATATTTGTTTCTATTAACTTTTTATATTTTTGAAAAATAAAAATTTGTGTATTAATTTGTCTCATTAAAATAGTCTTTTTTTTCTACAGTTATATGTGGTTTTACTAATTGTATTCCTAAATATTATAGTTTATAGAAATTAATCAATGCGATTTATTTATCTTTTTTTAGATAAACATTTTATGCTCTATTGAGGTAATTTTTTTAAATAACACGTTGTTTTAGGTAAAATATAATATATATATATATAATTATAAAACTATTTTTTGATTGATGAACAATATAAATTAAATTAAATAGTTTAATAGAAGTATATATTGAAAGAAATAAAATATATTGAAAAAAAAAATTCATTTTCATTTTTGAGGAATGAATATATATATTAACATGTATATCTAAAACTATTTTATATAAAATTACATGTTGAAGGGAAAATTGTTAGCTATTTATTACCAATCCATTTTTTTCGATTTCTTCCTGACTTCCACTTTCACATGTATAATGTACCGCTCACTATAATAATGATGTAACTGTTTTTTCTTAATAAATATATAAAATGAAATCTATATTTATTTTGGATGGTGCTAATAAATTATGGGGGAATCCCATAATTTTTTTATATGTAACCCTATCTTTCTTTGTTCCGTACGTCTCTCTCGGTGGTCTTTGCCTCCACCGAACAACCTGAAAGTTAACGTAGAAAATTTTCCTTATTTAAGAGTTGGAGTCGTGGGCGGAGACGTTAATGGAATGATTATTTTGGCTCTGAGACGCCTTTTGCCGGGCCAATTTGAGCCACATATAGCAGAAACATTTGCGGTCCTCGAGGGCAGTTTAGCAGCCAAATTTATTCAATAATCAAGAATAGATTTTGGAATCAACTGTTGTCCAGTCAACTTCTGACATTGCTCCATGAGCCCCTGAAGCTTATCTTTTGGAAAGAATTCGACATCTACAAGGCCAACATATTGGTAGTTAAATCCAGTACATTCAACGATCTGGCATCATTGCTAGGCGTGTTCTTATTGTTCAGCAAGATTGCGAATGTGAGGATGCTCTGACAATTCTCCTAAGTTCGGTTGTTCGTAATGATGTAAGGGGTAGCAATTAATACACGGTAAATTTGCTTTAAAGTCCCACAAGTGCCAAACTTAAATCTGCATTCATATATGATTTTTAAGTACCCAAACATGTATAAAAAATAATGATATTAATGACACATTTGTTTTCGGATGAAACAAGTACAAAACATTGAAAATATGATACTAATATATATTATTTAATACCAGTTGTTTCATATATGATATTAATATATGATTTTTTGTAACCAAACATGTGTAGCAAATGTTGATTTTAATAAAGTGGTCATTTATATACTCAAAATCTTATATTTTGTACCATATCTAAAAAAACCGGTACTAAAATATCATATATATTAATACCGTATTTTCATTATCTTGTAACGATCTTCATCTGATAAGACAAAAGTCATTAATATCAATATTTATACATATTTTAATACTAAAAACTAATATATTAATATCACATCTGAAACAATTGGTAACCAAATATCACATATACGTACAATATTTTTAATGTTTTGTACTTTTTTTAATCCAAAAAAGACATGTGGCCCAAAGAGTTCAAACACATTTTCTGAAAAAGGGACTAAAAGCAAATTTTATCTAGATTGAAGGCATCACCTCCCAGCAAATACTTGTTTAACGTCTGCGTGTCAAAGACTACATACACAAGTTTTACGTCTTTATGCAAGACTGTATTTGAGTGGTGGTGTGTGTGTGTGTGTGTGAGAACTGATCTCCGAAAACAACCCGAATGATGTTCTCACACACTGAGGGAAATAAATTTCTACCCTAAGCTGATATAACTTGAAGTGTTTCGTCGACTGGCTAATTGCTTCTTTGTAAGCTAGTATGCAGTAAGCGTACCCTTTCTTTTCTCTCTTGTTTTGCCACTATTGTTGTTGATGGTCTTGATATGTATTTATAGCAGCAATGCGATCGTACATAGAGACTCATCACATGTGATTCCTGCAGTTTGAATGTGTTCCTTGAAATTTGTGTCTTGACTTTTTCGACAGCCATTTTGGAACATTTTTTCTTTAAGCTTTACTGCAACGTCTATTATTGTACTATTGATAGTATTGTTGATTTTCCTTAATGCGCGCAGCTGGATTCCACCTTTGATAAGCTTGTCGTGTTTTGCGAATTGACTGATTCCAAATTGATGCTCTGACTAATCAGTTGAACTGGTCTTCAATTGATCTGGTGAAATCAGTCGACTCGTCAGTTGAACTGATTTCACTCTTTCAGTTGAAATCAGTTCAACTGGTCAGCTAGGCTCTTTATCAGTTGAACTCTTCATCAGCTGGCCGGGCTTCTGAAGGTCTTCTGCTGAACCACCTATCAGCTGGACAATCAGTTGAACTGGTTCATGATATATCAGTTGAACTGATTCAGTTTCACACAATCAGTTAGCTTTTCAGTTTACGTCTTGATAGCTTTCAGTTTACGTCTTGATAGCTTTATTTTTCATTTTGAGGGAAATAAAGCTCCCCCTCACTAACTGAATTAAAACTCCTCTTTTAAAAATAATTATCTACGTCAAAATTTAGTAGCTTTAATCATTCAAGCAATTTAGACAAGAAATCTGGAGATATCAATTCAATCACATAAAACATATTTGGATAAACACAATGTCTATTTAATCAAATAGATTTCCTTTTTCTTAAACATTTAAGTACATTATCTGTTGGAACTTTTCAAGTTCGCAATCTTGATTTTGATGATAACAAAACTTGTTAATTATGTTACTAATAATCTACCTTAATGTGCAGCATCTAGGATTACTCACGAGCTATTTCCATCGCAAGCTGAAGACCTAACTGATCGCACAAACTGAATCAGTCTAACTGTTACGTCAATTGAGCAATCCATCTGATTGACCAGTTGATAGGTGGTTCAGCAAGAGAACCTCAGAAGCCTGGCCACCTGAATGAGTGTTCAACTGATGAAGAAACCCAGCTGATCAGTTCAACTGAACAATAATGAAACCAGTTCAACTGACAAGTCAACCGATTTCACCACCCCAACTGAAGATCAGTTCAGCTGACCAGTTCGAAGCATCAGTCAGAATCTTTCAGTTATGGATGAAGACAAACTCTTTTAGTGGAGTCCAGTTGTATGTGAAGGTACAAAGCCATTGTCCAGTCAAAGGACAATAATGGACGTTGCATCAGAGCATTAAAGACAAAACGTTTCAGAAGGACAGTCGAAAAGTCGAGACACAAAGTCCAAGAAACGAATTCAAGATGCAACTGATACAACAAATGAGTCTCACTGTGCGTTCAGTTTTCCCGCCTATATAAAGAGAAGATCAGTGAAGACTCAATAAGAAGAGTGAGCAAAAAAAAGCTTTTAAGCATATACGAGAGAAAATAAAGGGCACTCTCATTGCACATCAGCATTCAGAAGCAATTAGTCCAGAGGGAACTCTTCACAGTTATATCAGCTTAGATTAGAAGCTTATTTCCCTCAGTATGTGAGAACATCCTTGTTCAGTTCTCAGACACAAACACTCTCAACCACTCAAATATAGTCTTGCACAAAGACGTTAAACTCGTGTATGTAGTTTTTGATACATAGACGTTAAAGAAGTGTTGGCTGGAAGGTGCTGCCTTCAGTCGTAGCTAGGAGTTTAGTTTAAGCAGTAGTGTAAGTCCTAGCTGAGTGGGTTTGTACAAGTGTTTGTATAAATCAAAGTATTCTAGTGGATCCTACCTGAAGCGGTAGAAGGGGTGACGTAGGAGCAGTTGAAGTCTCCGAACATCCATAAACATATCTTGTGTATTCAACTGATTAACTATTGTCTTCAAACTGTTTGGATCAGTTAGAATATCCGTCAGTTCAGTTGTCACCATAACTGAACTGAAGAATGCAAAAACTAATCTACCATTTTTCGGTTATTCAGTTTACATAAGTTAAAACATTTTCCAATATAACAGTTTTCTTCACAAAGGATTACTTCGAGTTTCTTCCGCTTGGTTTTAACCAAACTCGATTTAGTTCATCAGTGTTAATATTCTTAAAACACGAGCTATTGCAGCTCATTGGAGAATATAGTGTTCGAAATGCCTTTGAAGACACTAGCACAGTCGTTCCTTCAATTGGTATCAGAGCAGGTTGTTCTAAGAAGAACATTTGAAGAAAACTGAGTTTTAAAATTTTCTACTTTAAAATAGTGTTAAAAGCTATTTAAAAGTATTTCATATTATTTTCAAAACTATTTGAAAATATTTATATGTCGCTCTTTAGTAAAGAGTTGAGAGGATTGGTTCTGCAACTAACGTTATAGCCACTTCTCTAGATTCTTTACTTCGGGGTTTTAATCAGCCTGCAGCGGACTGAGAATCATCTACAAAGATGCACAGCTAAATTGCATGTTGAACAATTTTTCAGTTGCAAGCCTACCAGGTCAACTGTTCTTCAGACGAAACTCATCAATGCTGGGAAGTTGGTTGATTAAATCACCAGCTGTATTCCAGTTGAGCCTAGTCAGAGTCTGCTCGACCAGTTAGTCTGTAAAGAAGTCAAGTTCAAGCAGTTTAGCTCGTTTCTCTAGCAAATTGAACTCACAACCGATGCAGCATTTCAAGCAGTCAAGCAACCAGTTGATGGTATATCCAATTCTGTCGCATAAACCAACTGATATCTGATGTTGTTTAAAATATGTTACTGTTGTAGTAATATTTCTTGTTTAACTGATGTATGTACTCAGATGTAAATACAAGGAAATTTTTTTAAATAAACATCATATTTGTTCAGCTGTGTTTCGTTGTGACTGAATGGATATTTCCAGATTTTTTGTCTACATTGCTTGAATGATTATAATCTCTGAATGAATGATTATATAAATATCTTTCAGATACGGGTTTTTATTCAGTTTCTGAGGGGGAATTTTTTGTTTTTCTCTCAAACTGAAATTATTTTTAAAATTCAGTTGTTGAGAAAAATTATTTCCTTTTCATCAACGGAAAAATATTTTCTTAATACTGATTATCTCTCTTAAAAGGTTTTCAATTCAGTTTTGGAGAAAGAGTTTTTGTTTGTTTTCAAAAGTTCTTTAAATTCAATTATAAAAGGTGAGCTTTTAACGATGTTTGAATGTACTAACCCTTGAACTGAATATATTATGCTTAAATGCTCAAGTTTTTGTAGTCATCAAAAAGGGAGAGATTGCTGGAACTTTTCAAGTTCGCAATCTTGATTTTGATGATAACAAAACTTGTTAATTATGTTACTAATAATCTACCTTAGTGTGCAGCATCTAGGATCACTCACGAGTTGTTTACATCGCAAGCTGAACACCTAACTGATCGCACAAATTGAATCAGTCTAATGGTTACGTCAATTGACCAGTCCAGCTGATTGACCAATTGATAGGTGGTTCAGCAGGAGAACCTCAGAAGCCTGGCCAGCCGAAGGAGTGTTCAACTGATGAAGAAACCCAGCTAATCAGTTCAACTGAACAAGAGTGAAATCAGTTCAACTGACGAGTCAACTGATTTCACCAGCCCAACTGAAGATCAGTTCAGCTGACCAGTTCGAAGCATCAGTCAGAATCTTTCAGTTATGGATGAAGACAAACTCTTTTAGTGGAGTCCAGTTGTATGTGAAGGTACAAAGCCATTGTCCAGTCAAAGGACAATAATGGACGTTGCATCAGAGCATTAAAGACAAAACGTTTCAGAAGGACAGTCGAAAAGTCGAGACACAAAGTCCAAAAAACGAATTCAAGATGCAACTGATACAACAAATGAGTCTCACTGTGCGTTCAGTTTTCCCGCCTATATAAAGAGAAGATCAGTGAAGACTCAATAAGAAGAGTGAGCAAAAAGAAGCTTTTAAGCATATACGAGAGAAAATAAAGGGCACGCTCATTGCACATCAGCATTCAGAGGCAATCAGTCCAGAGGGAACTCTTCACAGTTATATCAGCTTAGATTAGAAGCTTATTTCCCTCAGTGTGTGAGAACATCCTTTTTCAGTTCTCAGACACAAACACTCTCAACCACTCAAATATAGTCTTGCACAAAAACGTTAAACTCGTGTATGTAGTTTTTGATACATAGACGTTAAAGAAGTGTTGGCTGGAAGGTGCTGCCTTCAGTCGTAGCTAGGAGTTTAGTTTAGGCAGTAGAGTAAGTCCTAGCTGATTGGGTTTGTACAAGTGTTTGTATAAATCAAAGTCTTCTAGTGGATCTTACCCGAGGTGGTAGAAGAGGTGACGTAGGAGCAGTTGAAGTTTCCGAACATCCATAAACATATCTTGTGTATTTAACTGATTAACTATTGTTTTCAAACTGTTTAGATCAGTTAGAGTATCTGTCAGTTCAGTTGTCAGCATAAATGAACTGATGAATGCAAAACTAATCTACCTTTTTTCGGTTATTCAGTTTACATAAGTTAAAATATTTCAAATATAACAGTTTTCTTCACGAATGATTACTTCGAGTTTCTTCCGCTTGGTTTTAACCAAACCCGATTTAATTCATTGGTGTTAATATTCTTAGAACACAAGCTATTGCAGCTCATTGGAGAATATAGTGTTCGAAATGCCTTCGAAGGCACTAGCACACTCGATCCTTCATTATCAGTTATAAGAAAAAATTGCTACTACACTAGCTGTTAGAGTAGGTATCCGTCGAGCCAAGTGTTGGCCGAGGGTTTATGTTTAAACTCTATGTATAAACAATCTTTATTTTAATAATATTTGAAATTATTGCTTTGGCACATCTTTATCTGTATACCCATGTCAGTTGTATAGATAAAGTCCTTGAATATACAAATAGTAGAAAGAATATGAGATGCTCATATGATGAGTATCATGAAACTCATATTTGGAATACTGTATATTCTAAACAGTTTCTAGTCGATTCAGTCGCCGTTAAGAAGGATAAAGGCTGCTTGAGTTTGAGACTAGTATCTGCGATGTGAGTACCATGTTTCATTGGTAGGGGACATTGTGATGTCCGAGCATGCAGATAGGTGCTTCTTGTAGAGTGCACTGAACAACCCTTCATAAAGTACTTTCCAAGTGGTTCTAACTTATCGAGTGGAAACGTCCTAGTTTATGGTTGTACACCATTAGTCCTTATGACCCGGGACAACATTGAGACTCTATATGCTAGCATTGCACTTTGACTTGTTTTTCGTATGAGGTCATCAGGTGGCAAGGTTGGGTGTTCTGTCGAAACATATAGGAGTCTATGCATTGTAGTTGGGAGTTCACCGCTTACCTTCGGGTATGGATATCCTATGTAATCTCATGTGTATGTAGTTTGAAATCTCTGATCAAAGTGTTGGTTGTAATTAAGAAAGGGGTTTCTTAGATTACACCATCGATGCAACTACGACATGACACATAGTATCGATTCTTTGACAACTCTCGATATACCAATAGTTGTCGAATCGGTCGGGATATATGAGATGAAGGGACCGTACTGTATGCAAACCATAATGAAATGATTCTTGCAGGCACTATCATTTGATACCTAGGGAATCATATAAGCGATGCTGCTAGGCGTTTAACATGATTGGTTGGGTACTATCAGACTTGAGTTCTGACGTTCTTATTATCAAGGAGTTGATAAGTAAGAATGGATCAACTGGGATATGCTCATATAAAGACATATTTAGTCCCAAATCACATTGAGATGTGAACCCACGGTTAGTTGTATCATTGAACCATTGAGGGTCACACAAGTGCTAACTTTCTAGATCCCGTTGAAAAGGAAATTAGTTCAATGTATTGAACATCTTATAAAAGAGTTTATAAGTGCAAAGAAAAATAGAAGTATGACTTCTATAAGAGGATTATGGGAAATGTAACTTTTAATTTGAGGAAGTGATCCGAAATTAAAAGATGACTCAAATAAATAATGTATTTTAAAATTGTTATTTTTATAAACATTATTATGGACTAAATTAAATTAATTCAAGTGTTGAATTAATTAAAAACTAGTGGACCTTGTAGAGTCCAAATAATTAAATTAATTCAAGTGTTGATTTAATTAAATAACATTGAATCTTGTAGAGCCCAATTGGATATAATTATTCAACTAGTGGGCTTGAGTAAAATCAAGTAAAGTTTAAATGGGCTCAAATGTGTTTGGGATATTTAAATTAAAAGTCAATGAGCTTTGTAATTGTTACAAGCCCAAATAAAATGCATGCTTGGGAGGTGAATGGTTAGAGACAACTTTTTCAATAAATAAAGCATGACATGCACATGCAAATTTTTACTTTTCATACACTAAGAAAACTCAACCTTCTCTCCTCCCTCGAGCATATGGCCGAAATTTTCTCTCCCAAAATCCTTTAATTTTTGCTTCTTCAAATTTTTAGGAAAGTATACACTTCTCAAATAAAAATTCTCTAATTTTTCTAGTGCAAAATTATAGTGGATCTTCCTAGTTAGTGGTGAACCTAATTTGAAGGAAAGAATCCATTTGAGCAAGGTGTGCTCTTGGAAGCTTGTAGATTGGGTCAACCCTTCAAGAGCTAAGTTGTTTACAACTTGGTTGGAGCAAATAAACAATCTTTGTGATTGATAGGTAAATTTCTAAAACACAATATGTATGACATTTTGTGTTTCTTTTTCGTATTTGCTACACAACACTAGTGGGTGCTCGGTTTTCTTCATGAAAAATATTTATTTTGAAATTTCGTTGCGCTTTCGGATACCGTAACCGATCTCCTTTCACTAGCATATTTAAACAACATCAATTATCGATCAATTTATGCATGACAGAGCTGAATATACCAACAACTGGTTGCCTTGAACTCTTGAAGTGATGCACCGATCTTGAGTCTCTTTGCCAGACAAACAGCTAGCTGCCTTGGAGATGATCTCTGTGTTGCCAAACTGGTCGAGTTGATTCAAACTGGACTCAGCTGATGTTGAACCACATTAATCATCTACTTGATCTGATAGGGCAGTTAAGCGGAGGTATACTGCTGATGATTAAGCTTCACTTTAATCATCCAACATCTCAACATAGCTGGGCTTTGTCTGTTGATCAGCTTCAACTGGTAGGTCGGCAGTCGAAACCTTGTCTGCCAATCAGTTTTGCTGAATAGCCAACATGTAGGACTCATACTCATGCAGGCTGATTAAAGCGCCGAAGCTCTGAGTCGAGTGAAGTGGCTACGGTGTTAGTTGCAGAGCCAATCTTCTATACTCTTTGCAATGAGCGTTAGATAAACATTTTCAAATAGTTTTGAAAATAATATAAAGTATTTTTAAATAGTATTTAAAACTATTTTAAAGTAAAAATAATTTTAGTCAGTTTTCAAATGTCCTTCTTAGAACAACTAGCACTGATACCAATTGATAGATCAGTTCGGGCACTTGCGAGGGTGTTTCAAACATAATATTCTCAATGAGCTGCAATAGCTTGTGTTCTAAGAATGTATACACTGATGAATTAGATCGAGTTTGGTTTCAAACCAAGCGAAAAACACTCGAAGTAATCCTTTGTTAAGAAAAACTGAACGATTTTAAAGTCTAATGCCTTGTGTTAATTGATCGACTGAAATACAGGGAATCAGTTCGAGTTTGTATTAGTTCAGTTATGGTGAGAACTGAACAGATATCAGTTGAACCTGATTAAGTCAGTTTAAAACACAGTTAAGCAGTTAATACAAAAGATATGTTTATGGATGTTCGGAGACTTCAACTACTCCTACGTCACCCCTTCTACCACCTCGGGTAAGATCCACTAGAAGACTTTGATTTATACAACACCTTGTACAAATCCACTTAGCTTAGGACTTACCCACTGCCTGACTGAACTCTTAGTCTAGACTGAAGACATACCTCTGTAACGTCTAATCATTTAAAAGTGCGGAAATATTTTTTTTAAAACAAAAAAACAAAAGCTCACATTTTCGAAATAACATTTAAATGTTTCGTATGCATGCGCTCTATAGAAAAATATAACATTTAAAAAGGATCTTAAATATTTGACACTAAAAATAGTGCAGTTTAAAATAACCAAACTCATCCAAAATCATTCGTAAACATAAAAAAAAAATTCGTTAAGTCTTCAACGTATGAAAATATTCATCTCCTCTAAAATCTCAATATCAAAATGCGGAAAACTTGCGGTCCTCGGGTCGTGTCACCGCACTAGGTCTGCCTACTCATAGTTCGGCACCTCCATTCCCCTCACCATCAAGCTCACCTGCATCACACATGCCTAGTGAGTCTAAAGACTCAATACATCTGTACCAGGAATAAAAAGTACATATACATGGCATACAACAGTGGAAGATACCAAACTCAACATATCTTTCATGAACTTAGAAGCATGACATAAACGTGTCGTGTAAAATCATATCGTGTCAAATCATGTCATCATATACGTATACATTTTCATTTAATTTAATTCAACTCATTAGTTGTGACTTTAGTATCAGCTCTATCATATCAGTTCAATTGATGGATCCATCTACGTAAAACCACGGTATTGGGCGGCGGGGACATCAGCGACAACATTACCCGTCCACTGAGCCTTGGCCTCCGCTCATCATATCTCATGTCATCGTATACATATATATCGTCAGTCACAACCAATTCCCATCTTTCAAAAAAAACATCATCATATTCCCCATTTAAGAAAAATATGCATATACGTAACCTTTTCCTTAAAACCAAGCATGCACCGTAATTATCATAATTTCAAAAAAAATCATAAACATGATGTATAAACATTTAAAATATGGTGAATTTGTGCTCAGGACGCTGCCAGGACCAAAATCTCACCCCGGGTGCAAAATGACTATTTTGCCCATGGAAAACCCAAAATTACCGTTTTCCCCTGGACATCTAAAGTTTAACCCGAAGCTTACCAAACTCCTTAAAATGTCCCAAAACATATTTATAAGCATTCCTAGATGTAAACTCGAGCCCATTTTACAACCTAGCCGATTCGTTTTAAAACTTGGACCGGGGTCCCGGTTTTAACCCGAATCGACTCAAAACTTAACCAAATATTTCCCAAATTTTTATCACACCCTAAAAACACTATAATGGTCCTAAAAATTTAACATCAGACTTTAAAACTCTCGGCTGATAGTCCAGCAAGATGCTGAAATTTCGGCCCTACCCAATTACGCCACCCCTAGTGTTCTACCTTCCAAATTTGCGTCCTAGCCCACCAACTACGAAACAAGCCCCGACTCAGCCTTACCTAGACCACGCTAGGAATCCTGTGAACCTAGTGAACCCACGCAATTAGTCTCATGCAAGTCGCAGCTCACTCCGAACGATACTCTTCCAAAAACGTCCAATCCAAAACCAAGTTTCTACCTTATCGATCCACCGCGCCTGAGGATGGTTCCAGCAAATTTTGAACACTTCCAAGCCTTGTCTCAGACCCACCAAGTTCTGTTCTAAGGCTCAGCTAGGTCCTTGCGTTGTTGGCTTGGCCTCTCACCCGATCCCTACCAGGAAAAAAATGAGAACCCCTTTCGCCCCTACCCTTCTCGGCCTTCTACCTAACACACCCAACCTTACACCAACCTTAAGACCTCATCATGCTCTCCTACATAGCCCCTTAGCATCAACAAAACAGCGGCCCCTTGCCCAATTCCAGAAAAAACGTGAGTACAAAACATGGGGAGCAAGAAAAACACATGAAACTCGAAAATATCCTATGCATATGGCTGGATCGAAATTTTTAATGCAAGAACACATTCATCAGCATATAAAACGTGTGTGATGCATAAGAAAAAATGATACAATGCATGCATTTTATGTATTTGCAGGAGAAGATCGAAGATCGAACGTCAAGAGAGCACCAGAGAATTTCTCTTGCAAGAAGATGCAAAAGTCGAATCCTCGCTTCTATGGAGTGCTCAAAACCGTGAGAATCTGACAGGGGAAGGGGGAGGTGTTGGCTGGTGTAGAATGAAATAGGTTTAGTGTAGGTTAAGTATTGGTTAAATAGTTAATTAATAGATAATTGGCCCTAAATTATCATTTAAAAGTTTAAAAAGGAATTTTAAGTCCAATAAGCTTAAAAGTAGGCCCATTAAGTCCAAACATAATCCCGAAAAATATTTCGTTTAGGTAAGTTCTTGAAAATAATACCCGAACCCTCAAAATGTCCCCTGATTCGATAAAATTTGTGTACCGCTGAAAAGTATGATCTGGCGGGTATAAATACCCAACGAAGCCCATTTCTAAAAAACGTCTTTAAAACATCTTATAATAATTAATATAAATTAATCATGTAATAAAAATAACTTTCCTGATAATTCTCCGGTCTCCGTTCCTCGTTCGAGCGCGAAATGCACCTAGAAATCCTAATGCATGAACTTTTAAAATTTCATGAAATAAATCCTATCATGCAATAATTATGCATAAAATGCATAAAAATAATTAAACACATAATTTAATTAAAAATCCTAGAATTCATGCATTCAGGTTGCGTGAATTAAATTCCTGTACCTTACAACCTCCCAGCCAACACTTGTTTAACGTCTGTGTGTCAAAGACTACATACAAAAGTTTTTTGTCTTTGTGCAAGACTATATTTGAGTGGTGGTGGTGTGTGTGTGTGGGAACTGATCTCTGAAAACAACTCGATTGGTGTTCTCACACACTGAGGAAAATAAGCTTCTACACTAAGCTGATATAACTTGAAGTGTTCCCTCGACTGGGCTGATTGCTTCTTTGTAAGCTAGTATGTAATAAGCGTGCCCTTTCTTTTCTCTCTTATTTTTTCGCTATCATTGTTTATGGTCTTGATCTGTATTTATAGCAGCAATGCGACAGTACATAGAGACTCATCACATGTGATCGTTGCAGTGTGAATGTGTTCCTTGAAATTTGTGTCTCGACTTTTCCGACAGTCATTCTGGAACATTTTGTCTTTATGCTTTACTGCAACGTTCATTATTGTACTATTGATAGTACAGTTTCTTTTCCTTAATGCGCGAAGCTGGATTCGACCTTTGATAAGCTTGTCGTGTTCTTTAAACCGACTGATTCCAAACTGATGCACTGACTGATCAGTTGAACTGGTCTTCAGTTGATCTGGTGAAATCAGTTGAATCGTCACTTGAACTGATTTCACTCTTTCACTTGAACTGGTCAGCTGGGCTCTTCATCAGCTGGCCGGGCTTCTGAAGGTCTTCTACTGAAACACATATCAGTCAACCAGTTATTCAAATCATGACTCCTGATACTCCTGAAGGTTTCTGTAGTAGAAATACTTTCAAGCAAGAAACACTCCTTCCTGAGCATCATATGGATCAGCACATCATCCTTAACAAGCTTGGAAATATGATCGACATCAGCAAGTCTCTTATACTTCCTTGCAATTGATCTCTGCTTTGTAGTAGCAGGAAATTCACCAATGTGAATTGATTGGAGTTCATGAGTTGTGGTCCAAACTGACATAACTTCTGAAAAGACGTATTTTTAACAGCCCTCTTAAATCTCTCAAAACGATGAGGAGTCCATGAAGGATGAGGGACGTGGGAACTGCTTTCACTAACCATCGGAGTTTAGATATTACTCTCAAATAACAATCGGTCTTATTTATGGACAGCTATTGAAGAGACAACAGGAAGACGAAGAGTCATAAGATACCAAATAGATTTAACTGATCCGGACTAAGTTTCTCTTACCCTTCTTTTAAATTTTATGCATTTGTTGAGGGAGAATATAAAATAAATGGTTAACTGAGAAATAATTGTTAGTTGGTCCTTAACTGAAATGATTCAGCTCACTGGTCACTCAGTTGCTGACCTAACTGATATTCTCCAATAAGTTAACTGATTAATCGAATAATATTCTATATTAAATGATGTGACTGATTGTTTACGCATTTAATTGATGTCTTTCAATGAACAGTGTTTTGAAACGTGGACCCACGTGATCCATTTATGTTCTATACACGTTTTCATCACACGTACACACGCTTTTATTCAAATTTTCTTGGACTGACACGTGTCCAAAATTTGAACAGTCACATACATATGTACTTTACCCCGCTCCATTTCAGTTTTTCTTTCTTATGCGCACATCAGCATTCAGGGCAAATCACTACTCAAAGCTTATTCTCTTTCGCATATTACAATTCACTCAAATGGCCAACCAAGTTCCTGATCACATTCTCAATGCTATGGCTATTGATTCAGTCTTGACTGTGAAGGATGAAGGAGTCAAGAATATCTTTATCAAACTGGAAGCAGCCGGGCTGAACTGGGAAAATTTTCCCAAGAAATTTATCTGAAGGAGATTCAAGACTTCTACGCTAATGGATACATCACTACTGATGGCAAGATCGCTACTACTGTCAATACTCAGTTGCTGATTATTGATGAAGACTTCTTCAGCGATCTATTTCAGCTGCCTACTGATGGGCTTACATATATCACTGAAGTGAAGGAATCTGATTTGAAGAGATACAAACCCTTCTTTTTGCTGATGGTCGGAAGATCAAGGTCTCCGATCCCAAGAAGGAGCTGAAGCCAGAGGTACAGTTGCTGGCTGATATTGTAGCCAAGAGGCTATTGGCAAAAGCAGGATCCTTTGCTGCCCTAACTCTGGAAAAATTTCAAGCCATGACTGCAATCATGGCTGACAAGAAGATGAACTGGAAGAACATTATTTTCAATATTTTGAAGAATTTGTTTCAATCAACCAAGCAATCCAAGGGATATGCAGTACAACTCAGCTATATGCTGAAGGTGAAGGGGTTAGTGGGTGATGATGCTGATAAATCATCCAAGTTTAAAGTTTTAATGCTAAGAATGTCCAGCCATCGAAGCTCAAACTGGACATGTCTCCTGAGCAGTTTTTGAAGGTAAAGAAAGAGATTGGGATGCAGGAGGTTCCAAAGTCAGTTAAGAAGGCTAAGACAACAGTTCAAAAGAAGACAACCAAACGTAAACTGATTGTCTCTGAATCTGATTCTGAGAAGATTCCTCCACCCAAAATCACCAAGAAACCTCGTACTTTGAAGACTAAGCAAGCAGTTGTTGTCAGCACCATTCCTACTGAACGGCTAACACCATCAAGAGCCCAACAGTCTATTCAGGCTATACTTCTGCAAGACATTCCAACTGAATCTTCAGCTGAGGTTCAGTTACCTCAATCTGCTGCTCAAATAAAGGAGAATATCACCAAATCTGGTGATGAGAAGAAATCAGCTCGAATCAAGGCTCCATTGATCATCATTACTGGCCACACTCCTCTACCGATTGCTAAACCAAAAGAAGTAGTGATCAGGGAGAGAATTGATGCAAAAAATTCAGGGCTAAGCATCCCTCATGCCATAACTGATTCAAAATGCAAAGGGAAAATGCAAGAAGAGCCTAGGCCATCAAATTCAATCCAAACTCACATTGATCTAATATGGAAAGAGATCAACGAGTTTTCATTGACAAAGCTAAAAGCCTACGATGATTGTCTTAAATTCAGAACTCGAGTTTTTTCTACGCAGCTGTTGAAGAAATCAGTTCTGGAGAAATTCATAAAACTGGAGAAGGTTGTGCTCAAAATGGTCAAAGCTTCTTCAATTGTTCAAGCTCTAGAGCGGAAGAAATACTTCTTTGACTAGGTGCATGAGAAGAAAATACAGAAAATTCTTGTTCAGTTGCGACTCAATTTTGATCCTACCAGTCCAACCGCATTCAATGATAAGGCTGTTTATGACCAACTAGACTCAGATCTTCTCTCGCTCCAGTTGGAAATCAAACAATGGAAAATGGACCAAGAGCTGACTCTACCAGCAGATTCCCAAAATCTCTCAACTCAAGAGCCAGCTGATCAATCAGCTTAACATCAGGAGCAGTCCAAAGAACCAGTTGCTGAGACTTTCAAGCAAGCAACTGCTTCTATTTCCAAGGATGCACAACCATCCTCAAATGTTGAACTACAACTCTATTCAGATGCTGAATTATCACTAGCAAATGTTGATGAAGTGATAAAATTAGTTGCCATTGACATTCAGCTACAATTAACAAGACCATTTGAGGAGATTTTTGGAACTGAAGAACCATTCGAACAGATAGAAGAGCCAGTTCAGTCAGTTGTCATGACTGAACATGAAGTTTTTGAAGAAACTAACAAGGCTCAGCTGGACTCGGCACAAACTGAAGAAGTGCCAGGTGAAGAGCCAGTTAATATTTCAGTTTTTCAACCAACAGAAAAACTAGCTTCTCAACCAACTGATTCTCGTACAAGAGAGCCAACTGTTATCTGTTGATCCAAACCTTTCCTCTCCTCAACAGCTTCAACAGGAAGCCTTACCAGAACATGATTCGGAAATGGTGACACTTGAAACAGATACAACTGACAGGGCACTGATCATCTTCGATGAACAGAATAGAGAACAGGAACCAGAAACTTTTGAAGCCATGTCTCCTGGCATCTCGATAACAACTGAATCCTTGTTCGAAGAAATTCAGCTGATCCAGACCAATCTTGTCGGTGTATTGTCTTCCATTTCATATATCAAGTCAATTCAATTCTTGCACACTATGAGGTTTGATTCTATAAAGGACAATACCATGGGAAAATAGCAGCAAATTCAAAAGGACTTTGCTACCTTATTTCTTCAAATGGACGAACTTCAGAAAGACAGAGTGTCAGTTGAAGCTCATTTCGAGACTCAAGCTTTGGTTACAAGACGCCTTGACTTTCTGGAAAGCACTATGTCCAAAAGAATGGATTTACTGCAAGATATTTTATTAAATTCAGTGTCAAATCTCAACTCAGATGTGCAGATTTTATCGAAAAAGGTTAATGAGTTTGACAAAAAGGAGGAAGAACAAGAACAAGCAGGAAAGGATCAGCCAAAAAAATCTTTGAAGATCATCAATAAGAAATAGAAGATTATTTTAATGTTTCTTTAAGATTATTTCTTTCTTTCATTCTTTGTATGAATCTGTACATTGAAAGGATTATATTATCTACAAAGAATTTGAAGATTATTTTTTGAGAGTTCAGTTGATCAGTTCATATATTCCAAGTTTTGTCAAACACCAAAAAAGGAGAAATTGTTGGAAACTAAATTTCGGTTGTATGACAAACCAATTGCTTAAATCAATTGGATTAACTGATCAAGAAATTTGAAAATAACTGAACAAATAATCAAACTGATGCACAGACTTATCAAGGAAACTGAACCAGCTGAACTGATCTTACGCAAACAACTGACTGATCAGTTGGAAACTGATCAGTTACTACATGAGCTTATCAGCTATCGCTTATCAGCTGATCCTTCAGCTGTACACGTCATCAATTAACGAAAAGGACTTTCAACCGAAAACAGTACAAGCTGACTGCAACAAATAGTGGGAACGCCGCAAAGCTGCAGTGTACGTATGTCAGAAGAATATTGACGTGGCAAACAACGGATATAAAGATTCAAATTACATTGATTATTATCGTTGAAGAGAAGCTTATAAATAGCAGAGAAAGGCAGTTGAAAACCACTCTAACAATCAACGAGTTACTATTCTATCAATCTTCCTGTTACTCTGCTGAAATTCTCGCTCATATCAAAAGAATTAGAAGCTCACACTTATCAAATTGATTCGTAGCATTCTAGGATGCTTTTCGAGCTTTCTAGCACAAATTGTTTTGTTGTATATTCGATCTTTAAAAGAGATAATTTGTGCTAAGTCCAGTTAAATACTATGAAACATTTTTAAACTAAGAGTTTCAGTTTTGGCATTGTTAAGTCCAAACTGAAGTGGGTCTGTACTAGTGTTTGTATTGATCAAAGTCTTTTAGTTGATATCCTATCCTTGTGATGGAAGGGGTGAAGTAGAGTGATTGAAATCTCCGAACATCCATAAAATCTCGTGTATTCTCATTTCAGTTTTATTCTATCTATCAGTCACTTTATTTCCGCACTTTATTGTTAACTGATTGATATCGACAGACAAGATTTTGATTTTTCAGTTTGTCACTAAACTGACTCAACTTTCGAAAAGATTGTGAAAATCGTGAGTGTTTATTCAACCCCCCTTCTAAACACTCTTTCACCAGTTAATCAATCATATCACAATCAGTTGAACTGGTTCACGATATATCAGTTGAATTGACTCACGCAATCAGTTTGCTTTTCAGTTTACGTCTTGATAGCTTCAGTTTAGGCCTTAGTAACTGATCAGTTCGAGGTCTGATCGATTTTGGCTTCCTGCGCATTTAGGTAAATCATTAGTAACAAATTAACAAATTTTGTTAACATCAAAATCAAGATTGCGAACATGAATATTCCAACAATATTAGTCAATGTTGGTATTGGAGGAGGTACAAATATGAAATTGTTCTTAAGTTGTCGCATGAGTATGTTGCAACAAACGCTCGAATAAGTCACGAACAAAATGTAAGTCGAGGTTAGATTTGAATTCTCTCTCCTCTTAAAACGAATTTACCCCACATACGTTGCTTATGGAACTCAACATCGTCTTCCAAGATATCAAGACTTGTATTTTGTGTAGGAACACTTCAAATAACAAAATTGGGCGATCTTCTAAAATGTTTTTTGAACTTTTACCATGAAGAACAAAAATAATATGCAAAAATATGTATAAAACGAAAATATATGCATTTTTGAGTTTTTTATTGTCTAACATTATTTCATTATGATGTAGGGGTATATTTATATATTTTTCAATGGTTGTAAAGGTCATTTCGCGATTAGTCGTGACTCTTGGATTAGATTTAATATGTTGCGTGAGACCTTAATCTAATTGTGTAGATCACATCATATTTGGTGAGCCACAACAATTGGATCACATCATTTGATCAAACTCAATCTGGTGCGTCCATTTGAATTGGACAATCCAAATCGCATCTCTTCAGAATGATCATGTCCTTTGGATGCAACCCTAGATCCAGCAGATCTCAATCGCCAATCTTGATCTAATGGTCCATATTTCATCTCGTTTATTTAATTCAATCTAGCTCATCCAATCATCATCAAATGATCCTGATCGCACCACTCTTGAATCTTCACCAAGGGAGTTTTGTATTATTTTTATATATTTAATTATCATTACTCTCTATCATATTAAATAAAATATAAATTGTTATATATAATATTATGCTTTCCAACTTTATAAAAGAGTGTCCTCATGCATTTTAATATATTAAATGTATGTAAATTGTTGTTGTTGTTATTATTATTATTATTATTATGTATGATAGTTAGAACTTCAAAATAAATATTTTTTTAACATGTTATAAAAAATAATTAAAAATTTTAATTGTAATTTACTCATGTAGTAAAGACAAAAATTTTGATTTTTTGAAAAATATTTAATTATTATCTAAAATTTTGATAGACAAAATAATAGATGATTTTTTTAAAAAAATGTTGTTATAAAATTTTCAATCAACCAAGATAAATAGAAACAAAATTATTATCCTCATTTAAGAGTTATCAAAATAAAATAATAATTTTTTAATAATATTTAAAATTTAAATAGTGAAAATGCACTTTTATCCTCGTATTTTCATACCAAAACATAGGGATGTCAATAGGTCCGGGTTTTACCCAGATCCGCAATGGACCCGCGTGTATGGGGTGGGTTTGGGCATACTAAATGGGTCATTGTGTGGGTCTTGGGTCTAATTTTTCAGACCCGTCCGGATATGGGGCGGGTCATGGGTCCTATAATACCCGTCCCATATATGTGGATATAAATACTCTAGGGTTTTAGTTTTATTAATTTTTATTTTTTTAGTAGTTCACCTCAACCATAACGGTCTTAGCTATTCTTATGTCAACTGTTGCATTTGAATCTGCTTTTAGTAATAGTGGAAGAATAGTCGGTCCTCATCTTAGTAGACTTAAACCAACGACTTTGGAGGCATTGATGTGCTCGCGAAGATGGTTGTGGATGAGGTGAAAGGTAAATAAATCACAGTTTTATTTTGTTATCGTACTTTCATTTTATTTTTTTTACTGTACTTTCTCTTTTTAAATTAAATTTTTTTACAATTTGAAATTAAATTTTTATTTTTTCAATGTACTTTCTCTATTTAATTTTGTAGTTAATTTTTCAAGTAGTTTACCAACTTGTCCCACCATTCTTGATGAAGAGGAAAATGATCTCGAAAAATATGTCTGAAATATTCTCTACTCGCTAATTTTATATTGATCTGTTTAAATTATGTTATGACTTATTTTTGGGGATATCAAGATTATTTTGGAGAGCTAGTAACTCTTTTTTTTATATAATTCTTTATGTCGTGAAAATACTTTGTTTGTTATTATTAAGTGTGGTTAAAGACATGAATTAATTTTTCACAATGGGTCAAAGTTTTTTCATGGGGAGGGTCTTGGGTTTAGCCAAATCCGCCCCATACCCGCCCCATTGACTTCTCTACCAAAATATTTTTTATTCTAAACATTTGAATGCAGCACTTTTATTCCTTAAACTTTGAAAATTGATACACAATTAGTCCTTGCTATTTATTTTATGATTAAATATATTTGGGGTGACTAATTTATGGTATTTATTAAATTTTATGGATCAAAATTAATCCTAAAACTCTCATTTTTTTTAATTTTGTTTAATTTCTTTTCCCAATTTTAATATAAAAATAAAATATAAAAATCATTAATATTTTATTTTAAAAAAAAAATTTGATTACTTAATTTAAAATTAGACAAATGCTAGGGCAAGATGATTTTTACACATACTTATTAAAATAATAATAAAAAATCATATTTTGACTCAATCTTGATTTGAATCATGTGTTTTTAAATAACACAACACCTTACAATAACATTATGCCACATTTAATTGAATATTTACGTAAATAATCGTATACATATTATATATATGTCCAGTTTTTCATATTTTGGGTTTAATTTTTCATATTTAGGTCGAGTTTTTCACATTTAGGTCTAGTTAGAGTCAAGTTTTTTATATTTAGGTCGATTTTTTCATATTTGGATCTAATTTTTCATATTTTGGTCTACTTTCACATTTGGGTCAATGTTTTCATATTTAAGTCGAGTTTTACAGATTTGCCTGGAGTTTGAGAGTAGGGTTTGGGATAGAGTTTTATGTCGGAGTTGAGTTTAAAATAGAATATTTATCTCGATTAAATTAAATTTTTGTTTTTATGAGCAAAATAGTAAAATTAAGATGACTACATTTTTTTTTTCAATTTAGAACTTAAAAAACTCCCAATTACCTCATTTCCCCAACATCATAATTTTAATAAGTTAAAAAGTTCTAGTAATCTTATTGTTGAAACATTTCATGTTAGCAATTTTGATTTTGATGTTAACAGAACTTGTGATTATGTTTTTAACAATTTACCTAAGTGCACATAAATTTGAAACTGATCAGGCTCCAAACTGATCAGTTCTCGAGCCAAAACTGAAGCTATCAAGATGCAAACTGGAAGTAACAACTGATTGCCCAAACTGAACCAGTCCAACTGATATCTCAAAAACCAGTTCCACTGATTGCCCAGCTGATAGGTGATTCAGCAGATGACATTCAGAAGCCAGGCCAGCTAATGAAGAGTTCAACTGATGTAGAGTCCAGCTGACCAGTTCAATTGAATCAGTGAAATCAGTTCAAGCTGACGAGCCAACTTAGTTCACTAGTCCAGTCGAAGACCAGTTGCTAACCAGTTAAGAACAATAGTTTGAAGCAAGCTAGTTCACATATTGCAGAAGCTTTTCAAGAAGAATCCAGTTTGAACAAAACTACAAGCAATTGTCAGATGAAAGATACAAAAATGAACTTTGTACCAGAGCTTAAAGTAGAAAGTTTTCAGAATGAATTTCAAAAGTCGAATGCACCAATTCGGGAAACAAATTCAAATTGAAACAAACATAATTGATGAGTTTTGATATACGATAAGTTTCGTCTATATAAATACAAGATGAAGACCATCAAAGAATTATGCGTGTATGAGGAATAAAGAATATAAACAGAAGACAAAGAAAATAGGACACACATAATTCATATCAGCTTACAAGAAGCAACTATCCCATATTTGAGGGAACACTTCAAAGTGTAATCAGCTTAGTTTAGAAGCACAAATCTCTCATTGCGTCATAACACCTTTGTGTTATATTCATAGATCAGTTTTCATACACGCACACACAATCACTCACATACAAGAGAGTTAAGCTTAAAGATCAGTTGAGTGAGTCTTGCACAAAGACGGTAAACTTGTGTATGTAGTCATCGCACAAAGACATTAAACAAGGGTTGGATGAGAGGCTTTGCCTTCAGTTAGGCAGTAGGGTAAGTTTTAAGCTGAGTTGGTTTATACAAAGTATTGTATATTTAAAATATCTGAACATCAATAATCAAATTTCGTCTCTTTACTTGTTTTTATTATTAGATTACAACTGCCTTAAAACTATTTTGATCAGTTTAGCTAATATCAGTTCAGTTCTCACCATAACTGAACTGATACAAGCTCGAAATGATTAAGTTGTTCTAAAACTTTAACTGCTTTATTTCATATTTCTTCACGAAGGATTATTCCGAGTATTTTTCGCTTGGTTTGAAAATCGAATTCGATTTAATTTATTGGTGTTAACATTCTTATAACACAAGCTATTGCAGCTCATGGAGAGATTTGTGTTTGAAACATCCCTTGCTGGTGTAAAACCGATCTTACAATTGGTATCAGAGCCGGCTGTTCTAAGAAGAACATTTGAAAACTGATTTTTTTAAAATATTTTTAAAAATGATATTTAAAATGACATTCAAAATTAATTTAAAGATTTTGTCTAATATTTTTTTTGTCGAGGAAAGATAAAAGGCTTTTGGATCTACAACTAACATTATTGCCACTTCTCTCGAGTCCGTTTTTTGTTGTTTAAGTAGGCTTGCTGAGTTTTTTAGTCCAAACTGACACCAGACCAGAAAAATTGATCAGCAGATCAGATTTCAGTTTCCAGCCTACTAGTTCAACTTATCAACAGACGAAACCCAACTACCAACTGAACTGTTGGATGTTAAGAGCTTAATCATCAGCAGTACGTCGTCGCTTCATTGCCATATAAGATCAGATTAGATGATCAATGTAGTTTAGCATTAGTTGTGTTTAGTGTACATCAGCTTGACCAGTTTGCCAGCACAGAGGTCCGTTGTAGTAGCAATTTCTCTTACACTTGTTGGTGTGCTTAAATGTATGATACAAAGGATGATTATTTGATTAAATGAACATCATGTTTAACCAGTCTGTTTCTATGTAACTGAACTGCTATCTCCAGTTAATTTGATTCCTAAACTGCTTGAATGTTAAAGAATGTCTTTGTTCAGGTAATCGATTCAATTTTTAAGGGGGAGATTTGATTCAGTTTTTGATGGAGATTTTTAATTATTTAAATGTTTTAAAATTATTTGTTAATCTCATAAAGGGGGAGAGTTGTTATATGTCTTAAGTGTTCAAGTTTTGTGATCATCAAAAAGAGAGAGCTTGATGGAATATTTCATGTTCGCAATCTTGATTTTGATGTTAACAAAACTTGTTATTATGTTTCTAACAATTTACCTAAGTGCGAAGAAAGATGAAACTGATCAGTCTCCGAACTAATCAGTTCTCGAGCCAAAACAGAAGCTATCAAGACGCAAACTGGAAGTACCAACTGATTTCTCAAACTGAACTAGTGCAATTGATATCTCAAAGACTAGTTCTGAAACGTCTACTTATTCGTTTTGCTTAAAAAGTACTAGAATTTTTTTTTCTCTTACATATAAATACTTTGAAAATATCTTGCACCATTTTAAAATAAACAATCAACTAACATTTCAAAGTCAAAGGAAAATATTTTAAATCGTAAAATCGTCAACGTTTTTCCAAACCTAAAAAGCAATAAATATGAAAAGTATAGCCCATACTAAACCTCTCAAAAATCTCTCAAAACTATAAATAAATAGTCGTAAAATCTTTAATGTAATCCATAAACTTAAATGCGGAAAGTAGAAGCGCTGCTTCTCGGGTTGTGTGCACCTTCAGTCCAGTCAGGTCAACCATCAAGACCTCCCATATCATAATTATTAATATCACATGCATCAATCACACCTAGTGAGTCTAAAGACTCAACATATCATATTCTTGATAAAAAATAAAACGTAATACATACGACAGTGAAAAATACTTGTACTTAAAATAACATTTTCATAATAATTCACAAACTTTAAACATAATCATTTCCATAAATATTTTCATATCAACATATTCATATTCGTATTAACATATTCATATTCATATTCATGTTTGTTGAATTCAGATCGTGATTGTGACTCGTATTATTAATCGTATTGGGCGATGGATCCATCTAGAGAAAACCACAGTACTGGGCGGCGGGGACTCTAGCGACACTCTCACCGGTCAACTGGGCTTTGGCCAACGTATTAACATATTCATATTCGTATTCGTATCCGTATCCAAGGAAACACGATCGTCGGGCTCCCACTGGGACCATAACCTTCACGATATTTCCAACATATCATCGTATTTAGTCACAATCCCTTCACTTCCTTCAACATGTTGTATTTCCATCACTTAATAAAAACATGCATCATAACATCATTTTATTTTGAAATTAAGCATGCAACATGAATTTTAAATGTCTATAATTAAATCACAAAAATCACAAACATTTAAAAATCGTACTTTAACATATAAAAATTCATAAACATCCATAATCATTGAAAATAATCGTATTAGCATATAAAACAGGATTTAAGACACTGTCATGATGTTTACTAATTTCTAGGTGTAAAATGACCGTTTTACCCCTAGACGTAAAATTTCTCGATATTGAATTTTCTTAATTTCATTGACTCTAACATATCCCAAATAGTTATTTAAGCCTAAATTAAAATTCCCATAATTTTATTTAGCTTAAATACAAAATTTTTTAATTAATTCATGATTAGTCGTTTTGAAGGCGTTTTAATCCCGAAAAATTTCAAACTTTAACATAAAATTCCTAAATTCAAAACTTAGTATTTTTATATTATTTTAGCCCTTTTGAACAACGAATCGACCCCCGTGAGTCGTGTTTCGATTATTTTGCTCATTAAAACCCTAACTTGACCTAAATCTTTCACCCCCGAGCCATGGCTCGAATTTCTCGAGCCACCCTCGAGCCATGTTGAACCAAACCCTGACCAACCCCTTAAGGACACCCTCCTAGAACCCTAGGAACCCACAGACCAGACCCCAGCCACAGAACCGAAGCTAGCCACCCCAAGTACTGCAGCCGAGAAGTACTCCTACAATGCATGGACTCTTCGTTTTAGTAACTAGGACCCTACCAGCAAGCCCAACCCCTAAACCAACCACTCACGCACCTTCCTAGGACCCTTAAGACTCACCCCAGCCTAGCCCCTGAACTACAGACCGAGCCCCTTAACCCGTGGAAGCCTGCACACGTCTGCGCGTGGCTTGAAGATTCTCGGGTAGGAGTCCTTGTTGGCAATGACTCCTCGCAGCCCACTTAACTCGAGCCCTAGTGTGGCTAGAACCCCCTCTAAGACCCCTCACAAGACTCTAGTTCAGTCCTGGTCCAACCGAACCAAGCCAAGCCACCATGTCAAGGAAAACGAGCCCTACGATCAACCTACACCCAAGTTGGTTCCATCTTGTTAGTTCTGATTGTGTGCAGCGTTGATGATATTCTAAGGCTCTGAACTCATGTAAATCAATGCTTGATCATAACCTATATCATGGCAGCCTCCTTACCACAATTAAAACATGAATTTGGAATCAAAAATCCAAGTTTAGAACACATGCACATGTAGTTTCGAAAATAAATATCACGCCACTTTATTTTCATACAAAACATGCATAAAATCATAATATGTTGTGATGATGTGTGAAGGGAAGGATTATGCGTACCTTTGCGTATTAAATGCACGAATTCTTGTTGACGATTACGAAGAACGGGGCAAGAACCTCGGCTTGAACTCCTCCTGCCTTTCGAATTTTATTTCTTCAAATTTTTGTGTGTGTGAGCCATGTATTTTGAGGAGTTTGGGAGAGAATTCTGATGTGAGGCGTGTGTTGTGTAGGGGTTTGGGGTGATTTAACATATTTAAATACTAATTAATTCACTAATTAAGGCTTAGGCCTATTAAGCTAACAAATTAGGCCCTTAGTGCTTGATTAGAATTTAATTAAAATATTAAAATAGTTATGTCAAAATAAGATTGTGAATTTAATAGCCGGGTTGCCCAAAAAGCTCGTGTTTTTGTTGAAAAACCAACACCTATAAAATTACGTTCCGACGTATAAAATCACCTCAAAACTCATTATTTTCAAAAATATGAAAAAGCCTCTCATATTTGAAATAATTAAAATTAATTATTTAATAAAAACATTTTACGTTTTTCAGCCCACGGTCTCCGTTCCTCGATCGCAACTTGAATATCCCTTAAAAATACAGTTTTATGCATAATGACAAATAAATCCTATTTAACATATATTCATGCATGTCACATAATCAATTAAGCAATTAAATCAATTAATTACTCATTTTTCATATTCCCTAGATTTGCATGCAGTTGAATTACGTTGTCTTAATTTTTGAATATTTTAATTCCTCCCCTCCTCAAATAAAATTTCGTCCTCGAAATTAGAATTTACCAAATAGCTCTGGATAGCGACTCCTCAAGTCCCTCTCGGTTTCCCAAGTAGCTTCTTCTTCCGAGTGATTTAGCCACTTGACATTGACCATTGGAATGACTTTGTTTCGGAGTCTTCTTTCTTGCCTTCCCAAGATTTGGACAGGTCTTTCCTCATAAGTCATATTTGGAATTAATTGAAGTGGTTCATAATTTAGTACATGTGATGGATTCGACATGTACTTCCGCAGCATCGAAATATGGAACACATTGTGAACTCCAGAAAGCATTGGTGGCAACGCCACTCTATAAGCCAGTGTCCCAATCCTCTCCAATATCTCAAACGGACCAATAAATCTTGGACTAAGCTTGCCTTTCTTGCCAAAGCACATAACACCTTTCATAGGTGCTATTTTTACAAATATATGGTCGCCCACTGCAAACTCTAAGTCCCTTCGTCTCTTGTCGGCATAACTCTTTTGTCGGCTTTGTGCAGTCTTCATTCTTTCCCGAATTTTGACTACAAGCTCGGCAGTCTATTCAATCACATCCGGACCAATCTCTCTTCTTTCACCAACCTCGTCCCAATGAATAGGAGATCTACATTTTCTTCCATAAAGTGCCTCAAAAAGAGCCATCTCGATTGATGATTGATTGCTATTATTGTAGGTGAACTCCACAAGAGGTAATTTTGGTTCCCAACTGCCTTGGAAATCAATAACGCATGCTCGCAGTAGATCTTCCAAAATTTGAATAACTCTTTCGGACTGACCATCGGTTTGAGGATGGAATACTGTACTAAATAATAACTTGGTCCGCATTGCTGCATGAAGACTCTTCCAAAAAGATGACGTGAATCTCGGGTCTCTGTCAGATACAATAGATACAGGAATCCCATACAGCCGAACTATCTCTCGAATGTATAACTCTGCATATTGAATCATGGTGAAGGTCGTCTTGATAGGTAGAAAATGCGCTGATTTCATAAGACGATCAACTATAAACCATATAACATTGAATCACTTAATAGTCTTCCGCAATCCCACTACAAAATCCATCGTAATATTCTCTCACTTCCACTTGGGAATAGGGAGTGGCTTAAGCTTTCCTGCTGGTCTTTGATGCTCTGCTTTGACTTGCTGAAAAGTCAAACACTCGGATACAAACCTCAAAATGTCTCTCTTCATGCCTGGCCACCAATATAACAACTGCAGATTTTTATGCATCTTCGTGCTTCCTAGATGAATGGAATATGGTGAATCATGGGCTTCCTTCATAATAAGATCTCTTAATGAGTCGTCACTAGGAACCCATGATCTCGATAACGAACTAAACCATCCACCTCAGAATATAACTTTCGACCCTTGGCTTCATCTCTAGCTCTCCATTTTTGCAATTACTTATTGGTAGACTGTCCATCACGAATTCTATCTCTCAAGGTCGACTGTAATGATAATGTGGCAAGATTAGGGGCCTCGCCCCTAGCATACACTGGAAGCTCAAACCGTTGTATCTCGGATTGCAACGGTCTTTGGAGTGATAATTGAGTGATAACTGCTGCTTTTCGACTTAATGCATCTGCCACAACATTAGCTTTTCCCGGATGATAACTAATCTCACAGTCGTAGTCCTTTACTAACTCAAGCCATTTACGCTGTCTCATATTCAGTTCCTTTTGCGTGAAGAAGTATTTCAAACTTTTTTTATCGGTGAATATTTTGCACTTCTCCCCATATAGGTTGTGTCTTCAAATTTTCAATGCAAAATCTACTGCTACAAGTTCAAGATCATGAGTATGGTAGTTTTCTCGTGAATTTTCAGCTGTCTCGATGCCTAGGCTATAACTCGGTCATTTTACATTAGAACTGCGCCCAAACCAATATTAGAAGCGTCGGTATACAAAACATACTATCCTTGCCCAGACGGCATAGATAACACTGACGCTGAAATCAATGCTTGCTTTAACATATCAAAACTGTCTTGACACTCGGATCCCCAAATAAACTTTGTGTTCTTCTTTGTCAAGGATGTCAAAGGTATTGCAATAGATGAGAATCCCTTGATGAATTTGCGATAATAGCCAGCTAGTCCCAAGAAACTGCGAATCTCGATAACACTCTTCGGTACCGGTCACTCTTTCACTGCCTCAAATTTATTTGGATCAACTTCAACGCCATCACTAGAAATGATGTGGCCTAAGAATGCCACTCTATCAAGCCAAAACTCGCACTTGCTGAATTTTGCATATTACTTCCTATCTGCCACTCTATCAAGCCAAAACTCGCACTTGCTGAATTTTGCATATTACTTCCTATCTTGCAGAACTTGCAGTGCTGTCCTCAAATGACGACTATGCTCCTCCTTGCTCTTAGAATAGATCAAAATATCATCAATGAAGACTATGATGAATTGATCTAAATACGGCTGAAATACGCGATCATGAGATCCATGAAGATCGCTGGTGCATTGGTCAACCCAAATGGCATGACCATAAACTCATAATGCCCATATCTAGTACGAAACACTGTCTTGTAAACATCAGATTCTTTTACTTTCAATTGATGGTAACCAGAACGCAGATCAATCTTAGAAAATATCAATGCTCCTTGCAACTGATCAAATAAATCTTCAATTCTTGGCAATGGGTACTTATTCTTGATAGTGACCCTATTAAGCTCTCGATAATCAATGCAAAGTTGCATACTACCATCCTTCTTCTTCACAAATAATACCGGTGCGCCCCATGGTGAATAACTAGGGCGAATAAAACCCTTGTCTAGCAATTCTTCGATTTGATCTTTTAATTCCTTCATTTCAGCAGGTGCTAGACGATAAGGTGCTTTGGATATAGGAACAGTGCCCGGCATTAGATCAATAGATAATTCTACTTCACGATCGGGTGGAATACCAGAAACTTCCTCAGGAAATACGCTAGGAAAATCTCTGACAATATCATTATCTTCTATCTTCTGACTGATAGGAGCAGGTGCGACAGTGACACATGCTAGAAAACCTTGGCATCCACGTTTAATAATCTTCCTCGCACATAGAAAAGAGATAATGTGCGGCATTTGCTTGTTTCTTGCCGCCTCAAAGACAAAAGATTTGCCACTAGGCGGTCGAATATACACTGATCGCTGACGAAAATCAATCGAAGCTCCATTCGCTGATAACCAATCCATACCAAGTATAATATCAAATTCGGGCATAGGAAGCACAATAAGATCTGCCCGAACCAATAATCGAAGCTCCAGATTTTTGACAATTTTAGACGTGAGCATTTGATCACCGAAAGGAATAGAAACTTTGAAACCCAAACTCATATCTCGAGGAGTAATATTCAGTCTTTTGATGAAGGTTTCAGATATGAAAGAATGTATAGCTCCCGAATCTAGTGGTGCATAGGTCGCCACACCTTGAATGATAATCCTCTCTGCGGCGAAAACGTCTTTTAAATCTTTTCGTGTTGAAGCTTAATGATTTACTATCATTAATTTCCCAAAATTAAGTGTAGATTACGCGTTGAACTTAAGCATTTATTGAGAAATTGCATTTTAAGCCTTCAATTTTTCGAAATTTGCATTTAAGTCCCCAAATTTTCGAAAATATGATTTGTGGTCCTTAAGAATTCGGAAATTGCACTTAGGTCCCTTATCTTTTGGTTAATTACATTTTGGCCCCTTAATTATCGAAAATTATATTTTAGACCCTTATAATTTCGAAAATTGTATAATGACCCCTCATAAAATTCGAAACCCCTATCAACCCTTGATTATGATTTTCTTTAGATTTTTGGCCCTAAAACCTTTTATTTGGAATATTACATCCTTCACATAAACTAAGGCACAAAATTTCAATACCAATTTATATGATTTCTAGAATCATATCTTAATTTCCAACTAAGGTAGAGCATGCAACCTAATTTCCACTAGGTTAAATCTTGTTCTCAGTTCAATTATACTAATCAATTTAACATTTCATGCAATAATAAGCAATATAAAAAATGTTAAATAACTAGGTTACCCGTGATAAGTGTAGTTTCTGCCTCCTCTTCAGCTTTTTCAGCATTCGTAACATATGCTCGTCCCATAGTAGGTGCATTCTTCTTTGGGCAATCAATAGCTTTGTGCCCTTCCTCCTTGCATATGAAGCACTTAGTAGTACCCCACACACATGGTCCATACTGTAGTCGGTTGCACTTTTTGCATGGTTGTTCTTCTGCAGGTTTTGGTGTTGCAGGTGGTGGCTTTTGTGGTGCTTATTTCTTGACTTGACCTTGGGGCTTTTGAGGCCCTTGAGGTTTAGGACGACCCGCATATGGCTTCTTGTTTGGCTGATTATTATTTTGATGTTGTTGTCTTTTACGCTGTAACTCAAACTCGATGTCCTTCAAGGATTGCTTTATGCATAAGTAATGGCAGTAGCATAATCCAAAGGACGCATCATCATAACATTATTCCGTATGGTGGGTCGTAGACCATCCATGAAGTGTCTAAGCTTCTCTTAAGCATCTCTGGCAATAAGGGGTATAATGTGACAACCCCTATCAAATCTCTTAACAAATTCAGCAACAGTAGCGTCTCCCTGACGGAGAGTCATAAATTCCCTCTTTAATCGCCCTCTGACATCAGCAGTAAAATATTTCTCGTAGAATATCGTTTTGAATTGAGCCCAAGTAAGTGTAGCAAGGTTTGGCTCCTTCCCACCATAAAGAAGCGTCATCCCTAAACAAATAAGTGGTACACCTCACACGGTCAGCATCTCCCATATCCAGATAGTGAAAGTGTACCTCGAGTGAACGAATCCAACCCTCAGCAGCAAAAAGATCGGTATTGCCCGAAAATTCCTTCGGCCCTAGCTTCCGGAACTAATCATAAATATCATGTTGTGGTCTAGGTGCCTGCTGCATCTGCTGTAACTGCTGCTGTTGTAACTGTTGCTCGAAGAGACGAGCCATCCCCTCTAACGCACGAGTAGCAGCATCCCCCGGAGGAGGTGGTGGGGGTGCATTCCCTTGATGGTTCACACTGTTCTCGGCTTGGTTCTCATTAACAGGGGCAAGTGTAGGAGGTATTTTATCTGAAAATTTTCCAAATTCTAACGTAACCAACATGCACTTGCATGTTTTCTAATCATGTGACATATCTTGATCCATTAAGCAATTTTAAGCATACAAGGTATATATACTCAAAAAGCTAGTAAACATGTAACATAAAACATATTATTCATGTCATCAATCAGGTAACATCATAATAAATCATATAAAGCATGTAAAACTTACAAATTGAGGCTCGATGACTGATCTTCCCGGCACTGATGGTGGCACAACCCTTTACAGAACCATTGCTCTGATACCAACTGAAACGTCTACTTATTCGTTTTGCTAAAAAAGTACTAGAAATTTTTTTTCCTCTTATATATATATAAATACTTTGAAAATACCTTGTACCATTTTAAAATAAACAATCAACTAATATTTCAAAGTCAAAGGAAAATATTTTAAATCATAAAATCGTCAACATTTTTCCAAACCTAAAAAGCAATAAATATGAAAAATATAGCCCATACTAAATGTAAGGTCCAAAATTAAGACGACGTAATCCAACTGCACGCAAATCTAGCAATTTTGAAAATGAGTAATTAAACTATTTTAATTGCTTGATTAATTATGTGTCATGCATGACTTTATGTTAGTTATGATTTATTTGGCATTTTGCACAAAATTGTATTTTTAAGGAATATCCAAGTTGCGATCGAGGAACGGAGACCGATGGCTTAATAACATAAAATGTTTTTATTTAATAATTATTTTTAAGTGTTTAAAATAAGGTTGATGATTTTTCATTTTTTTGAAAATAAGGGGTTTTGAGGTGATTTTATACGTCGGGGCGTAAATTTAATCGATGTTGGTTTTTCAATAAAAATGCGAGCTTTTTGGCAACCCGGCTAATAAATTCACAAATTTATTTAAATAAAAACTTTGATAATATTTTATTTAATTCTAATTAAGACTAATGGGCTTAATTTAGAGGCTTAATAGGCCTAAAGCCTAGTTAGTAATTAATTAGTATTTAAAATGTTGAAAACCTATCCCTTGCATCACAACTCTCGGCCACCCACTTTTGAAATTCAGAAATTCTCTCCTCACAAGACACCACACACACGGCACCACATATCCAAGTTTTTTTGGAAGAGAAATTCGAAGGGTTCAAAGGAAAACAAGCCAAAGGTTTCGATCCGTTCTTCGTCGTCAACGTTATTTTGTGCGTATAAAACGCAAAGGCTTGCTATACATCTCCTTTTCTCATCCATCATATCATAATATTGTTTTAATTATTGTATGCCTGAAGAACACGATTTATTTTCCAGTATTTTCGGATTATTGCATGCACACTTGAGGAATCATGATATTTTGATGCAAATTCCTAAAGTTATTATGAAAAGGGGGCTGACATCAACTTAGGTTGGAACCAGTGGTGTCTCTACACGATTTAATGTCCTAACATACTCACCTTAAACACCAAAGTCGAAGCAAGAATAAGCAAACCAAGAGAACCGATTTCTGCTGTCAAGGTTAGGGTTGATCGGGTTCCATGAAAAAGGGGTTGACTTGGCCTTGGCTTGGGCCAAGGGCTGTCATGGGTCAGGGCGAGAGTCCTAGCCAAGCTAGGACTCGAGTTAAGGGCTGGGAAAGAGTCCTAGCATGCTAGGACTCTACCCGAGAATCATGGGCAGATTGCGTGCAGGGGCGCGCAGCTTGCTGGGAGGGAAGGGCTCGGTCCAAGGCTCCTGGGCAGGGTTAGGGCGAGTCCTAAGGCTCCTAGGGAAGTGCACAATGTGTTGGTTCAGGGTCTGGAGTGATGGCTTAATCCATAGGTTCACAATTTAGATTCCATGCATAACACAATTCTCGGCCAGCATAGGGGGAGGAGTAAGGGACTTGTTTTGGGTTTTGGGAAGGGTTCTATGTGATCTAAGGGTCTAGTAGAGTACTCTAGGATGTTGGTCAGGTTTTGGATCAACTTGGCTCGGGGGTGACTCGGGAAAATCGAAAGTTGGCTCGGGGTCGAAGTTTATGTGTCATATAGGGTTTCTAAAATGAAATTAATTGAAAAACGGCTCACGGGAGTCGAGTCATGGTTTACAAGGGCTAAAATAATATAAAAATACTAAATTTATAATTTAGAAATTTTATATTAAAGTTTGGGATTTTTCAGGATTAAAACATCGTCAAAACAATTAATTAAAGATAAAAGAAAAAGTCTAATATTTAAGCTAAATAAAATTATGGAAAAATTCATGTAAACTTAAATAATTATTTGGGACGTGTTAGAGTGAAGAAATCAAGAAAAAAGTCAAAAACGTAAAATGTCAAGTCCATGGGTAAAATGGTATTTTTACACCAAAAAATTAGTAAATGTCATGACAGTGCTCTAAATGCTGTTTTTATGATATTATGATTATTTTTAAATGTTTATGAAATATTCATGATTAAATTATGATTTTTAAATGTCCATGTGATTTTTATGATTTAAGGAAGACATTTAAAAGACATGTTGAATGCTTGGTTTCAAAAATAAAAAATATATGTTATGCACGATTTTATAAAGTGATGAGAATGTAAACGTTGAAGGAAGTGAAGTAATTATGACTAATTCGATAATGCTGGAGATATCGTGAGGGTGACGGTCCCAGTGAGAGCCCGACGATCGTATTTTTATCATTTCGAATATGAGGTAACGGTATGTGGTAATGGTAAGAATGGGAATATCGTGAGGGGAAAAGGCCCAAGAGGGAACCCCGACGATCGTATTTCTATTCGAAAGAGGATATGCCAGGGCCCAGCTGACCGGTGAGAGTGTTGTTGGTGTCCCCCGCCGCCCAGTACTGCGGTTTCATGTAGATGGATCCATCGACTTTTGAGGTTTAAGGAATGTCACAATTAACGATCTGAATTCAACAAAAGAAAAGGAAAATGAAAAGGAAAAATGTTTATGATCATGAAAAAGGTTTTATGTTATGTCATGTTGAGGAAAAAGAAAGGAAGATTTTAAGGTTTATGTGATGCATGTCATGAAAACGTTTATGCTTAAAGTTGATGCATCATTATGAAAATGTTTCTATTTAAAGTTCATGCATCATAAAAGGTTTACGAAAATGTTCATGTTTGAAATTTATGCATCTTCATGAAACGATATTTTAAGTACAAGTATTTTTCACTATTATATGTTGACTGTATTACGTATTACTTGATATAAAGATGATGGTGTGTTGAGTCTTTAGACTCACTAGGTGTGATGGATGCAGGTGAGGTTGAGGGAGGTCTTGACAAATGATCTGATTGGGCTAAAGGCGCACACAACCCGAGGACCAGCGCTTCTACTTTTTCCGCATTTACGATTTATGAATCATGATTTATGTTAAAGATTTTAAGACTATTTATTTATGATTTTGAGATATTTTTGAGAGATTTAGTATTGGCTATACTTGTCAAACTTATTGCTTTTTAGGTTGGGTAAAACAGTTGACGATTTCATTTTTATGACTATTTCACTTGATTTTTAAAATGCTAGTTGGATGATGTTTTATTTTAAAGGGGAAAATATTTTATATTTTCATTAGGTAAATGTACATGGCCGAAAATTGAGTGTTTAAAAAAAAAGAAAAAATTTCTAGTACTTTTAAAGCAATAAAAAGGGCAGACGTTTCAGTTGGTATCAGAGCAAAGGTCCTGCAAAGGGTTGTGCCACCATCAGCGCCGGAAAGATCAGTCGTCAAGCCTTAAAGTTGTAAGTTTTTACTTGCTTTATATGAATCAGTATGATGTTACCTGCATGACTTCATGGATATTATGCTTATTGTACATGTTTATGAACTTTTTAAGTATTTATGCTTTGCATGCTTAAATTGCTAAAATGAGTTAAGATATGCCACATGATTAGAGAACTTAGATTTAAATGCATGTTGGTTACGTTAGAATTTGGAAAACATTCAGATAAAAAACCTCCTACACGTGCCTCTGTTAATGAAAACCAAGCAGAAAACAGCGTGAATCACCAAGGAAACAATCAAGGAAATGCACCACCACCACGACCAGGGGATGCTGCTACTCGTGCTCTTGAGGGGATGGCTCGTCTCTTCGAGCAGCAGATACAACAGCAGCAGTTACAGCAGCAGCAGTTACAGCAGATGCAGCAACAGGCACCCAGGCAACAGCACGACATTTATGATCAGTTCCGGAGGCTAGGGCTGAAGGAATTTTCTGGCACCACCGACCCCTTTGCTGCTGAGAGTTGGATCCGTTCACTTGAGTTACACTTTCGTTATCTGGATATGGGGGATGCGGATCGAGTGAGGTGTACTACTTATCTATTCAGGGATGACGCTTCTTTATGGTGGGAGGGAGCCGAGCACGGTGTTAATCTTGCTACTATCACTTGGGCTCGTTTCAAGAAAATATTCTATGAAAAATACTTTACTGCCGATGTTAGAGGACGACTGATGAGGGAGTTTATGACCCTCCGCCAGGGGGACGCGATTGTTGCCGAGTTTGTAAAGAAGTTTGATAGGGTTTGCCATTTTGTACCCCTCATTTTCGGGGATCCTGCGATGAAGCTTAAGCATTTCATGGATGGCCTACAACCTACCCTTCGCAACAATGTTATGGTGATGCGACCTTTGGATTATGCTACTGTCGTCGCTTATGCTTTCCAGTCCTACCAGTCTTTGAGGAACATCGATTTTGAGAATCAGCGCAAGAGGCAGCAGCATCAGAATAATAATAATCAGCCTAACAAGAAGCCGTACACGGGTTCTCCTAGACCTCAAGGGCCTCAAAGGTCCCAAGGTAAAGTCAAGAAACAAGCACCTCAAAAGCCACAGAATCTTGGAGCACCAAAGCCTGCTGAAAGGAAACCATGCAAGGAGTGCAACCTTCTTCATTTTGGCAAATGTGAATGGGGATCATTTAAATGTTTCTACTGCAAGGAGGCTGGACACAAAGCTATTGATTGCCCAAAGAGGAAAACAGCTACTACGGCACGAGCTTATGTTATGAATGCCGAGGAAGCTGAGGAAGAGGCAGACACTACACTAATTAGGGGTAACCTAGTCATTTAACATTTTTATATTGCTTATTATTGCATTAAATGTTAAATTGGTTATTAAAGTTGATTTGGGAACAAGATTTAACCTAGTGGGAATTAGGTTGCACGTTCTAATTAGTTGGATTTAAGTTATGATTTTAGAAACCATAGAAAATGATGTTAATTTTGTGCCATATTTTATGGATGTATTGATTCCAAATAAAAATTCGAGGGACAAAATTTAAAGAAAATCATAACTAAGGGATTTTTAGGGGATTTCGAAATTATTGGGGTTAAATGTGCAATTTTCGAAAATATGAGGTCTAAAATGTAATTTTCGATAATTAAGGGACCAAAATGCAATTATCGAATTTTTAAAGGACCATGAATGTGATTTTCGAAATCTTCAAAGACTAAAATGAAAAATTTCGAAAACATAAAGGCCATAATGCAAATATCCAAAATTTTGGGGACTAGAATGCAATTTTTCAAGAATGCTTAAGTTCAACACGCAATCTACATATAACTTTGGGAATTAATGATAGTAAATCCTTAAGTTTCAACACGAAAAGATTTAAAAGACATCTTTCACTGCAGGGAGGATCATCATTCTAGGTGTAGCTACCTATGCATTGCTAGATTCAGGAGCTACACATTCTTTTATATCCGAAACCTTCATCAAAAGACTGAAAATTACTCCTCAAGATATGGGTTTGGGTTTCAAGGTTTCTATCCCTTCCGGTGATCAAATGCTCATATCTAAGATTGTCAAGAATCTGGAGCTTCGTTTATGCAAAGATATTGTGCGGGCAGATCTTATTGTGCTTCATATGCCCGAATTCGATATTATACTTGGGATGGATTGGCTATCAGTGAATGGAGCTTCGATTGATTTTCGTCAGCGATCAGTGTCTATTATGCCACCTAGTGGTAAATCTTTTGTCTTCGAGGCGACAAGAAATAAACAAATGCCGCACATTATCTCCTGTCTATGTGCGAGGAAGCTAATTAAGTGGGGATGCCAAGCTTTTCTAGCATGTGTCACCACCACACATGCATCTATCAGTCAGAAGTTAGAAAATGTTGATATTGTGAGAGATTTTCCTAGCGTCTTTTCCGAAGACATTTCTGGCATTCCGCCCGATCGTGAGGTGGAATTCTCTATTGATCTAATGCCGGCACAATTCCTATATCAAAAGCACCTTATCGTCTAGCATCTGCCGAAATGAAAGAGCTAAAAGATCAAATCCAAGAATTGCTAGACAAGGGTTTTATTCGCCCTAGTTATTCTCCATGGGGCGCACCAGTATTATTTGTGACGAAGAAGGATGGTAGTATGCGTCTTTGCATTGATTATCGAGAGCTCAATAGGGTCACCATCAATAATAAGTATCCATTGCCTAGAATTGAAGATTTATTTGATCAGTTGCAAGGAGCATCGATATTTTCTAAGATTGATCTGCGATCTGGTTACCATCAATTAAAAGTTAAAGAGTCTGATGTTCACAAGACAACATTTCTTACTAGATATGGGCACTACGAGTTTATGGTCATGCCGTTCGGGTTGACTAATGCGCCAGCGATCTTCATGGATATCATGAATCGCGTATTTCAGCCGTATCTGGATCAGTTTATTATTGTCTTCATTGATGACATATTGATCTATTCCAAGAGCAGAGAGGAGCATAGCCGTCACTTGAGGATCGCACTACAGGTACTGCAAGACAGGAAACTATATACAAAGCTCAGCAAGTGCGAATTTTGGCTTTATAGAGTGGCGTTCTTAGGCCACATCATATCTAGTGATGGCGTGGAAGTTGATCCGAGTAAAGTGGAAGCAATAAAAGATTGGCCAGTACCAAAGAGTGTTACCCAGATTCGCATTTTCTTGGGACTAGCTGGCTATTATCGTAAGTTTATTCAGGGGTTCTCATCTATAGCGGTACCTATGACCCCCTTGACAAAGAAGAATGCAAAGTTTGTTTGGGGACCCGAGTGTCAAGACAGTTTTGACAGTTGAAGCAAGCCTTGAAATCAGCACTAGTATTGTCTATGCCATCAGGGCAAGGGGAGTATGTACTTTATACCGACGCTTCTAAACTTGGTTTGGGCGCAGTTCTGATTCAAAACGACCGAGCTATCGCCTTTGCATCGAGGCAGCTGAAAATTCACGAAAAGAACTACCCTACTCATGATCTTGAGCTTGCGGCAATAGTCTTTGCACTAAAAATTTGAAGACACTACCTTTATGGGGAGAAGTGCAAGATATTCACTGATCATAAAGGTTTTAAATACTTCTTCACCCAAAAAGAGTTGAATATGAGGCAGCGCAGATGGCTGGAGTTAGTAAAGGACTATGACTGTGACATTAGCTACCATCCGGGAAAAGCTAATGTAGTGGCAGACGCGTTGAGCAGAAAAGCAGCAGTTATCACTCAATTATCACTCCAAAGACCATTGCAGTCCGAGATATAGCGGTTTGAGCTTACAGTGTATGCTAGGGGCGAGGCCCCTAATCTTGCCACATTATCAGTACAGTCGACATTGAGAGATAGAATCCGGGATAGACAGTCCAATGATGAGCAGTTGCAAAAGTGGAGAGCTAGAGATGAAGACAAGGGCCGGAATTTATATTCAGTGGTGGATGGTTATGTTCGCTATCGAGATCGTCTATGGGTTCCTAGTGACGATTCTTTGAGAGATCTTATTATGAAGGAAGCCCATGACACACCTTACTCCATCCATCCGGGAAGTACGAAGATGTACAGAGATTTGCAGTTGTTGTATTGGTGGCCAGGCATGAAGAGGGACATTCTGAGATTTGTATCCGAGTGCTTGACTTGTCAGCAAGTTAAAGCAGAGCATCAAAGACCAGCGGGAAAATTGAAGCCACTCCCTATTCCCGAGTGGAAATAGGAGAATATCACTATGGACTTTGTTGTGGGATTGCCAAAGACCGTTAAGGGATTGAATGCCATTTGGGTGATAGTGGATCGTCTTACGAAATCAGCACATTTTCTACCTATTAAGACGACATTCACCATGATTCAGTATGCAAAATTATATATTCGGGAGATAGTTTGTCTGCATGGGATTCCAGTGTCTATTGTTTCTGACAGGGATCCGAGATTCACGTCATCTTGTTAGAAAAGTCTGCATGCAGCGATGGGGACCAAGTTATTTTCACTACAGCGTTCCATCCTCAAACCGATGGTCAGTCAGAAAGAGTTATTCAGATTTTGGAAGATCTCCTGCGAGCATGTGTTATTGATTTCCAAGGCAGTTGGGAACCAAAGTTACCTCTAGTGGAGTTCACCTACAATAATAGCAATCAATCATCAATCGGGATGGCTCCTTTTGAGGCACTCTATGGAAGGAAATGTAGATCTCCTATTCATTGGGACAAGGTTGGGGAGAGAAGAGATATTGGTCCGGATGTGATTGAAGAGACTGCCGAGCTTGTAGTCAAAATTCGTGAGAGAATGAAGACTGCACAAAGCCGACAAAAGAGTTATGCGGACAAAAGACGTAGGGACTTAGAGTTTGCAGTGGGCGATCATGTATTTGTGAAAATAGCACCTTTGAAGGGTGTTATGCGCTTTGGCAAGAAAGGCAAGCTTAGTCCAAGATTTATAGGTCCGTTTGAGATTTTGGAGAAGATTGGGACACTGGCTTATAGAGTGGCATTTCCACCAGCGCTTGCAGGAGTTCACAATGTGTTCCACATTTCAAAGCTGCGGAAGTACATGTCTAATCCGTCACATGTGCTTAATTATGAACCTCTTCAATTAACTCCAAATTTGACATATGAAGAAAGATCTGTCCAGATTTTAGCAAGGCAAGAAAGAAGATTGCGAAACAAAGTCATTTCAATGGTCAATGTCAAGTGGCTGAATCAATCGGAAGAGGAAGCTACTTGGGAAACCGAGAGGAACTTGAAGGGTCGCTATCCAAATCTATTTGGTAAGTTCTAATTTCGAGGACGAAATTTTGTTTAAGGGGGGGAGGAATTGTAAGGTCCAAAATTAAGACGACGTAATCCAACTGCACGCAAATCTAGGAATTTTGAAAATGAGTAATTAAACTATTTTAATTGCTTGATTAATTATGTGTCATGCATGATTTTATGTTAGTTATAATTTAATTGGCATTTTGTATAAAATTATATTTTTTAGGAATATTCAAGTTGCGATCGAAGAACGGAGACCGACGGCTGAATAACGTAAAATGTTTTTATTAAATAATTATTTTTAAGTGTTTAAAATAAGGTTGATGATTTTTCATATTTTTGAAAATAAGGGGTTTTGAGGTGATTTTTTATACGCCGGGGCGTAAATTTTATCGGTGTTGGTTTTTCAATAAAAATGCGAGCTTTTCGGCAACTCGGCTAATAAATTCACAAATTTATTTAAACAAAAACTTTGCTAATATTTTATTTAATTCTAATTAAGACTAATGGGCTTAATTTAGAGGCTTAATAGGCCTAAAGCCTAGTTAGTAATTAATTAGTATTTAAAATGTTGAAAACCTACCCCTTGCATCACAACTCTCATCCACCCACTTTTTAAATTCAGAAATTCTCTCCTCACAAGACACCACACACACGGCACTACACATCCAATTTTTTTTGGAAGAGAAATTCGAAGGGTTCAAAGGAAAACAAGCCAAAGGTTTCGATCCGTTCTTCGTCGTCAACGTTATTTCGTGCGAATAAAATGCAAAGGCACGCCATACATCTGTTTTTCTCATCCATTATATCATAATATTGTTTTGATTATTTTATGCATGAAGAACATGATTTATTTTCCATTATTTTCGGATTATTGCATGCACACTTGAGGAATCATGATATTTTGATGCAAATTCCTAAAGTTATTATGAAAAGGGGGTTGCCATGAACTGGTAAAATACTCACCTTAAAAACCAAAGTCGAAGCAAGAATAAGCAAACCAAGAGAACCGATTTCTGCTGTCAAGATTAGGGTTGATCGGGTTCCATGAAAAAGGGGTTGACTTGGCCTTGGCTCGGGCCAGGGCTCGGCCAGGGGCTGTCATGGGTCAGAGCGAGAGTCCTAGCTTTAGGGGCTGGGAAAAGAGTCCTAGCCATGCTAGGACTCTACCCGAGAATCATGGGCAGATTGCGTGCAGGGGCACGCAGCTTGCTGGGAGGGAAGGGCTCGGTCCAAGGCTCCTGGGCAGGGTTAGGGCGAGTCCTAAGGCTCCTAGGGAAGTGCACAATGTGTTGGTTCAGGGTCTGGAGCGATGGCTTGGTCCATATGTTCACAATTTAGATTCCAAGCATAACACAATTCTCGGCCAGCATAGGGGGAGGAGTAAGGGACTTATTTTGGGTTTTGGGAAGGGTTCTATGTGATCTAATGGTCCAGTAGAGTACTCTAGGATCCTGGTCAGGCTTTGGATCAACTTGGCTCGGGGGTGACTCGGGAAAATCGAAAGTTGGCTTGTGGTCGAAGTTTATGTGTCATATAGGGTTTCTAAAATGAAATTAATTGAAAAACGGCTCACGGGGGTTGAGTTGTGGTTCACAAGAGCTAAAATAATATAAAAAGATTAAATTTAGAATTTTGGAATTTTATATTAAAGTTTGAGATTTTTCGGGATTAAAACACCGTCAAAACAATTAATTAAAGATAAAAGAAAAAGTCTAATATTTAGGCTAAAAAAATTATGGAAAAATTCATGTAAGCTTAAATAATTATTTGGGACGTGTTAGAGTCAAGAAGTCAAGAAAAAAAAGTCAAAAACGTAAAATGTCAAGTCCATGGGTAAAACGGTCTTTTTACACCAAAAAATTAGTAAACGTCATGGCAGTGCTCTAAATGCTGTTTTTATGATATTATGATTATTTTTAAATGTTTATGAAATGTTCATGATTAAATTATGATTTTTAAATGTCCATGGGATTTTTATGATTTAAGGAAGACATTTAAAAGACATGTTGAATGCTTGGTTTAAAAAATAAAAATATATGTTATGCACGATTTTATAAAGTGATGAGAATGTAAACGTTGAAGGAAGTGAAGTAATTGTGACTAATTTGATAATATTGGAGATATCGTGAGGGTGACGGTCCGAGTGGGAGCCCGACGATCGTATTTTCATCATTTCGAATATGAGGTAACGGTATGTGGTAACGGTAAGAATGGGAATATCGTGAGGGGAAAAGGCCCAGAGGGAACCCATTTATGGGAAAAAGCCCCAGAGGGAACCCCGACAAGCATATTTCTATTCGAAAGAGGATAGGCCAGGGACCAATTGACCGGTGAGAGTGTTGCTGGTGTCCCCCGCCGCCCAGTACTGCGGTTTCATGTAGATGGATCCATCGACTTTCGAGGTTTAGGGAATGTCACAATTAACGATCTGAATTCAACAAAAGAAAAGGAAAATGAAAAGGATAAATGTTTATGATCATGAAAAAGGTTTTATGTTATGTCATGTTGAGGAAAAAGAAAGGAAGATTTTAAGGTTTATGTGATGCATGTCATGAAAACGTTTATGCTTAAAGTTGATGCATCATTATGAAAATGTTTCTATTTAAAGTTCATGCATCATAAAAGGTTTACGAAAATGTTCATGTTTGAAGTTTATGCATCTTCATGAAACGATATTTTAAGTACAAGTATTTTTCACTGTTATATGTTGACTTTATTACGTATTACTTGCTACAAAAATGATGGTGTGTTGAGTCTTTAGACTCACTAGGTGTGATGGATGCAGGTGAGGTTGAGGGAGGTCTTGACGGATGATTTGACTGGGCTGAAGGCGCACACAACCCGAGGACCAGCGCTTCTACTTTTTTCGCATTTACGATTTATGAATCGTGATTTATGTTAAAGATTTTAAGACTATTTATTTAAGCTTTTGAGAGATTTTTGAAAGGTTTAGTATGGGCTATACTTTTCAAACTTATTGCTTTTTAGGTTGTGTAAAACAGTTGACGATTTCATTTTTATGACTATTTCACTTGATTTGTAAAATGCTAGTTGTATGATGTTTTATTTTAAAGGAGAAAATATTTTATTTTCATGAGGTAAATATACATGGCCGAAAATTGAGTGTTCAATTTCTAGTACTTTTAAAGCAATAAAAAAGGCTGACGTTTCACTAAACCTCTCGAAAATCTCTCAAAATCATAAATAAATAGTCGTAAAATCTTTAATGTAATTCATAAACTTAAATGCGGAAAGTAGAAGCGCTGGTCCTCGGGTTGTGTGCACCTTCGGTCCAGTCAGGTCAACCATTAAGACCTTCCATATCATAATTATTAATATCACATCCATCAATCACACCTAATGAGTCTAAAAACTTAACACATCATATTCTTGATAACAAATAATACATAATACATACAACAGTGAAAAATACTTGTAGTTAAAATAATATTTTCATAATAATGCATAAACTTTAAACATTATCATTTCCATAAACATTTTATATCAACATATTCATATTCGCCTTAACATATTCATATTCATATTCTTATTCGTGTTTGTTGAATTCAGATCGTGATTGTGACTCGTATTCTTAATCGTATTGGACGATGGATCCATCTAGAGAAAACCACAGTATTTGGCGGCGGAGACGCCAGCGACACTCTCACCGGTCAACTGGGCCTTGGACAACGTATCAACATATTTGTATTCGTATCCGTATCCAAGGAAACACGATCGTCGGGCTCCCACTGGGACCATAACCCTCACGATATTTTCAACATATCATCGTATTTAGTCACAATCCCTTCACATCCTTCAACATGTCGTATTTTCATCACTTAATAAAAGCATGCATCATAATATCGTTTTATTTTGAAAACAAGCATGCAACATGTCTTTTAAATTTCTATAATTAAATCACAAAAATCATAAACATTTAAAAATCATAATTTAACATATAAAAATTCATAAACATCCATAATAATTAAAAATAATCATATTAGCATATAAAACAGCATTTAGGACACTGCCATGACGTTTACTAATTTCTAGGTGTAAAATGACCGTTTTCCCCTAGACGTAAAATTTCCCGATTTTGACTTTTTCTTAATTTCATTGACTTTGACATATCCCAAATAATTATTTAAGCCTAAATTAAAATTTTCATAATTTTATTTAGCTTAAATACCAAATTTTTTAATTAATTCGTAATTAGCCGTTTTGAAGACGCTTTAATCACGAAAAATTTCAAACTTTAATATAAAATTCCTAAATTCAAAAGTTAGTATTTTATATTATTTTAGTCCTTGTGAACCACGACTCGACCCCGTGAGCCTTGTTTCGATTATTTTGCTCATTAAAACCCTAACTTGACCTAAATCTTTCACCCCGGAGCCATGGCTCGAATTTCTCGAGCCACCCTCGAGCCATATTGGACCAAACCCTGACCAACCCCTTAGGACACCCTCCTGGAACCCTAGGAACCCACGGACAAGACCCCAGCCACAGAACCGAAGCTAGCCACCCCAAGTGCTGTAGCCGAGAAGTACTCCTACAATGCATGGACTCTTTGTTTTAGTAACTAGGACCCTACCAGCGAGCCCAACCCCTGAAACAACCACTCACGCACCTTCCTAGGACCCTTAAGACTCACCCCAGCCCAGCCCCTGAGCCACAAACCAAGCCCCTTAACCCCTGGAAGCCTGCGCACTTCTGCGCGTGGCTTGAAGATTCTCGGGTAGGAGTCCTTGTTTGCAAGGACTCCTCCCAACCCACTTAACTCGAGCCCTAACGTGGCTAGGACCCCCTCTCAGACCCCTCACGAGACTCTAGCCTAGTTCTGGTGCAACCGAACCAAGCCAACACACCATGTCAAGGAAAACGAGCCCTACGATCAACCTACAACCAAGTTGGTTACAGCTTGTGAGTTCTGATTGTGTGCAGCGTTTTGGTGATATTCTAAGGCTCTGAACTCATGTAAAACAATGCTTGATCATAACCTATATCATGGCAGCCTCCTTACCACAATTAAAACATGAATTTGGAATCAAAAATCCAAGTTCAGAACACACGCACATGTGGTTTCGAAAATAAATATCACGCCACTTTATGTTTCATACAAAACATTTATAAAACCATAATATGGTGTGACGATGTTTGAAGGGAAGGATTATGCGTGTCTTTGCGTATTAAACGCACGAATTCTCGTTGACGATTAAGAAGAAAAGGGCAAGAACCTTGGCTTGAACTCCTCCTGCCTTTCGAATTTTATTTCTTCAAATTTTTGTATGTGTGAGCCGTGTACTTTAAGGAGTTTGGGAGAGAATTCTGATGTGAGGCGTGTGTTTTGTAGGGGTTTGGGGTGATTTAACATATTTAAATACTAATTAATTCACTAATTGAGGCTTAGGCCTATTAAGCTAACAAATTAGACCCATTAGTGCTTGATTAGAATTTAATTAAAATATTAAAATAGCTTTGTCAAAATAAGATTGTGAATTTAATAGTCGGGTGTCCCAAAAACCTCGTGTTTTGTTGAAAAACCAACACCGATAAAAATTACGTTTCGGCGTATAAAATCACCTCAAAACTCCTTATTTTCAAAAATATGAAAAAGCCTCACTCATATTTTAAATAATTAAAATTAATTATTTAATAAAAATATTTTACATTTTTCGCCCACGGTCTCCGTTCCTCGATCGCAACTTGAATATCCTTTAAAAATACAGTTTTATGCATAAAGATGATTAAATCCTATTTAACATATATTCATGCATGTCACATAATAAATTAAGAAATTAAATCAATTAATTACTCATTTTGGTACCAACACTTTAAAAATCTAGGTACTTATGCCTAGAGGTCCTGGGTTCAAGTGTTGGGGGAGGCGAAAGAAACCACTTTCCTGGAGTGGGATCTTCTATGAGTGGCGGTGCATGGGCATGGACCGAGGCCCATGCTGGACCATCCTTATGACCCATGACCAGTAGTGGTGCATGGGTATGGGCCGAGGCCCATGTTGGTTCAGCCTAATGGCTTATGATCGTTACAAAAAAAGACGAGTTTTTTTGTAACGACCATGGGCTATCTCGATCTTGGGCTCCCTCAGGGGCCTTTTCCCATCTTGGGTTCCCACTGGGGCCTTTTTCCTCACGGGTTTTCTGACCGCTAAATTCGGTTGGGATTAATTCTAGCAAGCGGACTAGGTCAAGTTATAGTAAATGGACGAACATTCCAAGTATCGATCCCACAGAGACTATTATTTAATTACTAAGATTCGATTATTTTATTTAATCTAGGCAAACAAGAACGAGCGATTGATTATTATTTCAACTAAGTGAATTTTTAAATGAATTTATTCTAATTTAATAACTAAATCAATTACCAGAGAAGCTTGGAACGTGGGGTTTTTTTTTCAAATTTAAATAGAATGACCGGGAGCACACAACGGTAACAAACTCTGATCAAATTCAAGCACGAGAATTATTCGACTAGCAATTATTCGTAGTCACGATGTAATCCTCTAATTTAATTATAAATCTATTTCTAGAATTTATAATCCTAATTTCATTTAACAGTCCAATTATTTTTAATTGAATTTAATTAAACAAAAACGCATGCATCAACGATAGAATTACAGCTGTCACCTAAAATCGCACACTGAAACCGAATACTATTTCTAGTCGGTTTAACTGTGTGTTGATTAATATTTTTGAAGCTAATTCCAATCTATTCCCTTTCGAGTCAAGATCGAACAACAAACATGCAATTAATTGGCCAAATCAAAAGCACGAAAATTACGCAAACATTAATCAATAACATGAAATAACTGATGAATTGAATGATCCAACGAATAAACCAAATCAGTCGTTTGTCCCTATCGTGGTCCCGATCACAAGAAAAACTACTCCATAAATTCAAAACTAAAATCAAATTTATTGTTTGAATTCATGTCTAAAAATAAGAAAATAAAAGAGAAGAGAAATCTCAATGATGGTGCGCGGATCTTGCGTGTAAATTGCACTGTCTTTTTCTCTCGTTTCTCCCAAGTCTTTGCCGTCTTCAAGAGTCCCAAAGTCGCCCTTTTTTTTTCTCCTCTAAAAGTCAGCTCTCTTCAATTCTCAAAAAAAACCCCCGTTTTGTCTCGTTTTTTTTTTCCTTTTATTCCTTTCCAGATCACGAGCAAATCTTCGCCAAAATCTCGATCTGATATTGCCCACACGGACCCCATGCCTGCATCCGGAGAGGGTTCCGTGCAGACACTGTAAGTTGGGTTCTTGGCAATTGAATGGCACGGACCTGTCTCCGGGGTCCGTGTATAGGCCTTTGTTTCCCAAAGCCTTTATTTTCTCCCCTATTTTTCCGGGTATTTCTGATGTGGCGTTGCGAGGTTTGACTTTTCTTTCATTTCTTTGGTTTTCACCCTCTTTTGGTCAAACCTGCAAACAGCCATAATGAGACGAAATAAGCGCAAAACTCGGAATAAAAATGCCAGATATGCACGAATACGACAAAATAAAATCCCTAAAATGCTATATAATTCGTGCTTATCAACTCCCCCACACTTAACCCTTGTTCGTCCTCGAACAAATTAGACAATAAATAAAGATGAAAATATTTCAGATTCAGAACTCAAGTACCACAATCAAAACTTCTCAATTTGTTAAACTCTTTCACCCCCGGTCAAAAGATCACACTTCGCATATCACAAGGTTCGTTTTCGTTGCAATTCAAGATTCAAACATTTACCCAGTCAGGATCAACAGAACAAGATGTGTGTAGTGTGTAAGTCTGACTCGTACTCATCTCAAGCTACTTGGTTTCATGATCACTTATTTTCATTTGTTATCGAAACGCCCCATATGCTTGACTTTCATACCCCTCTCTACTAAATGTTGAACGACAATGACCTGGTTAATAGGTCTTTTCAAGCTTATAACGTAAGGCCAAGGCTCACGGCTACAATAAAAGATAGGGGAATCAAAATTGAGATACAATAAAAATTATTCCTGTAGTACATTCATTCAACTTTCGACTCGTCAACAGTTACTATCTTTTCATCATTTTCAAAGCTCTAGCGTCTCATTTTCTTTCTCATTGTCCACCAACTTTCACCCACAGTTTTTTTTTTTTTTTTTTTTTAAGTTCACATGAAAAAAATTCATCGACTCCTTCACTCAATTCTTCAATCCATTGGCGTAATTCAAACATTCCAATGTGCACAAGAGTTTTATTTCTCTCACATGTAGGTAGGAAAAAGTGTATAGGCTAAGATTCAGGTAGTTGATGTGGGACACTGAATAACTGACGAATGGGGGCTGACTGTGTGTCATTGACACACACCATTCGATTTTTTTTTTTCAGGCTCAAAAGGGGTTACTTGGGCAATGAATGATGTATCGGTCAGGCTTGAAAGGCTCAAACGGTCCAAAGATCGCCTAAATCATCCCTAAGTCACCATCGTTCGTATTTTCGCTTCGAGGGCTAATCAGACAAGTTCTAGGGATCGTTGTTCGATTAATCTATTTTTTTTTTTTTGAAAAATATACGAACCAACCCAAATGTGATGCCATGCATGTACAATTCTATAGATCTAAACACGAAATTTGAGGCTCAATCAAGCACACAAGATGCAAGAATTGTACAGACACTTCCCTGGTCAATTCGTGGTTTTGAAGCCGATCGCCCTGATAGATTCTCCCACACTTGAGAAATTCCACCGCTAGTAGATAAATTACCTGCACCACCATTCACTGAGATTAACTCACGAGCAATGCTAGAAAAACAAAAAGAAAGTAAACTAGAACGAATAAGATAAACTAAAGCATGAAAGAAAAATAAAAATAAACACTGGGTTGCCTCCCAGTAAGCGCTAAATTTAGAGTCGATAGCCTGACTGTACTCCCTTGATTTAGTTTGGATCTTGTAGATCCACTGTGGTCGGCTCATCGGGTATGGCACCACCATGATAAACCTTCAGCCTATGCCCATTTACTTTGAAAGCTCCGGTTGTTGCACTCGTGATCTCCACTGTTCCGTAGGGAAAAACTTGTGTGATAGTGTATGGTCCTGACCACCGTGAACGCAACTTACCTGGCATCAGTTTCAGACAAGAATTATATAGTAGGACCAGTTGTCCTACCACAAATTCTCGATGGACGATGTTTTGATCATGCCAGCGTTTGGTTTTCTCTTTGTAAAGCTTGGCATTCTCGTAGGCCTCCAACCTGAACTCGTCCAATTCATTTAGCTGCAGCACTCTCTCGTCACCTGTGGCTTTAGCATCAAAATTCAGAAATTTAGTAGCCCAATAAGCCTTATGTTCAAGTTCTACAGGTAGGTGACACGATTTTCCATATAACAATTTGAAAGGGGACATGCCAATGGGGGTTTTAAAAGCGGTGCGGTATGCCCATAGTGCATCGTCGAGTTTCCTAGACCATTCTTTCCTCGAAGCACCGACAGTCTTTTCAAGAATGCGTTTTAGTTCTCGGTTCGAAACCTCGACTTGACCACTAGTTTGGGGGTGATAAGGTGTTGCCACCTTATGTCGGACCCCATACTTATCCAACAGACTGTCAAACTGACGATTACAAAAATGAGTACCCCCATCGCTGATAATGGCTCTAGGTGTGCCAAAACGTGAGAAAATGTTTTTCATAAGAAATTGAACGACAACCCTAGAATCATTAGTTTTGCATGCACTTGCTTCCACCCACTTAGACACGTAGTCTACAGCCACCAAAATATACTTGTTCCCAAAAGAAACCGGGAACGGACCCATAAAATCGATACCCCACACATCAAATAATTCACACACAAGAATGTTATTGAGAGGTAATTCATGTCTCCTAGAAATATTACCTGTTCGCTGACAATCTGGACATTTTGTGACATATTCATGCGCATCCTTAAACAAAGTAGGCCAATAAAAACAAGACTGGAGGACTTTGGACGCAGTTCTAGTTGCCCCAAAATGGCCTCCAACCGGACCAGCATGACAATGAAACAAAATTTCACTTACCTCTTCTTGGGGAATGCATCTACGAATTATACCGTCTGCACATATTCTAAACAAATAAGGGTCCTCCCACAAATAGTATTTTAAATCTGAGAAAAACTTTTTCTTTTTCTGATATGTAAAATGGGGGGGAATGAACTTACTTGATAGATAATTAACAAAGTCAGCATACCACGGTAGATTGGTGATCTCAAAGAGTTGTTCATCCGGGAAATCGTCGCGAATAAAATCATTACCTTGAACGTGATTCTCCAGACGTGAAAGATGGTCGGCAACTTGATTTTCTGTGCCCTTCCTATCGATTATCGTCAAGTCAAATTCCTGCAGAAGAAGAATCCAACGAATTAGCCTTGGTTTTGCATCTTTTTTAGACATTAAGTATTTCAAGGCTGAATGGTCTGTGTGCACTACAACTCTGCTCCCTATTAAATACGATCTAAACTTATCCAGAGCAAAAACAACAGCAAGAAACTCCTTCTCTGTGGTGGCATAGTTTAGTTGGGCGGCTGACAATGTCATACTAGCATAGTAGATGACATGAATGCACTTGTCTCTCTTTTGTCCCAACACTGCCCCTAACGCCATGTCGCTTGCATCACACATCACCTCAAATGCAGACCCCCAGTCAGGTGCTATCATCACAGGTGCTGTGATTAATTTCTCTTTCAGAACCTGAAATGCCTGCACACACTCAGCAGAGAAATCAAAAGGCACATCTTTTATCAGTAAATTAGTCATGGGCTTGGCAATGCTAGAAAAATATTTTTTAAATCGTCTGTAGAATCCCGCATGCCCAATGAAACTACGCACTCCTCTAATGTTGGTTGGGGCTGGAAGTTTCTCAATTACTTCAATCTTTGCCTTATCGACCTCAATTCCATTTTCAGAAATTTTATGCCCCAACACTATTCTCTCTCTCACCATAAAATGACATTTTTCCCAATTTAAGACCAAATTCGACTCTTCACATCTCTCCAAAACCTTAGACAGGTTAATTAAACAAGTATCAAATGAGGAGCCAAATACAGAAAAGTCATCCATGAATATCTCAATGAAATCCTCAATCATATCATGAAAAATTGCCATCATGCATCGTTGGAAGGTTGCTGGTGCATTACATAGACCGAATGGCATCCGTTTATATGCAAATGTCCCATAAGGACAAGTAAAAGTGGTTTTCTCCTGATCTTCAGGGTCGATGGGAATTTGCATGTAACCCGAATAACCATCCAGAAAACAATAAAAAGAATGGCCTGCTAACCTTTCCAACATTTGATCAATAAACGGGAGGGGGAAATGATCTTTACGGGTGGCATCGTTAAGTTTTCTATAATCGATGCAAACACGCCACCCTGTAACAGTTCTCGTGGGAATTAATTCATTATTATCATTTTTCACAACAGTGATCCCACCTTTCTTTGGAACGACTTGGACTGGACTAACCCATCTACTGTCAGAAATCGGATAAATAATACCTGCGTCCAGTAGCTTAATCACCTCTTTCTTTACCACCTCTTGCATGGCTGGGTTTAGACGCCTTTGGGGTTGAGTAGACGTCTTGTGATCGGCCTCCATCAAAATCTTTTGCATACACATAGAAGAGCTGATCCCCTTAATGTCTGCAATGCTCCAACCTATGGCTTTGATGTTATCCCTCAAGACTCGCAGCAGCTTCTCTTCCTACATACCTGTCAAAGTAGATGAAACAATTACTGGCAATTTATCATTATCAAGCAAAAACAGGTATTTTAAGTGCGAAGGAAGAGGTTTCATCTCTAGGATCGGGGATTCTTCGATGGATGACTTTAACGGTCTTGGGACATGCCCAAGCTCCCCAATCCTAGAATTTACCGTCTTTGAAATTGGTCTGCCTGCTTCCAAATAGGAGATACATTCACAAAGCTCTTGATTTCCCAATTCTTGCGGAGATGAATGAGTTAAGCAGACCTCCAAAGGATCGTCACCTATCAATTCCTGTAAAACACACTCAACAAACTCGTCCGTAGCATCAATTCTAAAATAAGCAGATGTATCATTAGGATATTTGATGGACTGAAAAACATTAAACACCACACTCTCATCATTCAGTCTCAGCACCAACTCACCCTTTTGTACATTTATCAGGGCTTTCCCAGTGGCTAAAAACGGTCTTCCTAAAATAAGGGGAATCTCACGATCTTCTTCCATATCCAACACAACAAAATCGACCGGAAAAATGAACTTGTCAACCTTAACTAACACGTCCTCTACAACTCCCCTAGGATATTTAATCGATCTATCAGCTAACTGTAGGGAAATTGTAGTTGGCTTCACTTCACCTATTTTCAGTTTCTCAAAGCATGAATATGGCATCAAGTTAATGCTTGCACCTAAGTCACACAAAGCTTTACTGAAATTTGAAGTTCCAATAGTGCAAGGGATAGAAAAACTACCTGGATCCTTAAGCTTCGGAGGGAGTTTATTTTGTAACACTCCTCCGAAAGCTTAACTGTCTCAAAGTCAACCAATTTCCTCTTGTTTGATAAAATCTCTTTAAGAAATTTGGCATATGAGGGCATTTCAAACTCCAGGGTCAAGTCGTTGTTCCTTCGAGCTCTGCGGATACTGCGGAGAGTGCTTTCAATCTCAAGATCAAGTGGTACTAGATTCCTGACGTCTTGAGCACGGCTCATATAACACGAGCTAACCCCTGAAATCAAAAATTAAAGTGCAAGATTTAAGCTCCAAAAGAGTATGAAAAGCTAAAGAAAGAATGAAATATTTAAAACTAAGAATAAAAGCCTAGTCTCAAATGAATAATTTATCATAATATCAAATAAACAGTCCCCGGCAACGGCGCCAAAAACTTGACCGCTAAATTCGGTTGGGATTAATTCTAGCAAGCGGACTAGGTCAAGTTATAGTAAATGGACGAACAGTCCAAGTATCGATCCCACAGAGACTATTATTTAATTACTAAGATTCGATTATTTTATTTAATCTAGGCAAACAAGAACGAGCGATTGATTATTATTTCAACTAAGTGAATTTTTAAATGAATTTATTCTAATTTAATAACTAAATCAATTACCAGAGAAGCTTGGAACGTGGGGTTTTTTTTTCAAATTTAAATAGAATGACCGGGAGCACACAACGGTAACAAACTTTGATCAAATTCAAGCACGAGAATTATTCGACTAGCAATTATTCGTAGTCACGATGTAATCCTCTAATTTAATTATAAATCTATTTCTAGAATTTATAATCCTATTTTCATTTAAGAGTCCAATTATTTCTAATTGAATTTAATTAAACAAAAACGCATGCATCAACGATAGAATTACAGCTGTCACCTAAAATCGCACACTGAAACCGAATACTATTTCTAGTCGGTTTAACTGTGTGTTGATTAATATTTTTGAAGCTAATTCCAATCTATTCCCTTTCGAGTCAAGATCGAACAACAAACATGCAATTAATTGGCCAAATCAAAAGCACGAAAATTACGCAAACATTAATCAATAACATGAAATAACTGATGAATTGAATGATCCAACGAATAAACAAAATCAGTCGTTTGTCCCTATCGTGGTCCCGATCACAAGAAAAACTACTCCATAAATTCAAAACTAAAGTCAAATTTATTGTTTGAATTCATGTCTAAAAATAAGAAAATAAAAGAGAAGAGAAATCTCAATGATGGTGCGCGGATCTTGCGTGTAAATTGCACTGTCTTTTTCTCTCGTTTCTCCCAAGTCTTTGCCGTCTTCAGGAGTCCCAAAGTCGCCCTTTTTTTTTCTCCTCTAAAAGTCGGCTCTCTTCAATTCTCAAAAAAAAACCCCGTTTTGTCTCGTTTTTTTTTTTCCTTTTATTCCTTTCCAGATCACGAGCAAATCTTCGCCAAAATCTCGATCTGATATTGCGCACACGGACCCCGTGCCTGCATCCGCAGAGGGGTCCGTGCAGACACTGTAAGTTGGGTTCTTGGCAATTGAATGGCACGGACCTGTCTCCGGGGTCCGTGTATAGGCCTTTGTTTCCCAAAGCCTTTATTTTCTCCCCTATTTTTCCGGGTATTTCTGATGTGGCGTTGCGAGGTTTGACTTTTCTTTCATTTTTTTGGTTTTCACCCTCTTTTGGTCAAACCTGCAAACAGCCATAATGAGACGAAATAAGCGCAAAACTCGGAATAAAAATGCCAGATATGCACGAATACGACAAAATAAAATCCCTAAAATGCTATATAATTCGTGCTTATCATTTTCCCATGCGTCATTACTCATAGAACTTCTCTGGCCCAGGCACTGGAGCTCTTACCTTCCTAGGATTAGAACTCAAGACCTCTTGGACTTATATAGGTCTTGGCAGCAATCCTGGTACCAGTTGAGCTACTAGCCCAACTATATAAGTCTAGGAGGTCTTGGGTTCTAATCCTGGAAAGGTAAAAGCTCCAGTGTCTGGGCTAGAGAATGTCTATGAGTAATGACGCATGGGAAAGCCCGTGAGGAAAAAGGCCCCAATGAGAACCCAGGATGAGACAAGGCCCCCGAGGGAGCCCAAGATCGGCATAGCCCATGGTCGTTACAAGTTCCACTGATTGTCCAGCTGATATGTGATTCAGATGACATTCAAAAGCCGTGCCAGCTGATGAAGAGTTCAATCAATGAAAAACCCAGCTGACCAGTTCAACCGAATAAGTGAAATCAGTTCAAAATGATGAGCCAAATGATTTCACCAGTCCAGTCGAAGACCAGTTGCTTACCAGTTCAGAGCAACAGTTTGGAGCAAACCAGTTCACATATCGCAAAAAAAAAAAATTCAAAAGGAATCTATCTTTAAAAAAAGGTACAAGCAATTGTCCGATCAAAGGGAAAAAAATGAACGTTGCAGTAGAGCTTAAAATAGAAAGTTTCCAGAATGGTTTTCAAAAAGTGAAGACAACAATTCAGGAAACAAATTCAAATTGCAACTAACATAATTGATGAGTCTTGACATACGATCAGCTTTGCCTCTATAGATACAAGATGAAGATCATCAAATAAATGTGTGTGTATCAGTAATAGAAGAACATATACAGAAGACGAAGAAATAGGACACACATAACTTTAAAGTGTTATCAGCTTAGTTTAGAAGCACAAATATCTCATAGAACACATTCGTGTTGTATTCATAGATCAGTTCTCATACACGCACACACAATCACTTACATGCAAGAGAGTTAAGCTTTGAGATAAGTTGAGTGAATTTTGCACAAAGACTGTAAACTTGTGTATGTAGTCTTCACACAAAGATGTTAAACAAGTGCTGGCTAAAAGGTTTTGCCTTCAGTCTAATTGAGTGTTAGGAGTTCAGTTAGGCAGTAGGGTAAGTCCTAAGCTGAACTGGCTTATACAAAGTGTTGTAGAAATCAAAATCTTCTAGTGGATCCTATCTACGAGGTAGAAGGGGTGACGTAGGAACATTTGAAGTATCTGAACATTCATAATCAAATTTTGTTTCTTTACTTATTTTTACTATTGGATTACAACTGTCTTAAAACTGTTTTGATCGGTTCAGCTGATATCAGTTAAAGTTTTAAAACAACTTAAAATAAGTAATGATCGGTTATATATATATATATATATATATATATATACTTACGCTAATATTTAAGCAAAAATAAAGTATATTTATAAAAAAATCTTAAATTTAGCGTATGAACTAACAAAATTTATAATCATGAAATTTTTTGATTAAAATAATCCATCGTTAATAGTATTTTATTTAAAAATTATTTATTTTATAAGTTTTTAACTAGTTTTAGTTAATTTTGATATGTTTATCTAAGTTTTTTTGTTCAAGAATTAAATCTTATTGGAATTGTCTATATCCGGTTCATCCTTCAGAACCCTATCACACCCCGGATCTGATGAAATAAGATGAATTGAGGGGCTAATAATTTATGTACAAAATTAATATAATTTTCTGTTCGTATATATAATTAATATATATTTAATTGTAGATGTTATATTATTTAGATTCTTTATCTTTAAAAAAATTTTATTTTCTATTTTTTTTTATAAATTTTAGGCCTTAAATATAATAAATATGATAATCTAGTCCTTATCATTATAATTAAACATAAAATTAAAAGTTATGAATAATTTTTTTAATATTATTTAGATTTTAAAAACTAAAAATATTGAATTGAAATATTTAGTAACCAAAAATATTTTAATAAAAATTATAAAGTTTTTTTCAAATTTAAAAATATTTATTATATTTTATTAATAATTTTATTAACTATTCAATAATTAATACTTATTTATTTTAATTATTAATTTCATAAAATAATATTTCGAACATCGTACACAAATAAAATTTTAATCAAAATTAAAAAATAAAATAAAACCACAATTAAAAAAAAACATATACACGTTAATTAATTAGGTGTGAGTAAAGCTCCAGGAGAAACATGATTCACCTCTCCTTTTAGCTGCGTAACGTTCGTCAATGGGACTCAGAGAAACATGTAGAGATAAAAACGAATAACACAGTGAACGCCTTAAATGCGGCGAAAGTTTGTAAAATAAACCTTCAAGAAATTTTTTAAAGGTCATTTTCATGTTAAAGTAAAAAAAATACCCCCAGTGGTCGGAAAACACCATTATATTTATTCCTCCATATTTTCTGGTGTATATGCCGATGACGCTCCCTAACAATGCGCAGTCCCGTGACAAAATTTTGCAGCAATATTCCATAACACGCTACAAACTCAGCTGCCATGATAGAAGAGCCTATAAGTGACTGTTTAGCACTCTTCTAGGAAATGACACCTTCAACAAGGAGATAGATTTAGCCCGATGTAGATTTCATACTATCTTGGCATCAAGAAAAATCGGAGTCAGTATACCCAATGATTTCAAGCTGATCCAACATCCGATATATGAGCATGTAATCTTTTGTTCCCTGTAAGTACTGTAAAACCCTTTTGACTGCTTTCCAATATTTCACTCCTGGATTACTTAAATATCGTCCCAATATTCCTGTCACGTACATAATATTTGGACGTGTACAAATCTGAACATACATCAGACTACCCACTGCAGATGCATAGGGAATCTTTTGCATTTCATTTTTCTCAAAATCATTCTTTGGTATTGTTTGAGACTAAATTTGTCTCCCTAAGCCACAGGGGTATCCGTTGGTTTACAATTTAGCATCCTATATCGCTTGCTTGAGAACTTTCTCGATATAGCCTTTCTGAGATAATACAAGAACACCTCGAGAACGAGCCCAATGTATCTGAATACCCAGTACAAAATATGCATCACCAAGATCTTTCATCTCAAAATTCTTAGCTAGTAATCTCTTGGTGTCATGCAACAACTATATATCGTTGCTAGCAAGTAGAATGTCATCAACATATAAACCAGAAAAATATGTTTACTCCCACATAACTTATGGTACACACAATTATCGACCAAATTCATCTCAAAACCAAACGAGATGATCACTTGATGAAATTTGAAATACCATTGTCGAGATGTTTGCTAAAGCCCATAGATGCATTTCTTTAATTTTCAAACCATATTATTTGTGTCTTCGGACACAAAATTTTTTGGCTGCACCATACAAATCGTTTAATCAATGTCACCATTTAGAAACACAGTTTTTACATCCATATAATGAAGCTCAAGATCGAAAAACGCCACCAAAGCCATTATAATCCTTAAAGAGTCTTTCGAAGAAACCGGAGAGAAAGTCTCTTTATGGTCAATGCCTTCTTGTTGTGTAAATCTTTTAGCTACAAGAAGAGCCTTATATCTTTTCAGATTACCTTTCGAATCCCTTTTGTTTTTAAATATTCATTTTCAACCAAGAAGATTCGTACATTTAGGCAATGTGACAAGATCCCATACAATATTTTCCTTCATGGATTTTATCTCCTCATTCATGGTATCATTCCACTTTTGAGAGTTAGAACCTTCCATGGCTTGACGGAAGTTAATAGGATCGTCCTACATCAGTTCAATGTCTGCCTCATGTTCTTGAAGATATACAATGTAATCATCTGGCACCGCATTTCTCCGCTCTCTAGTGGATCTCTTTAATGGCATAGGTTCTAGATGTGCTTGAGTTTGTTCATCTGGAATGGGAGGATCTCTATTATTTTCTTCTTGTATTGTGTCTTAGTCAAAGTGAGGATTGTGATCCTTATAAAATTCCAAGACACATGTGAGAATATTTACATATTCCTCTTCAAAGACAATATCTCTTACTTTATGTCCCCCGCAAACTCAACATCCCCCTGTTAAGGATATATGTTGTTGTCTTTAGTGCTTCTCCCTAGAGTGATTCTGATAAGGTAGAATGACCGATCATACTTCTCACCATGTCCTTTAGCGTTCTGTTTCGTCTTTCAGCAACACTATTCATATTGAGCGAACCCATCATAGTTTACTGTGGGACGATACCGCATTCCTCTAGGAATCTAGCAAAAGGTCCTGAACATTGTTCACCTGAGCCATCATAACTGTCATATTATTCACCACCACGGTCAGATCTAACACTTTTAATCTTTATGCCAAGTTGATTTTCAACTTCATCTTTATAGTTTTTAAACACACCAATGATTGTGCCTTTTCGTGAACGGGATAAGTAAAGTCATATCTTGAAAAATCGTCCATGAACGTTATAAAATATTTTTAAAAATTCCAAGAAGTAGAAGGGAATGGTCCAGAAATATCAATATGTATAAGTTCTACAACACCTGAATACCTGTTGGCTTCAAATCTCCTTTTGTTGGTTTATTTTTCCTTTATAAAATTAACATAATTATTAAAATATGTGTAATCTAAATGTTCGAGAATATTGTTTGATACAAGCCTTCTTATTTTCTTTTCAGATATATGACCCAATCTTTTGTGTCATAAACCATCTGAATTCTCACTGGTTAATTTTCTTTTAGTTCCTCTACTTGTTTCCAGGGATTCATTAAACGAAGCAATAACATCCAAAGAATAAATATTATCATATCCTGATAAAGAACCAGAACCAACCAATTTTGAATCGAGAAACAACCTGAATATTCCATTTCCAAAAGAACAAGAATAACCAAATTTGTCCAATGCAGAAATGAATATCAAATTCCGTCTAAAAGATGGTACAACAAATATTTGATAAAGATCCAAATATATTTCGGTCTTTAACAATAATCTAAATTTTCCTATTGCATTAAATTCAACTTTTTGCCGTCATCAATGTAGATAAATCTTTCAGCATCACTTGGTTCTCGAAAATCCAATCAACCCTACATAGACACAGTGATGTGATTTGTTGCACCAGAATCTATCCACCACATGTTTCTAGGCACTGAACTTAAATTAATCTCAGAACAAACCATATTCAGAAGCATACCTTTCTTAGCACGCCAAGCGTGGTAATTACTGCATTGCTTCTTCTTATGACCATCATTGCCACAGAAAAAACAACCGGAACTTTGAGAATCACTAGGATTCTTCTGTTGTTTCTTCGGACTCTATGTATTTACAGCTTTTTATCCTTCATTTTCTTTCCTTTATCTTTCGAGGTATAGGCATAATGAACACTTTCTGTCTTGTCTTGCGTCAACCTTTCCTCTTCCTGAACACAGTGCGAGATGAGCTCATTCAGAGACCAAGTCTCTTTTTGATAGTTATAGCTCACCTTGAGCTGGTTAAACTGGATAGGAAGAGATATTAAAACCAGATGCACCAGCAAGTCCTCAGAGAGGTCGAGCTTCAGTGGTTTCGACCTTGAAGCAAGATGAGACATTTCCATAATGTTCTCCGTGATGTTGCCTTACCCATGTACCTCATTGAAACGAGGCTTGCCCAAAGTGTACCAATTTCAGACTTTTCACTTTTAGCAAACCTCTTTTCGAGGTCTTAAAGGAAAGCCTTAGCAGTAGCAATGTCGCTAGACATTGTGCCCCTAAATATTTCTGGAATGGCCATTTTCATAATCATCATACACATGCGATTCAACCTCTCACACCTTTCAAACTCCTTTTTTTCATCAGAGGTACTCTTATTCATAATGGCGAAAAGAGAGTCAACCATTATGGCAAGATCCAAATCCATGACTCCGAGAACTATCAACAAATTCTCTTGCCACGATTTAAAATTCGAGTAATTTAACATAGGAATAGAATTAATGTTGGAATTATTTGCAGGAATCAAATCTGAACAAAGATCAAAAATCAAATATTCATGCTCAACCAAATATCCAAATAAAATAATCAATAAATTCAAATAATGTAAACCCCATATACAAAATATCGAGCACTCCATTAATGTTTCATCTTTGGACAAATATTAACTTGTAAGTGATATCCTGGTACAACAGTAAAACACGGATAGTAAGTGACAGTATCGATTAGGGGGATCATCGTTGAGCTACAATGGCTCGGTTCTTGAAATATTGAACACCGATGAATTAAATCGAGTTTGATTTTCAAACCAAGTGGAAGACACTAGAAATAATCCTTCATAGAAACCGATTAAAAATTTTGTAAAGCATTTAAAATATATGCAAGTTGAATGAGCAAAAAATATTTTGGTTGAAGCATTTTATCAAACACTTGTTATGAAATAATTTATATTTTAAGAACACATAAAATGCTTCAGCAATGCATCTTTAAAACAATGGAAATGATAAGTAAATGCAATAAAAAAAATAGACATGAATTTGTTTAAGGATGTTCAGAGACTTCAAATGCTCCTACGTCGCCCCTTCTTCCACCTTGGGAAGAATTTACTAGAAGAATTTAATTTATACAACTTTTTATATAAACCCACTCCGGAAGGGAAGCACCCAGCTAGAACTCATAGCACTCAAGATTACAGGAAGTACCTCACAATCAGCATATTGTTTAATGTCTCATATGCAAAGACTACAAACACATTATTTTATGCCTTTGTGTGAAAACTCACTCAACTAATATTTAAAGTTCAACTCTCTTGTATATGTGTGAATGATTGTGTGTGAGAAATTTATCCTTTACAGTGTACATCTCAAATGTATCTTCACACAAGGGCTTGTGCTCTCAACTAGCTGATTGATTCATGCCAACTGCCCATGCTTTGAATCCTCTTCAAAAGATTTTGTTTCATCTTCAAGATGTTGTATTTATAAGCCCCAAATTTGATATATACGTTAGACACAAGAATATGACCGTCTGGATAGTTTTTGTACTGTTTCTGAAATTGCAACGGTCAAATTCACCTTGCTGAACATTTTCCCGAGTGTTCTCAGGTCAACTGGTTCAGTTCAACTGGTCTAATTCAGTTCAACTAGTTCAGTTTCAGCTGGTTCAGTTTCAGTTGGTCAGCAGCTGGTTCCGTTCAGTTGGTCAGCTGCTGGTTCAGTTCAGTTGGTCAGCTGCTGGTTCAGTTCAATTCAGTTGGTCAGCTGCTGGTTCAGTTCAGTTTCAGCTGGTGTGCTGAAATCAGCCTAGCTGATTTCAGTTTGTGCAGAACCAGTAGCTTTATCGTGATTTATCAGCATCTTAAGCTTCGATTCAAACTTTGACTTCTGGAGATGATTTGTAGAGCATTGTCTTATCTTTCCGACGCATACTGAATCGCTTCATTTTAATAAACGATCTGAGAGATTTGACTAAAATACCGCAACTGCTCATACCGAAATTATTGCTGTTTTTCGTGCAATCAGTTTGGTAATTCAGTGATCTGTTAGAACTTGATAACATCCAAATTTGCCCAACTGACGTGAAATACGACTTGTTCAAAATTGAGTTTTCAAATATTGAAGTCGACGGATTGTCATTTTAATCATCCAGTTGAGAGATATCATCAAAATACCGAAGCTTACCAGAAATTAAATTTGTGCAGAATTCAGTTTCAGTTTGCTTCTTGTTTTAATAACTTCACACTTGAGTAAATATATTAGAAACACAATAACAAGTTTTTTTAACATCAAAATCAAGATTGCGAACATGAAATGTTCCAACAGTAACTATCATGTCAAATAACAACCTTCCTTTGGACCGAATTATTATTCTCATGAAAAACCGAACAACTATCACATGTTTACCATCATAAGTGTATATGTAATTTTATTAAATATTAACATTTCTTTGTGCCGATCAATATTCATATAGATCACATACCAAAATCATTTTGTATTTCAAAATAAAATTAATTTCCATAAAAAGGTCACTTTGGCGACATTTTATTTCAATTGATCTTTCTTAAAAAATACATATAACCTTATCATTATTTGAATAATTGAATATTTAAACTTAAACCAAATAAATCTGAACCGAGAAAAAATTGAAATTCCATACGGGTCGACTTGAATCCGTACGGCCCGACCCGGATCCGTACCTTTTTAAAAAAAATCCAAATTTTCGATTTTCCTCCAATTGTTTTTGAACAAAACTAGAAAGAAAATCAAAATATTATATCAAATCCTTAAAATATTCAACCAAATTTTTTTACAAAAACTGAAACTTTAAAAAATTTGGATTTTAACCAAAATATTCTCCAGATCTGAAACCATATCAAAATATTCTCTAGATCTGAAGCCATATCAAAATATTTTCCAGATCTGAAACTATATCAAAAAAGTTTTTTAAACAAAAGTTTTTTTCCAGACCTGGATCCAAATAATATACAAAACTTTAAACAAATCTCAATTATTCAAGCATGAGTGGCTCTGATACCACTTGTTGGAGAAAATCCATAAACCGCAAAATCCATCATGCTAAATCATTAAGAATTTGACTGAAAACTTAATCGAAAGCGTACCTGAAGCCATAATCCTGAATTCTTTAGAACGTGTCTTGATCTTCCAGATCTACGCACTCTTTTCTTGAGAGAATCTTTTAATTTTCTCTTCTAAACTATTTTCTTAATGTGGAAGAGAATAGGAAAAATGATAAATCGTGATCTGGGGACCATGACCCATATATAAAGATAGTGTTTATCATTATCTTATGATATTTCTGTTTTAGCTCATCATAAAAATAGAAATTACACTTATGTCTCTACATATTAAAGGTCCACAACCTATTAGATACATTAAAGCCTAATAACCCAAAACCTTAGTTGATCACTTTATTTTGAGCTTGACTTAATAGATAATCTTCAACGCATATTTATTCACGTATAAGCCCATATAAATAATATTGATCAAACAGAAATGCCTACGATTTCAAGTGATTTCTTTATCCAATGTGGGAATTTGAGATCTATATGAAAAATTCCCAAGAGTTTGGGCTCGTACTCGATGTTTGTTCTTTGAACTTTTTGGGCAATTAGTTTTCGGGTGTTACCTTTGGGAGTTGGGTCATTGTCTGCTATTAGGAAACATGATTTGTCTGAAAATATGTTGGAGGGTGAAATACCAAGGGATTTTGAAGGTCTGAAAAATTTTAGGATGATTATTTTGAGGAATAACCAGTTTAATGGTGAAGTTCCAGATGGAATTGTGAACTATTTTTTATTGAAGTCGATTGATTTAAGCCAAAATTTACTCTCTGGTGCAGTTCCAAGCACAATGCAGAAGCTTAGATCGTGCAATGATCTTGTTTTAAGCAAAAATGGATTCGTAAGAGTGTTTCCTGAATGGATTGGTGTAATGAGAAACCTAAAAATACTTGATTTTTCCAAAACTAACTTCAACGGCCAAATCCTGGAATCTCACTAAAGATTCCGAATGTATCCAATAATGCTGTAACGGGAATCTTACCAGAGGCCTTCGAAAACCTTGTTAACCTTCAGTTTTTTGATATTAGTCATAATTTGATAACAGGTAGTCTTCTTTTTGGGAATTCTAGCTTGGTTTATTGAAATTTCAGATTATGAATAACAAGTTAAGCGGGAGCATTAGTAATTTCTTTTATGGGTAGTTACCCAATTTAATTATTCAACTCATTATTGAAGCTCAAAATAATTACAAAGGCTCAAGCCCGCTATACACTCCAAAAAATCTATAAATACGAGATGATTCTCATTTTTCAAGACTCTCATGAATTTATGCTCAGATAACATCTTTAAATTATTTTCTGACTTGATCATCGGAGTGTCTATGCCGAGCAAACCTCGGTATCTCTGACATTTGTTTGTGACGCAGGTGATAGATAACCCACAAAGTTTTCTTTCCACCAGCTACTGGGACCCATTTACGAGCTAGTTGGAATACCCGTGTACAATTACTCGGATCCATTTACGAACCTGCAGAGTAGTCCGATTAATCACAATTTTTGACTACATCGACATGGTGCCGTCTGTGGGAACCATACATCGTCATTGAGAATAAATATGCAATCACACAACTCCAACGATGCTGATAGTGGTGGAAAAATGCCTCTCGTAACCCCGCCTCCTCCAGAGATACAGATCACCCAAGAAGCACTGAGAACCATTTTAGAAGAAACCGCCACCAATGCAGCGGTTGAAGCAATGGAATAATTCCTAGCATCCCAGCAGCAGGGTGAAGCAGACGAAGCAGACTTCAACGAAAGCTCATCTACTCATAGTCAAAAAGATAATGGAGAAAAAAAAAAGCAGCAAGTGAAGCCAACACTCCTCTAGTTAATTCCAAGAGGAAGACAACGCATTAGGAAAAAGAGGCCCATAGCCGCACACATCGTGCCTCTTCGCAAACCATGAAGTACATACCCTATGTTCCTCTCCATGGGTCTCGTGCAATGAATGATGAAGAGAGGCCTTTAGCCATCCTACCCACCAGGCGCAATCCATTTATCGTGGCCATCTTAGCTGAGCCACTGCCTGCTGGAATAAAAATCATCAACATCCCAGAATATGAAGGAACAGGTGATCCACAAGATCATGTGGATCACCTAGATAGATTTTATGCGAATGCAGACTTATACGACATAAGCGACGTCGCTTATTGCAAAAATTTTCGAACCACTCTATCAGGACGTGCACTTGCATGGTTCAACAAACTGCTTCTTGGAACCATTGGAAGCTTGGAGCAGTTAACACAGTGTTTTCTCCAACAGTTTTCAATCAAAAAATACCCAAAAACAACAGTCTACTTATTTACAATAGTGCAGAAAGAAAGGGAGGGTCTCAGAGACTTTGTACAATGGTTTACACAAGTTGTCCATGATGTTCCCCATGTAAACCATGACTTGCTAGCAGGGATAATGCAGCAAAAATTTTGTCATAGGAAATTCAAAGACTCGATAGCCAGGAAACCGCCAAGCACCTTGGAAGAATTACTGGAAAGGGCAGAAAAATACATACGCGTAGAGGAATCTATCGAGCCACGATACTTTGGAAGAGAATAAAGGACCAAGAGAAACCGAAAAGCAAAAAGAAAGACGAGAAACATATAGCTCAGAGCCCCAAGTCCAGTTCACTCCTCTGAATGCACGTTTAACCGAAATATTGGTAGTGGCTGAGAAACAAGTGTTACTGCAACCCCCGCGTCCCATGAAGAAAAACCCTAAGCGACAACGATCAAAGAAATAATGTCGCTTCCATAAAGATAAAGGACACACCACTGAGGATTGTTTTAGCCTCAGAGCCAAGGTTGAGGAGTTAATCAAACGAGGATAGTTAGTTGACTATGTGGACAAGTCATGTGGTCAACAATGAGATGACAAACACCACGATGATTGTCGTCAACGCGAGCATCAAAGAGAGCGAGGCGAGACAAGGAAGAATCTCACTTGTCCTGCCACAAGAGATCACCATTCCTCACACATAGCCGCACCCAGACGGTTAACGAGATATCGAAGATAGATGAAGATATATCTTTTGGAAAAAAGACAGACTTGGAAGCCTCTAAAGGTTAACATAACGACGTCTTAATAATTTTGGCTGTAATTTCTAACTTTTGGGTAAAAAGATACTTGTGGATTTCGGAAGTACGACAGACATAATTTTTCATGGAGCGTTCCAAAAAATGGGGATGAGCAATGAACAACTAACACCAGTGAACACTCCTCTCATTGTTTTTGCAGGAGAATTAGTTGAATCAGTAGGAGAAATTAGTATGCCCCTTTTTCTTGGATCCTACCCTAGGCAAGCTACAAAGATGGTAAAATTTCTGGTAGTGAAAGCCCCTTCAGTCTACAACATGATACTAGGCCGCTCGAGCTTGAATTTATTTCAAGCCATTGCGTCCATATACCACATGAAACTTAAATTCCCAACTCCTGCGATTGGAGATAGTCGAATTGCGAGAGAATGTCACGCGGCTACTCTGCGGAACTCGATGGAAAATCGTAGGAGAAAGGTTACTTGCGAATATTTCTTGAAGGGAAAGAAACAAAAACTTAAATAAAATACTGATGAAAATAAGATACACCTTATTGAAAGAGAATCAGAGGAGAGAGATAGCTTGATTTCGGTGGGAGCACTCAAGAACATAGAATTAATGCTCGGTAATCCGAGGAAAACACTCAAGATTGGGTCAGATTTGCTAACAAAAGTGGAGAAGGCTCTGATGACCTATTTGCGGCACAATGTTGATGCATTCACGTGAGGCGACGAGTTCTTACCGGGAATACCCTCAAAACATGCACTCCATCTTAATCCCACGAGCGAAACCGATAAAGCAAAAGAAGAGGTCCTTTGGTCCAGACAAGAATAAGCACATAGCTTAAGATGTGGAAAAACTTTTAACATCAAAATACATCAGGCAGGTCATACGGGAACTGGAATGCAATGTCGATTTGGTCCCAAAGCCAGGAGGAAAATGGCATATGTGTGTAGATTTTACCGATTTAAATAAATCGTGTCATTACGATCTGTTTCAATTACCTAGAATGGATATATTGGTCGACTCGACTGCATGTTGTGAGCTGCTTAGCTCCCTTGATGCTTACCAAGGTTACAATCAGATAGGTTTATCTACCGAAGATCAAGAAAAAGCGAGTTTCATCACTAATCAGTGAATCTATTGCTATGAAGTAATGTCGTTTGGGCTGAAGAACGCCGGAGCTTTATCTCAACGATTGGTGAACAAATCGTTCAAAAACATGATAGGACGAAACATGGAAGTATATATAGATGATATGCTCGTTAAGAGCTTCAAAGCAAGCAAACACGTGGAGGACCTTGAAGAGTGCTTTAAAATATTGAAAAATTATGGAATGAAATTTTATCCAGAAAAATGACCTTTTGGTGTGCGACGAGGAAAATTTCTAGGATATATGATTTCGCAAAGAGGCATAGAATCAAATCCGGAAAAGATTAAGGCAGTTTTGAGCATGATCCCTCCACGGAGCGTGAAAGGAGTACAAGAATTATCAGGAAGAATAACTGCTTTGAACCGCTTCATTTCTATATCTTCGTACAAAGATTTACCATTCTTCAAAATACTGAGACAAGGAAAGGGATTTCGTTGGACAGAAGACTGTCAGCAGGCATTCAAAGATTTGAAGAGGTACTTAACCACACCGCTTCTCCTAGCCAAACCTCAAGAAAAAGTTACTTTGCTTCTTTACTTGGCAATCTCATCTAAAGAAGTTAGCGTTGTATTGGTGGTTGAAGATGGACGTGAACTTAAACCGTTATATAACATAAGCCGAACTTTGCAAGGGGCTTAGATCTGATATACCAACATCGAGAAGTTGGCATTAGCTTTAGTGACTGCAGCATGGAGGTTACATCCATATTTTCAATCACATCAAGTGATGGTATTGACTAATCATCCATTATTACAAGTGTTCTTTAGTCCAGGGTCGAATAGTGAATTGGGCCATTGAGTTGAGCGAGGAATTTTATTTCAACTTTGCCAAACTATTAAAGCACAAGTTCTTGCAGATTTCTTAGTTGAGATGACGACTAACGAAGAATCCTCAGCCTCAACTTGGGTACTTTACGTGGATGGTTCCTCCATGTCACATGGAAACGGGGCCGGAAAGCCCTCAGGGCGACAAATTTATGTATGCCATCAAATTTCAATTCGCCGCATCAAAGAACGAAGCGCTCATCACAGGTACTAAGTTGGCTCTATCAACAGGAGCTAGAAAGTTGGTGATGCACAGTGATTCCCAACTAATAATAAATCAAATTCATGGGATTTACGAAACCAAAGGATATAAGATGCGCAAATATTTGGCTCGGGTTAACAAACTACCAGCTTTGTTGGATAGCAATGAGATAAAACAATTGCCCAGGGCCGAAAACGAAGAGGCTGACCGCTGGCTAAGCTACCCAGTTCTTTGAACAATATTGAATATAGAATGATAACATTTCTGACATTCAATAAGAAAGAAGCGTAAAATGTTGGTTTTAATATTTTATGTATAGGAGAACATGAACCAAGCTGGAAAGACGAAATTAATAACTACTTGAAAGGCTCCAACCTCCCACTAGATCCCAGCACAGCACACAAGATAAAAGTGAGAGTTGCGCAATTCACAATAATGGATGGTGAATTATACAAGAGAGGTTACTCCCAGCCACTTATGAAATGTCTCGTTCTGAGCAAGGCAGATTATGTTCTTCGAGAGATCCACGAAGGAATATGTGGAAACCACTTAGGAGGAAAAGCTTTCGTAGGCAAAGTATTACGTCAAGGTTAATTTTGGTCGACAATGAAAAAAGATGTTTTGGAATTAGTTAAACGGTTTAGGGCATGCCAAGAGCACGCCAATCTCCATCACCAGCCCGCAACAATATTGCAAGCATTGGAAAGCCCACTACCTTTCGCTCAGTGGGGTATAGACCTTGTCAGGCCTTTTCCCCTTGCTACATGACAAAGAAAATTTCTCATTGTTGCAGTGGATTATTTAATAAAATGGGTTGAGGCAGAACCATTGGCAAAGATTGCCAAAAAAATATCATTGGTTTCCTATGGAGGAACATAGTGTGCAGGTTCAGGATTCCCCGAGCCCTGGTCTCAGATAATGGCTAAGAATTGTGTGAAGGTTCATCTATAAAAAAAATTTTCACATCAGTCGGCAACCCACATGCTAATGGGCAAACATAAGTTACTAATCAAAAAATCTTACAAAATCTTAAGACACGACTTGGTAATGCTAAAGGAAAATGGGTGGATGAATTGCCAAGCATTTTATGGGCTTACCGAACCACACTACGTACTTCTACTGGAGAATCGTCTTTCACTCTAGTGTATGAAACTGAAGCAGTCGCACCTACAGAATTAGGTGAGACCTCTTGGAGGGTGAAACAATACGTACAAACAAAGAACGACCAAGCCATTTGTGTATCTTGGTTTTGATTGACGAATTAAGAGAAGAAGAATCCGTCTGCGTGGATAATATTAAAGCACGCATGGATAAGGCTTAAAATGATAGAGTGAGACTAAGATCTTTCCAATAAGGAGAACTTGTTATGAGAAGAGTTGATTTTTACACCCCGCCAGGAAGCTTGATGCAAAATGGGAAGGACCTTACAAAGTGGAAGAGATAGTAAAAATTGAAACTTATCACATACAACACCCCGATGGGAAAACACTTCCTCGACCATGGAACGTGGAAAATTTAAAGAAATTTTATGCATAAAAAATCATGTTTTCCCAAGAGAATAGCAGTTTTTGTTTTCAATTAAACAGTTTTTTCTGTGTAATTCTATTGTTCCAAAATTCAATAAAATTATCAGTCCTTTGTCCGTGATTAGAATTGATTTATTATATGAAATAAATATTCTCCAATTAAAAATGCTTAACAAAATAGTTATCGGCCCGTGAAATCGTTTGAAGTTGTCAACCCAAGGGAATTGACATAACGACAACTCTATAAGAGATCAACAACGAAAATAAATCCCAAGATACCTCACCACCCATAGGGTGGGCTTAGGACCTCCCCTTGAGACAAAATCTTGGGAGACTGATCCCTTCCCAAGTACACAAGAGTTAAGCATTACGTCATCATTTTCTAAGCGCATAAGCATAAATCACAAAATACAAAATAAATCATTATCAGGCCAAATTACTTCAACAAGTATAAAATATATAAATAAATAAAAAAAAGGACATCGATTCTCATATAAAAATTGTAACGCCCCGAAAATTTTAAGGTCCACGCAAACCACATGCAAGCAATTATTAAATTATTTTGTATTTAAATTAATTGTTTTAATTGCATGAATTAATTATGTGTGTGTATTTACATGTTTAAAATATATCTTCTACAATGTTGCATAAAAACTGTATTTTAAAGGATATTCAAGTTGCGATCGAGGAACGGAGACCGAGGGCTGAAAAATAGAAAATGTTTTTATTAAATAATTATTTTTAATTATTTTAAGTAAGGGTGTTGCTTTTTCTTATTTTTGAAATAAGAAGTTTTGAGATGATTTTATACGACGGGACGTAATTTTTATCGGTGTTAGATTTTCAACAAAAATGCGAATGTTTTAGCAACCCGGCTAATAAATTCACAAACTTTATTGAACAAAATTATTTTAAATATTTTAATTAAACACTAATGGACTAATTGGGCCTAAAGTTTAATTAGTGATTTATTTACTATAAAATACACAAAACCCACCCCATAACCTATTAATCACACGCCCCACCTCCCCAATTCTATCAAAACTCTCCCCTCAAACTCAAGTCACGGCACACACAATTTTGAAAAGAAATTTTGAAGGTTCTTCAAGGAAAATCAAGTCATCGTCTTCGTGTCGCCGTTCTTCGCAATCGTCAACGGTTTTTCGTGCGTTAAATACGCAAAGGCACGCCATATTCTTTCTTTCAAACATCTATCACATCATAGTATTTTATTTAATTGAGTTTTTGCATGAGAAATAAGTGCATCATGAAACAATTTCGTTTTTGTGGCATGGGTCAATTTTAACGCTTGTATTTGCATCCAAAATCATGTTAAATATGATCTTAAGGGGCTGCCATGAATTAGGATATGATTAAGCAAGTTTTTACACAAGATTAAGGGGCAAGAAACACGTCAAGAACACTGCACACTTGAAACACAAGGCCTGAATCGTAGGTTGATGGGTGTGCCAAATTCAAGAGGGTTCGGTTTTATGCATGGGGGAAGGGGGCTCGACCAGGCTTGGTGGTTGGGTCCTAGGGGTCATGGTTAGATCCTAGGAAGAGTCCTAGGAGGGCTAAGGGTCGAGCCATGGGCTGGGGAAAAGCCCACGTGAAGTGGGACTCTCGCCCAAGTCACGCGCAGATTTTGGTCGGGAAAGTTAGGGGCTTGCGGCTGGCCTGGGGGCGAGCCAAGTGGGTCCGATAGGGTCTAAGGGAGATGGTCAAGGGTTGGGGTAGGGGCTAGAGAGGCATGGGTCGCTGCTGGTTTGAGGAGAAGATGGAACCGTGAGGGAGCCGTGAGAGAGCAGCTAGCGCGCAGGTTGTGTTACAGATTCAGAAGCTTCGGGCTTGGGGTCCAGGGCTTGGGCTGGTCTGGGTAGGGGCTGTTCGTGGTCCAGGGGTGGTTAGGGTCAGTATGGGTCGAGGGCTAACCAGCTGGAGGTGTCCTAGTTGGCTAGGAGTATTGGCAAGTGTAGGACTCTTCACACGCACACACACATGCAATCTGATGTAGTTTGCAGCATGCTTTTTGAGGGTTTAAGGGGCTAGTCTAGGGCTTGGGCTTGCACAGTAGGGTCCCTAGATGGGTTGTCTAAGTTTTGGCTCAAGGTGGCTCGGGCGTGGCTCGAGTAAATTGGGAGATGGCTCGGTGGGTTCGTCGAAGGGTCAAAAACGAGAATTTAAGAAGGAAAAATTGATCCATGGGTCCACGAGTGTGGCTAATGACTTGAAAGGGTAGAATAAATACTAAAAATGTTATGTTTAAAATTTGGGATCAAAATAACGAGTTTTGGATTTATTCGGGATTTAATCGCCGCACGAAACGCTAATTAACGAGTTAATTGAAAAGCCTAGTTTTAAACTTTATAAAATTATGAAAAATTAGGGTTGAGCTTAAATAATTATTAGAAGCCTAAGTTTTTAATTTGGGAAGTTTATATTAAGGTTTGGTTTAATTCGAGATTAAAATGCATTAATACGTCACATTTAAAGATTTATTTAAAAGTCCTCATTTTAGGCTAAATAAAAATATGAGAAAATTCATGTAGGCTTAAATAATTATTTGGGACATGTTATAATCAATGGAATTAAGAAATGTCAAAAACGAGAAATTTTACGTCTAGGGATAAAACGGTCATTATACACCTAGAAATTAGTAAACGTCATGGCAGTGCCCTGAATGCTGTTTTATGTGCTAATATGATTATTTTCTATAGTTATGGATGTTTATGGAATTTTTATGTTAAAATAATATTTTAAACGTTTATGGGATTTTATATGTCAAAATGTCATTTTAAATGTTTATGAAATGTTCATGATTAAATTATGATTTTTAAATATCCATTGGGATTTTTATGAATTAAGGAAGACATTTAAAAGACATGTTGCATACTTGGTTTCAAAACAAAATGTTATGTTATACATTATTTTTATAAAGTGATGAGAATGTAAATGTTGAAGGAAGTGAAGTGATTGTGACTAATTCGTTAATGTTGGCGACGTCGTGAGGGTTAGGGTCCCAGTGGGAGCCCGACGATCGTGTTTCCATCATTGCGAATATGTGGTAACGGATATGTGGTAACGGTTTTGTGGTAACGGAAGAATGGGAATATCGTGAGGGGAAAAGGCCCCAGAGGGAGCCCATTTATGGGAAAAGGCCCCAGAGGGAGCCCCGACGATCGTATTTCTATTCGAATCATGATAGGCCAGGACCCAGTTGATCGGTGAGAGTGTTGCTGGTGTCCCCCGCCGCCCAGTACTGTGGTTTTATGTAGATGGATCCATCGACCCTCATGAGCATGATCAGGAAAGTCACAATTAACGATCTGAATTCAACAAAGGAAAAAAAAAAGGGAAATGTTCATGATCATGTTAAAGGTTTTATGTCATGTCATGTTGATGAAAAAGGAAAAAGTTAAGGTTTATGATTGCATGTCATGAAAAAATATTTTATGAAAATGTTTATGTTTAAAGTTTTATGCATCATGAAAATGTTTACGAAAATGTTTATGTTTATGCATCTTCATGAAAACGATATTTTAAATACAAGTATTTTTCACCGTTATATGTTGACTGTATTCGTAGTACTTGTTATAAAATTATGGTGTGTTAAGTCTTTAGACTCACTAGGTGTGATGGATGCATGTTATCATGATAATGCTAATGGAGGTCTTGATGGTTGATCCGACTGGACTGAAGGTGCACATGACCCGAGGACCGACGCTAGTTTCCGAATATATGTTGTGATTTATGTTAAAAGATTTTATAACTTTTATCATGATTATGAGTGGTTTTTGAGAGGTTATAGTATGGGCTATACTTTTCAAATGTTATTTTAGATTTAGAAAAATGTTAGTCGGTTGTTTATTTTAAAATGATATCAAGAATTTTTTATGAGATTTTATGGTTCGGCTGAATGCTATGTGAGTTTTAAAAAAAAAAAAAAAATTCTAGTTCTTTTAAAGCAATAAAAATGACAGGACGTTTCAAAAATATTTTTTGATCCATGTAGCGACTCAATACCAAAATACCAAAAAAATAATAGAAGACAATAAAGGGCTCCATGGAGCAATGAATGGTCATGCAAGCCTAACACTATGCATCGTCATCAATGGAGCGTGAGATCAGGGCTTCGATCATCTCAGCATCACCCAAAGGGATATCATTTGTGGAGACTTTGTCTACCTCTAAGACACTGGGCTCGATTAGCATAACAATCTCCTCAGACACTCCACTCTTCCTTAGCTATTGTTGACATTCCAGCACAACATCGTCATGGATTGTCATAGCCTGATCAAGAACGTCCTCGCGAAAGGCAACAGATGTTTTAAAAGTCTGAACACTTTTAACCTCAATTATTTTCAGAAATGTCTTGCTTGCTTCAGACTCGAGAAATTGGCCACCATTCTTTAACTCAATAGAACGTTTCTCTTCAAGGAGTGTAAATTTTTTTCTTTATCTGCAAATTTTCTTGCACTTGCTGAAGCTCCACATTGGTTTTCTTTTTCGCCTCGGTAACGCAACAAGTTTCTTCTTTCAATCGAACAATTTCGTCCCACAACTTATCTTGGTCATGGTGCAACTTTTCTTCCCAAACTCAGCATAACACTAGCTAACGAATCAGTTGACTGCGACATCAGATGGAGCATATCAAAGTCTCTCGCAATACTCCGACCTTTCTTCCTTCCAATCTTCGGATCACTCAAGTCCCAAAAAGAATCAGCTTTCTCTTTATGGTTCACCCCTTCAAAAAAAATATGTTTGTTATGTGAATTCTTGGAAATCGCTCCAAGATCCTCTACATGGATTTTATTAGGGTGTCTTAATTCTTCACCGCCAGCTTTTTTCTGCACTTCTTTGGGAATTCTCTTCCCTGCCTCTCCCCCCTCAACATTCGCCACTCGAGAGTCCGAAACTTTGTTTGAAAAAGAAGAAGTCGTCTTCTTTGAAACTTGAAGATCTGAACCACGGGAGCATCCGGTCGTATTGTGGCGCACCCCTACGTACATTATCACGTGAAACATGAGCTCTACAGTCGACATGCACTCTGTTGTTCCTTGAAAAAGACGAATGTCTCTCCGTTGTGGTCTTCCTAGCCCGAATGGCAGCCAAATCAAGCCTATCACCTGCAAAAATAAATAAAATCATAATACATATCAAGCACAAGAAGATCAACAAAAATACATAGAAAATAATATATATGAACATGAAAACGTAGCCAACAAATAATACATGGAAAATACCATTGACAATTAAACTCCTAGAGTCAAACAATTCATCAAAAAGACCTAAGGCATTACACTGCAGTTGGAGCGCACGATGAGCCTCTTTCATAATGATCACACGCAGCCCCGAGCTCCAAACTACGGGCACTCCCCACGACCCCACCCACAATCCTTAATGTAGAAAAAAAGGGATCTCCAAAAACTCTTTGAAAAAGGAATTCTGGACAAAAATTTGCAATTAGCCTGAGGCTGAAAGTGGATCCGTGCGTCCGACCGGCTTTGAAACATTGAGAAAATGGAGTGGAACAACTCTACACTCAAGGGCATTCCAATTACAGTCATCTTATGGCACAAGTCCGTAAACACAATAACAGCATTTGACGTTAACTGGCTAAAGCTCATACCAAGACTTTGTACTAATTCCACTAAAAATGGTTGTGGAGGAAATAACACGGTAAAATACGCGATGGTGGATGATGACAATCATCTCCTTATCTCGGAAACCTAAGGTCGCACTTGGGCAGCACTCTTAACACATTACGTAGACTCTCGACATCCTGAAAAATCAAATCAACATTATCGCTACCATCTGAACATTCACCCAACTCCAGGTCCTCCGTGCAACGAATCCATCTTAAAGGAATTGTAACTATCAGAATCATCATCGCCACTAGAGCTACCCGATAAATTTTGGCTAAGCTCTCGATTGGCCATTAACAAAGAATATTATTTTCCTTGAGGAACGCACCCTGCAAATTTTTTTGTATTTTCTTAAAATAATATATCTAAATTCCTACAAACAATTTCCAATCATAAAAATCCAAAATTTGATAGTAAAATTTTATTACTTTACATATATATACTTTAAATATAATGGTAACCAAAAGAAGCCTAAGGAAATAAACTCTTAGACACCACCACCAAGATCCTGCCGCACCACCACCAGTGCCACCGGCGAGCCCACAACCACAACAGAGATGAGCTGACCTCCACGAACATTTTAATGCAGCCCAACTCCCGCCTCATTGATCGCTAACCGCCTGCTCAATTTTCGTTGAAGTAGAAAATCACCACACCATGGCCTGGATCGAACAACAGCCACCTGGAATCATCACTAGCACATCCATCCACTCGTAGTGGATGCACACCGACAGCCTCGTCATCGCCTAAAATGAACAATGTCCATCTTTCTGTCGCCTCGAACAGTAATGGAATCTTCCTTTCTTCCGGGACGAAAATAGGCAGACTCATCATCTATTGGATCCAACAACGACATTCTCCCCTTAACCCGGAGCGAACATCGACCCCTCATCATCGCCTACATTGAACAACAGACATCCTTCCTTCACCTGCAGAGGATACGAGCAACTTTTTCGATGCATGGACATCCTTTTTCCTCCTGGAACGAGAATGGGTAGCGTCATCATCGTCGGGAATGAACTTCGATAACTTAAACAGCGACTGAAACAAGCAACGATGATGGCCTCTTCGCTTGGAACGAACATGACACCTTTCTGTCCACCGACTCGCCAAGATACCCATCTTTGAATCATACAGAATCTCATATCTCTTACTCGTCCGACTAATTAATCACTCACCTCCCAACAAAAAACCACTGATTGACAAAATTTACGAGGAATAAAAAATGAAAATAAAATAAATTAAAGAGAGAACTTGAAAACTCATGTTTCAACCATACAACAATAATGAGAACATGATTAAAAAAATATTAAACAAAGATGAAAATGACATCTAATTTACCCATTTCTCGATCAAATCCTCAAATGATTGATTGGTTGTTTATTTCAATCCCTTTTCCTTTTCTTTTTCCACCAAACAACATGACAAGACGTATATACGTCTATATATTTATATATATGTCTTGAGATTTCCATCTACCTATATATATAGAAAGATTATAAATTATAATTCCAGGAAATCCGTTTGACGCATGCATAGAAAGAGGAAATATGTAATTTCCTAAATAATTAAAATAATATAATTAAAAATAAAATATATGACACGAAAATTAAACTTTTTATCATATTTTGCCTAAATTAGTTCTTATATGAAATTTATAGTCTCAATCACACCTCTAATTAGCTAGAAATGCTCAAGAGCGGGGGCTTATGATGGGTAGTGACTAATTATTAAGTTCATTATTGAGCCCCAAATTAATTACAAAAGCCCAGACCCGCTATACATTTCAAAAAATCTATAAATATGATATGATTCTCATTGTTCTCATTAATTTATGCTTCAAATCTTTAGCTTTTATATAACATCTTTAAATTATTTTCTGACTTGATAATCTGAATGTCTACGTCGGACAAATCCCGACACCTCTGATATTTGTTTGTGGCAGCAGCTGATAGATTACCCACAACGTTTTCTCTCCACCAGCTACCGAGACCCGTTTACGAGCTAGTTCGAATACTCGTCTACGATTACTTTGATCCGTTTATGAACTCATAGAGTAATCTGGATATTCACAATTTTAGGCTACATCACTTTGGATTTAGCATCGGAGAACTCGCTGAAATATCTTTTTATTTTTGATGTATTAAAAAATAAGCTATCAGGTGAAATTTCGTCTGCTATCGGGGGCTTAGGGGTAATTCAGTTCTTAAAAATGGCGAGCAATGAGTTCCCCGGTAGCATTCCTGCAAGCATCAGAAAACTAAAGGCTTTGAGTGTTATGGAGTTGCGTGAGGATAGGTTGAATGGTAGCATTCCCACAACGATAAGGGATTGCTCTTCACTAATTTTTTTAGAGTTATTTTCTTGATCTTGTGATCTATTATATAAAATCCTTTTATGGTTTCTCTGTGACTTAGTTTCAAGTGTTTTTGTCTATTATCTTTTTGACGGAAGATTGTAATTCTAATCTACTATGTATAACTAGTTCCTAAGTTGCCATCTTGTTAGATCATTTTCAACCCATAAATCTATTTTGGTGCAGTTTCTACACCAAAATAGTGCAGTTTCTGCACCAAATATAACATTCATCTCCAACTCATTTACTTCAAATCTTACACTAAAAAATATATTCCTAGAATATTTTTTTCCTTTACTATTTATTTATAAATTTAAAAATATAATTATAATTAATGTTAATATTAGTATTAATTATTAAAATAATATATGATTACTAAAGTTATCTAATTATTAAAATAATATAATTATTTTATTAAAAGAATGTTAATTATAATTATTTTAAATATATTATTGAATATATTATTATTTAAAGATATCTAATTATTAAAATAATATATTATTATTATATTGATAATATTTATAATTTTTAATATTAATATTTATAATTTAAAAAAAATAGAGCTCTATATAAAATTTATCCGTTGCAAGGGTTGGTTCACGCCATTTTGGTGCAAGGGTTGGAGATGCCCTTAGAGAGTTAGAGTTGTGGGATGGTGATTTAAGTACTTGTCACAATGGTTAATTTTGTACCTAGTTAAATTTGTTTTTCTTGTCATGGATAAATTTTATATATTTTTAAAAAGATTTGATTTGGTTAATTTGGATAATATCTTTAGCTGCAGACTTATCAATTAAAGTAGCGATGCACTTGTGATTTTGTTATGAAACATTTCTTGATTCATAGAGTTAAGCTGACCCCTTCGGTTATAAGTTTTGGAATTAGCGGATCTAACTAAGTTTCTTTTTGCCATTGAATTTCACTGGTCTTTAGCTCACAACAAAATAGCTGGTTCCATCCCTGTATCCCTGGCCGAGCTTACGTTCTTGCAAATTGTCGACTTTTCTTTCAACAAGTTGTCAGGTAACCTGCTGAAGCAACTGGTTCCATCCATTTATACCCTCAGTTTCTTGTTCTTAATTTCATTCATCACATCGTCAAATTTTCGAATCTGATGTTGTGATTCTACTTGCTAACAAAGGTTTTTCAAATGAACGTTTTTGAATTGTGGGTCGAAATTAGAGCAAACTTGTCTAAGGAAAAAACGGTGTGCTTACTATTGATGGCCCGAGGTGTACTAGAGATAAAGCAAACTCTTGGTAGCCCTTGAATGATACGCACACACAAAAGATCCAGAATCCATTTCCACGAATTATAACTCTCCTCATCCACAAGTGAAAACACCAAGGGTAGTACCTGATTGTTGGCATCTAAACCTACGACAATAAACATCTTGTATTTATAATTCATATGTAAATGAGTGTCATCAATGCTAATAACTTTACTACAATATTGGAACTCATCTATACATGGTTGGAACACCCAAAAAATATAGTTTAAATTTTTTACTGATGGGTTGCATGTTGGAAAATGCCTCCACTCAACAATTGTACCAGGATTGTACTTCATAACAACAACCATGTATGTTGGGAAACTGAATCGTAGGCCCATCCATGGGGTATCACCCCCCATCTGGGCTAGGCCCATCCATGGGGCATCACCAGTCTCCCCCTCCCGAGTCGAACTGAATCATAGGTTCAAAGTTCGATTAGTGAGGTCGTGCATTCTTCCTGTCGTTCTCCAGTCTCCCAAGATTTGGAAACAAATCAAATCACAATCTTAATCTGGAGAGAAAGATATCAAATCAAATCACAATCTCCTCCTAAATGGTAAGGTATGGGCTGAGCTCCCCTATAAATAGAGGCCACATTCTCATTTCATTCTTACTTCTCCCACAAAAATTTCCGTTGAAATTCATTCACCAGCTCCTCCTTGCCCATGCTTTACCTGCACGTTAACCCTAGCGCCGCCTCACAACCACTCCACTGTCACTTTAGTTCGCCGCCCCGGCCACCACTGCGCGCCGTCCCACTCTCGCTCGAGCCATCGCACGCCTCGTCTTAGCCAGCGCACGCCTCGCCCGAGTCCTGCAGCGCGCCTCGCCCGAGCCCAAGCCACGAGCTCGCCCATCGCCGAGCCCGCCGAGCGCCCCTGCACGAGCGCCACGCTCGCCCCTACTGTAATGCCCTAGATTGTATGTGGATAAAATGAAAAGAGGAAGTGTTTCTTGAAGAAGGGACCGCACCCGCGCCTAGAAAAGCACCGCACCCGCGGTGCATGGACAGAAAGTTAACTATTTTTACAGTAGGGTCACCGCACCCGCGGTCCAAGAAGGAGTGCACCCGCGGTTGATGGACAGAGAGTTGGAAAGTATTTACAGAAATGACACCGCACCCGCGGTGCAAACGTAACCGCACCCGCGATAATGTCACCGCACCCGCGGTCGTCGAATTTCAGAAAATGAAAGGCATGCCGTGGGCATAGCGCACCCGCGGTGAAGAGTGACCGCACCCGCGGTGCTGCTTGCGAGAAAGCCACCCTTAATTCTTAGGAAGACACATGGAATATATATATATACACTTGGGCTGAGTCATTCTTTCTTCAGACTTGCTGGAGAAAATCGAGAGCCATTCCATAAGAAGTGAAAGGGTTCTTTCATTTAGACTTGAAGTTGTGCAAAAGATACTCATCCAAACTTCAATACAAGCATAAATTTGTATTCCTTGTATCAAGAGCTATCTAAGGATGTAAGTTTGGTTAAATTTCAGCATGATTCAGATTTCATATGTTGAAAGAATTATAATATGTTAGTTATATCGTGTTCTTGACATATTGAACATAGTATATACACAACCGGATCGAAGAACGGACGTTGTATGCTATTGTAACTATTTTCCAGCATGTTTAGTGTTAACTTGTGCAGATTTTGAGTATTATCATATACCTATGATGATGATTATGAGTTGAGACCTATGAATTACTGATATATGTTGAGAGTTGGACGACCGGTATCGCAAGATTACGTCGTTGTGCCGTTAAATTGTACCGAGATTGAATATTGATCCGTATGTGTACTGAATTGAGTTAGAGATTGATAGAATGCGTCTTGAATATGTCGTTTCAGATTGATATTGATAGATTCGACAACGAGACTTCGACTGCTACGAACGACAAGAAGGTATAATACATGTTTTGTTTGGGGAAGACACAACTCAAATAAGATTCAATTTGAGTTTCCCAACAAAACCAAATACTAGATTAGTTGCGTGTCTTTTGACATGATTATGATTTGTTTATGAATTGTATTCAAATATTTTGATATGATTATGCATTTATAGATTTATATTCATGCATTTGAGATAGGAGAGTCATTGGCAGATTTTCCAAACTTCTAGACGTTCGGTGTATCGACGCATAGGAGCAGACATCCTCCGATTGTAGACATTCGATACAGACATGACCGAAGTCTAGGAATAAGACGTACAGTTACCCCGATTGGGAGGGTAGGTGACAGACAGTGACGTCTTATTCACACCGAGATCCCTAGAGTAGAGTCGATTCGAGTCAAGACATGATTTGATTTGAGTTGCATGTTTAGATAGATCGGTTTCATAGACTATGGAGCCATTGTTATTGCTTTCATGCATGATTTATGATTTCATATCAGCATGTATACATGTTTTATACTGGGATTTGTTCTCACCGGAGTTTCCGGCTGTTGTTATGTCTGTATGTGTGCATAACAACAGGTGGGGTAGGATCAAGGTCACGACAGAGATGAGAGATCGAGATAGCGTGGTGACTTCGGGCGCAGCAGATTACTAGTGGTTTGTTTTACTAGACATGTACCATATTTTGATTTTGGTTGGGATTGAACACTAGTTTGTATGAATGTATTAAAATAAGACATGTAATGATGTTTATTGAAATAAAATAAAGAACTATCTTGTGCTTGAGTTATAAACGTTTGATTTACTGTTAAAAGCAAAATTTTGACCCGTATTTTTGAACGAGGATCCGATTAATCCTGAAAAGAATTGAGTTAGAGCCCGGGTCCCCACACCTACTGCGCGCACACTCGCCCCTGCCGCGCGCACGCCCTCTCCCCTACACGCTCCACGCTCGCCGCTCGCCCCTGCCAGCTCCAAGCTCGCCCTAGCCCGAGCATCCAGCTCGCCCTCGCCCGAACGCATAGGTGCACACTCGCCCACATCGTAAGCTCGCCGCCGAGACGCTCGCCCAGGGCGCACACTCGCTCGCCGAGCCGCTCGCCTCTGCGCGCATACTCGCCCAGCAACACGCTCGCCCGGTGCGCCCCTCGCCCCGCATGAGTGCACGCTCGCCCAGCGCGCACACTCGCCCACCGAGCCGCTCGCCCCCGCACGCATACTCGTCCAGCAGCACGCTCGACCGGTGCGCTCCCCGCCCCGCACGAGTGCACGCTCGCCCCTCGCCGCTGCCTCGCCCCATCCGAGCTCACCACCCCGCCAGGTGCTCGCCCGGCATCTGCTCGCTCCTGTCACGCTCGCCCGAGCGCCTCGCCCCTTCCGCGCACATACCCTGCCACGAGCTCGTCCAGCCGCACGCTCGCCCCTGCCACGAGCTCGTCCTGCCGTGCCACACTCGCCCCTGTCACGAGCTCGCCCGGCCGCACGCTCGCCCCTGCCACGAGCTCGCCAAACCACACGCTCGCCCCGCCGTGCCACGCTCGCCCCTGCCACGAGCTCAACACTTGTTCATTCTTGCGGTCCTATCTTTCGAGTATTTTTCCGAGCCTTACCCGGGTCAGTTCTCTCCTTTACCTGTTTGATTATCCTTAATACTCATGTCTTCTTCCGATTCCGAGTTTAGTTACTCGAGTTGCTCTGAGAGATCTAGCGGGTCTAACGAGTCTAGCTAGTCTAGCGAGTCTAGCCAGAGTAGGACTTTCCTAGCCGATCCTGATTTTACCATTGATCCTCCTGAGGAGGAAGTCACCACTCATAGTCGTCCGGGTGAGGAAGTTCGTCACGTGATCCAACAAATGAATATATCTGAAGCAGATAACCTATGGTACGGTCACTTGTCATCCCACATCCCTCCTGGGAGCGAGTCACAACTTAGGACTCTGTGGCACATTCCTTCCTCTCACCAGATCATCATTCCTGGCCCAAAGGACTGGCCCTATTTAGCCCCTAAAGGCTACTATACCTTCTTTCAGCATCATTTTGATGCTGGTCTCCGTTTCCCTTTGTGCGATTTCTTTCAAGAATTAAGCAAGTACTACCAGGTGCATTTAGGTTTACTCACGCCCAATGCTTTCCGTTTAATAAGTTGTTTCGCTGTGTTACTCAGGGCCTTAGACCTCCCTTTAAATTGCACCACCTTTTCCTACTTCTTAGTTTTGTCCAGGTCAAAAGATGGACCTTTCTATGTAACCTCCCGGTCTAGCCACAAACTGTTCGATGGGGCCCCCAGTCATGTGAAGGACTGGAAAAAATACTTCTTCTTTGTACAGCCACCCAAAGAATTGACTTGCTTTACCGACTGGTACCCTGTCCTCACTAAACCCAAACTTTCCAAGAGTTATAAGAAAGATGAGGAGTACCTGCAGATAATGAGTGTACTAGGAGATCGATGCTTTAACATTCCCAAACTTCTATCTGAGGATCTCCTATGTCATGCCGGGTTAAGTCCCGCTAAAATTAAGCTGAAGGAGAATGCTGGTAGATATTCTCATCTTTCCATACTTCTTGTTTTTCTTTTGTTTATTATGTTACTTGATAACATTCTTATTTGGTTCCTTGTCTCTGCTTGCAGGTACTAGAGTCATGAATGCCCTATTTCTCCTTGAACTTTCCAAGACGAAGGCCGGGGGTTCCTAATCAGCACCCCAGAAGTCCGTTACCCCGGCAGTCACGATGGGCCCAAAGGGAGATTGTTCTGCTGCTGAGAAAAAAAAAACAGGTTCATGTTCTACTACCGCGAAGAAGCCTGCTAGCTCCCCTAGCTCCCCTACTGCTGCGAAGAAGAAGAAGGCAGGCTCCTCCTCCTTCGCCTCAAAGCGAGCCTCCTCGCCACCTCCTCGCGCCAAGTCCCCTCCTCCGTCCGGTAAGCAAAAGGCATCCACTGATCTTAGCCCGTCAGCCCCTCAGCATGGCAAGCGCAAGATTTCTGAGATTTCTGACGTATCGGTCTCTTCTCCAGAGGGGTCCAAGCCCGATGAGGGGCCTCCCCTTGAATCGGCGATGCATCCTCTATACACTTCGGATTCGGCCATCGTGGGGCGGGGTCCTACTCATCTGGCTCAGAAGATAATGTATCAGCTTCCTTCCAACGCCGATGCAGCGTTCATGAGTTCACTGGGGTGGTCAGACCTCCTCCGCCGGACATGCAACAGTGTCACCGAGGTATACTTCTCCTTATAACCTTTAGATTGATGTTTAATATACATTTGATCTTCTTGTCGTCTTTTCACCCTTGTCTACTTATGCAGGGCATGATGTACGTCGGGGAGTTGGCTGAGCGCGCTCACGTCGCTCGATCCGACTCTTGTCAAGAATTACGCGAGGGTCAGGCTCTCCGCGAACAGCTCCAGGCTACTATTGATGAGATGAAAGTGTCGCATGCTGAGGAGCTTTCGGAGTCCCAAGCTCAATTGTCGAAGTCCCAGATCCAGTGCGGCGAGCTCTCAAAACAGAAGCAGAAGTCTCAGCGGCTGATAGAGGATCAAGCTAAAGAGATCCAGAAGCTGAAGAAAGAATTAAAGAATTCACAGGCTGAGCGTAAAGACGACAAGGCACGACATGTTGCAGAAGCCTCCTCCTTCAAAGAGGAATTTCTCAAATCCGAAGAATTTGTCGAGATCTGTGGCCCGAAAGCTTTTCACTACCTGAGGGTGGGTTTCGAGGGTGCAGTCGGCCTCTTCAAGGCTCAGGGCTATCCTCCGCCAGGCGCCCCTACTGACTTCATGGACCTTGAGGGCTTCATATCGTGTCTCCCCCCTGATTCTTAGATTGAGCTCCTTTATTTATGTTATTTTCTGCATTGCTTTACTTTCCATAGGATTATGCGACTTTTGCACTATTTACATTTGGTTATTTCCTCTTGCGCACTTTTGACATGTACGAACTCATTTTATTTATGCAACCTTGAGTATTTTGCATTTGAATTTACTGTTTCTCACGAGTTTGTCTCTGATATTATTAACCTGCTAGGGCAAATAAAATCATCACCCTCTAACTCTTCTGCTAGGTGATACCTTGGAAGGAAAATAGAAATTCACCACCTCCTCCCTCTAACTCCTCTGCTAGGTGATACCTTAGCAGGAAAATAGAAATTCACCACCTCCCCCCTCTAACTCCTCTGCTAGGTGACACCTTAGCAGGAAAATCAACATCATCACCCTCTAACTCCTCTGCTAGGCCATACCTTAGCAGGAAAATAGAAATTCACCACCTCCCCCCTCTAACTTCTCTGCTAGGTGACACCTTAGCAGGAAAATCAGCATCATCACCCTCTAACTCCTCTGCTAGGCCATACCTTAGCAGGAAAATATAAATTCACCACCTCCCCCATCTAACTCCTCTGCTAGGTGATACCTTAGCAGGAAAATAGAAATTCACCAACTCCCTCCTCTAACTCCTCTGCTAGGTGACACCTTAGTAGGAAAATCAACATCATCACCCTTTAACTCATTTGCTAGGCCATACCTTAGCAGGAAAATAAAAATCAACCCCTCCACCCTCTGCTCCTCTACTAGGCGATGCCTTAGTAGGAAAATAAAATTTTCTCCGGCCCTCTGCTCCTCTACTAGGCGATGCCTTAGTAGGAAAATAAAATTTTCCCCTGCCCTCTGCTCCTCTACTAGGCGATGCCTTAGTAGGAAAATAAAAATCTTCTCCGGCCCTTTGTTCCTCTACTAGGCGATGCCTTAGTAGGAAAATAAAAATCAATACCATCACCCTCTAACTCCTCTGCTAGGTCATACCTTAGCAGGAAAATAGAAATTCACCACCTCCTCCCTCTAACTCCTCTGCTAGGTGACACCTTAGCAGGAAAATCAGCATCATCACCCTCTAACTCCTCTGCTAGGCCATACCTTGGCAGGAAAATAAAAATCAACCCCCTCCACCCTCTGCTCCTCTACTAGGTGATGCCTTAGTGGGAAAATAAAAATCTTCTCCGACCATCTGCTCCTCTACTAGGCGATGCCTTAGTAGGAAAATAAAATTTTCCCCTGCCCTCTGCTCCTCTACTAGGCGATGCCTTAGTAGGAAAATAAAAATCAACACCATCATAATATAACAACATTCATAAATTCGAAAGAAGAACTTGATTTTATTGAATTCCAATGGATTACATAAGAAAGTTCAGAAAGTAAAATACATCGACGACAGAATCAAGAATAATACTTCCTAAGGTGATAAGCATTCCAAGGCCTCTTCAAAGCTTTGCCTTGCGCATTCTCTAAGTAATAGGCTCCAAAGCTCAGCCTCTCGATCACTTTGAAGGGACTCTCCCACTTTGGGTCCAGGTTTTTTCTTTGCTCTTCTTGCACCTTCCTCAGAACCAAGTCACCCACCTGAAAGTTCCTCTGCACGACTCTTCGATTATAAGACTGTGCAATGCGGTTCTTATAAGCTTCCAATTGAATGCTGGCAGCCTCCCTCTTTCCTTCCAAAAGATCAAGGTCAGTAGCGCGTCTCGCACCATTGTCCTCGTCATAAAACATCACCCTTGCCGATTCCAACCCGATCTCAGCCGGGAGCACTGCTTCATTACCATAGACCAAACTGAAAGGAGTTTCTTTGGTTCCCTCTCTCGGAGTGGTTCGGTATGCCCATAAGACACTTGGTAGCTCATCCACCCAATTGCCTTTGGCTTTGCCCAGTCGAACTTTCAGACCCTGTACCAGCGTCCGATTAGTCACCTCCGCCTGGCCATTACTCTGCGGGTAAGCTACAGAGGTAAAGAATTGTTGGATCTTCATCTCTTTACACCAAGCTTTGATTTTGGCCCCTTGGAACTGTCTCCCATTATCGGATATCAGCCTCCTAGGTACCCCGTACCTGCATACTATACTCTTCCACAAGAATTTCAGGACGTCGTTCTCAGTGATTCTGGCCAAAGGCTCTGCTTCCACCCACTTTGAAAAATAATCAACTGCTACCAGTAGGAATTTCTTTTGAGCTGGAGCTATAAGAAACGGTCCCACAATATCCATTCCCCACTGGTCAAAAGAACATGCGGCCGTGACAGCTTTTATCATCGCGGCCGGCCGATGATTCAAACGCGCATGACGTTGACAACTATCACTAGACAACACTAACTCTTGAGCATCATGCAGCACTGAGGGCCAAGAATAACCGGCGAGCAGCACCTTCCTCGCCAATGCATATGCCCCCAAGTGATTTCCACAACATCCCTCATGAACTTCTCGGAGCACATAATCAGCCTCTTGGTAACTCAAACACCGAAGAAGCGGCTCTGCAAAAGATGTTCTAAACAACACTTCCCCAATCATTACATAACGTGAGCATTTCATTTTCAACTTACGAGCTTCGCGAGGGTTATCAGGAAGCTTTCCCTCTTTCAAATAATCGGTTATAGTGGTTCTCCAATCTCCTTCTTCTTGCTCAACTACAGGCGAGCTCATGTGAGGTGTGAATTCGACCTGAAAGACCACATCTCTAGTCTTCCAACTCCCCATTGTCCCAGCCATTTTGGCTAGAGTGTCTGCCTTCTCATTTTCTTTCCTGGGAATATGTTCAAATGTAATCTCCGTGAATTTCTCTCTGACTCTGTCTACTTCTTGAGCATATTCAATAAGTTTCTCATCTTTCACATCATACATTCCCTTCATCTGCTGCGCTACCAACTGTGAGTCAGAAAAAACAAGTACCCGGGTAGCTCCCACGTTTCTGGCTGCTCGCAGTCCTGCCAACACAGCCTCATATTCTGCTTCATTGTTAGATGCTCGAAAATCCAATCTAAATGCCAACTTCACCTCCTCCCCAGCCGGCGAAATCAATACTACCCCCACCCCACTTCCATCCTTAGAAGATGAACCATCAACATATACTTTCCAAGGATCTTCATTTTCAAGATGCACGGTCTCAGCCAGAAAATCGGCTAAGGCTTGTGCTTTAATAGATGTTCTCGACTCATACTAGATGTCATACTCCCCTAGCTCGGTAGTCCACTTGATCAAACGGCCAGACATATCTGAATGAGTTAGGATTCTGCCCAATGGACTGTTGGTGAGCACCACAATCGGATGAGATAGGAAGTAGGGCCTCAAGCGTCTTGATGTCATCACCAGAGCCAAAGCCAATTTTTCCAACCCGGAATATCGGATCTCTGCCCCTTTGAGTGCGTGCGAAACATAGTACACCGGCTGTTGAACTAATCCATCTAGCTTGACAAGGACCGAACTCACGGCCCCTTCAGTGGCAGATAAATATACCCACAAAGGCTCACCCATTGCCGGTTTGACCAGGACAGGAAGCTCGGCAAGGTACTCCTTCAATTCTGCGAAAGCCTTTTCGCAATCCAGACACCACTCAAATTTTTTCGCCTTTCATAAGGTCCGGAAGAAGGGTAAGCTCCTGTGGGCGGACCTCGAGATAAAACGTGCCAGCGCGACAATCCTCCCTGTTAACTGCTGAACATCTTTGGGCCCCTGGGGAGAGACCATATCTCGGATAGCTTGAACTTTCTCAGGGTTAGCCTCAATCCCCCTCTCTGTTACCATATAACCCAGAAACTTCTCACTCCTCACCCCGAATATACACTTTTGAGGATTCAACTTCAGACAGTAGGATCTGAGGGTAGCAAAGGTTTCCAACAAATCCGGTATGAGCTGGGCTGAATCCTTAGACTTCACCATGATGTCATCCACATACACCTCGACATTCCTCCCCACCTGTTTAGAAAAGACTTTATCCATCAATCGCTGATACGTGGCTCCGGCGTTTTTGAGTCCGAAGGGCATGACCACGTAACAGAAAGTTCCTTCAGAGGTGATGAAACTCACTTTATCTTTGTCCTCCACAGCCAAGGGGATTTGATGGTACCCCTGATAAGCGTCCAGCATGCACAAATATTGGTGTCCGGCCGTGGAGTCCACCAACTGATCTATCCGAGGCAGAGGATAACAATCTTTAGGACATGCCTTGTTGAGATCTCTGAAGTCCACACACATCCTCCATTTCCCCGAACTCTTCGGAACAAGAACGACGTTCGAGAGCCAAGTAGGAAACTGTACCTCCCGAATGTGCCCAGCACTGAGCAACTCTCCCACCTCCTTCTTTATAACCATATCTTTCTCGGGCCCGAAGTGTCTTTTCTTCTGCTTCACGGGACGAGAATTTGGTAAGATGTTTAATCGGTGTTCTGCTACATCTGGACTCGTCCCTGTGAGCTCTTGGGCTGACCAAGCGAACCCGCTGAGATTAGCCTGTAAACAAGTAATGAGTTTTTCCCTGACCTCTGGGTCCAGATCAGAAGCTATTCTGAGCATTTTCTTATCGGACCCCAATGTCACGATCTCCGGTTTTTCATCCAATACCTCCTGAACCTCTCTCCTTACCATGGGAAACCCGCTTCGCCCTCTTCTAATCATATTGACCTCCACACGCGCCCTCTTCCCCTCTCCTTTCAATATTCCTTCATAACATCGTCGCGCAACTTTCTGGTCTCCACACAAGACTCCAACCTGCTTCCCCACAGGAAACTTCAACTTCTGATGATAGGTGGACGCTACAGCTCTGAAATCCTTTAGGGCTGGTCACCCCAGAATTCCATTGTAAGCGGATGGGGTGTCCACCACAGTAAAGTTTGTCATCTTTGTTACCCGTCGAGGCTCATGTCCCAATGATAGAGAAAGGACAATCTGACTAAGCGGAGGGATGGCATGTCCTGCGAATCCATACAGAGGAGTGGAGATTGGCTCAAACTCAAATCCTTCCACCTTCATCTGATCCAAAGTGCTCTTGAACAGGATATTAACAGAGCTCCCATTATCAATAAAGATTCGTGCCACATCGTAATTGGCAACGGTGGCCGTCACCACCAAGGCATCGTTATGAGGAGCCACAATGCCTCGGAGGTCATCTGGTCCAAAACTGATGATAGGATCCTGGGGTAAGCTTGCACTCCTGGATATTTCAAAATTCTCCAACCTCCTCCCATGCGCCTTCCGCGCCCGCCCGGAATCCCCATCAATAGCACCCCCCGAGATCATATGAATCATTCTCCTCGTCGGGTGGTTATCTTCATTCGCTCCTCTCCTGGGTTCCACGGGCTCCCGAGGGGCATCCTAACCTCGACCTTCTCTCCTTGGCTCCTCGATCCTTTGATTTATCCACGGAGGGCCTCGACCCCGCCTAGAGGATGGGCGAGATCTCAGTTCAATCCCGGACGAGGACCCTTCTTGTCTACCCATCGACGGAGGCCGAGCATTGCTTTCAACCCTCTGTGACTTCTCCCCCCTCTCCCCTGACTCCCTCACCTCCATCACCTTATCCCGACTCCTATTCAGAGGAACATGTGATGAGAATTATCCTCTACTTTTAGTTCTGTCCTCCTCTCTCTCCCCCGCACCCCTCTTCCTTCCCCCTCTCTCTGCTCCCTCCGCTCTACTTGCTCCCGGCCGATTCTCCATCCTTCTGTACCGTTGGGCATCTTCCAAGTTTACATATTTCTCAGCTCGAGCCAACAGATCATCATAGCTCGACGGAGGCTTTTTGACCAGCTACTTGAAAAACTCCCCTCCCCTCAGTCCTTGTGTAAAGGCACTTATCATGATGTCGGGGGTAGCCGCCGGTATCTCCAGCGCTGCACTGTTGAAGCGCTGGACAAATTCTCGCAAAGTTTCAGCCTCCTGCTGCTTCATCACAAACAGGCTCAGATAATTTTTCTGGTGCCTCTTGCTGCTGGCAAATCGGCGCAAGAAAGCTGTAGCAAAATCCTCGAAAGACTGTATGGAGTTGGGCTGCAGGGTATTAAACCATTGCTGGGCTGACCTCACCAACATGCCCAGAAACACCCTGCACCTGACTCCATCTGAGTATTGATGCAACAATGCCGCATTTTCAAATCTCCCCAAGTGTTCCTCGGGGTCCGTATGTTCGTCGTACTCTCCAACGTTTGACTGTCAGAAATTCGGAGGAAGCCCTTCCTCCAATATGGCTAGTGAAAAAGGGCTTCCTCTCTTGGGTACCGGCGCCCTACTCCCTACCTGCTCCCTCAACCTCCGTATCTCCTTCCACATCTCCCCTATCTCACTAATCTCTCCACTTTGTATGGGTTGCGTCTCCTCCACCCTACTCTGGTGGACTTCAACATTTTCCTCATGCTCCTGACGAGGGGCCTGTTCCCCAGCACCCATGGACTCTTGGTTCCTCCTCATGGCCTCATCCACTGTACGGGTGATGAATTGGCCCAACTGTTCCAGGGTCAAGTTTCTCACGTTCTCATTAGGACGGGTTTGCTCAACCCTCGTCTCGTGACGGGGTTGCTCAGCTCTTGTCTCTTGACGAGGTTGTTCCTGTCTCGTCTCCAGACGCGGTTGTTCCTGTCTTGTCTCAACATGAGACTGTTCGGGTCCCCTCTGAGGACGCGATGATGCTGAGGTAGCTCTTCTACTTCCTCTCCTGCCTACCATCTCTACGTCTCAACTCAAGTGTTTCCCACAGACGGCGCCAAGTGATACTCACGGGAAATTTAGGGTCTGATCCACGCAAGCGTCACTAATCCAGACACGGGCTTCAAAATTACCCTGGGCCTGAAATCACAAATAAGACCATTAGGAGGGGGCCAGGATGGTGTCCTGGCGTAGCCCCTCCGACGCTCAAGTCAGAGACTGAGGATATATGGGGGGAGCAGCTAAGGGCGCTGCTGAAAACAATATAGTGAATAGTTTAACTGAACAATCAAACCTGATATTTATAGGAGGATACCTGGACCCTTGATGGGCTTTTCTACCATTTGGGCTAGGGATGAGCCAAGAGTAGTGGGCTCATCCATGTCTTCCATCTGGGCTAGGCCCATCCATGGGGTATCAATCTCTATCCGCACATCCAATAATATATTGATCCCAATCACCAACCATTATCCATGGATGTATAGGGTTGGTCCACATATTCATGAAAAGTAGTTGTCCAAGTACCGAAGTACCAGCTTGTAGATCAAATCCTATCAGGCTTAGACCTTGTGTAATACATGGCATGTACGACTCGAGAACATTGGTTACTGCATTATCTTCGATGGTTTCATATTCAATATACAACTCTATGCACTGCACATCGGAATTAGGACCCAACATAAATTGTAAAGTATTATCATCAAGGAAAATATGTGCTTCTACCAAATGCGATTTGTTCATATACGAATATTTGGTTGAAATGTTCAACCTAGATTTCGTGTCATCGATATATAACTTCCGATGATGTTGTAGATCTAGATATACGAATTAACTTCACCCCTTTAATACTATAATTGACTGTTCTATGTCTTACGATAACATTACCACCAATATATAAAATGATCGAAACAGTGTCCATGCTTGCATTTAAATATATCAAGTAATAAAATAACAATTTAAATAAAACATGTTGAGTATTACGATTAAAATTAAAATCCACGTATTTTTTTAAAAAATTATATGATATTATCAACATATATTTTATATATGTTATATGTATACTAGTGGTAGGCACCTTAAATGTTTGAGGTGTGTGCCCAAGTTTGCATGCGGTAATTGCTAAATTTTATTCGTATTTTAAAACCAGCAAATAAACGTTTATATTTGTATATATTTAAATGTATGAGTTTTTATTTTAATGCATTACAATATGTTATATATGTGAATTATATATATAGGTGTAAAACGACATATTAGATGTAGGAAAATATGTGTGTGTGTATATGTTTGTTTTTGTTTTTGAAATTTTTAAAATTGTATTCTGATAACAGCTGTGAATACATGTTATTAAGTATGAAGGTTTTTCTTTTAAAAAAAAAAAAAAGTATGAAGGTTTTGTTTAAGTTTTTTACAAAAATAACGAAAATAATCAGTTTGAGCGTATCTAAATAATAGGGATGAACACAGATTTAGCAGCTAAGTATGTGGGTTAATATTTTAAAAAAAAAATTTAAGGGAGAAGGATAACAGCGATGAACTTTTTAAGTTTTTTGGATATTTTATAATCGTGAAAGCGTAAGTAAAGCATATGTGATTTTTTTTGCTTAAGTATTAGGTAAAGGGGAAAAATATACATGTCATATATGTTAGAAGTTGTTAGTAGTGTATTTAATTTTTTTAGTGGCGTGGTTTATACATATACGCAACTTAAATTTGTATTGGAATGTTTTTTTTTTCAGAGACATTAATAAATTATACTGTTTGCCTATTGATGTTTTGTAGAAAATAAGGTAAAAAAAATGTTTAAAAAAATAAATATCAGATATCATATCTATTGCTAAACCTAAGTTTAGTTAAGTTATAGGCAGTTAAATATGACATATATAATTCAGCATATTAACATATAATAAGGAATGACTATTTTATATATATCCGTGTGCCTACAATTTTTAAAATTTTACAGAAAAAATTACGCGGTTAGCAATAAATATATTGTACATATATATATATATATATTTTTTAATAAGTCAAGATGACGTATATATTTTCGAAAGGAAAAGTTTTTAAGTTGGTTAAATATTTATTTGTGAGGGAAAAAATGTAGAAATCTAAAGGTTTTTAAATTTATGTATATTTCAAAATTCGAACATCCTCGGCTTTCTGAATATTGGAATTTTTGATAAAGTTAAGAAATAAGCTAAAGGTTGGCTAAACTATGGTATGAAAATACTAATAAAGTTTAACTGGAGTAACAGATTGATAAATTACATATTTTATGTCTGATGTTATCGAACACTGCATACTTAAGTAGCACAAAACTTTTATTTATGTTCACACGATCACAAGATTATCTCATTCCTTGCTTCAACCTGCGGAGCCGAACCTGAAAAAATAATCGCCCATAATAAGGTTTGTTAGATTTTATTGAAATATGTAAATCTAACGTATTGTAAATGAAAATAGGTATAAAATCTAACCAAATCATTTTATCTTATTAAAACAAAACAATCAGCTAAAATATGTATATCTTATTAAAGTTGTTTTTTTAAAAAAAGGAAGCCAGATATAAGGCGTAGGTGAATGTAAGCAATAAAACGATTGAATAAGCTAGCTTATATATTGGTTTTTCCTAAACCTCTCTGTAATGCAAATGTCATATAGCTGAATTATCGATTAAGCTTAGAAATCCTCTACATATATCAGTTATTAGTTAGATCATTAATACTTTGGTAAGTTAGAGCCTAAAATTATTAAGAACAGATAAATTAAGTACAAGAAAATGTTATGCAAATAACATTGCATAAATTAATTTATAAATTACAAGAGGAAAAAGATTACTAAGTGGGAAAAATAAAGTTAATGCAAATTTTGTAGATACATAAAATGTGATTGGCGAATAACATTGATATTTAACTCTTTTTCAATATCGGTTGCGTAATCTAGTTAGAAGAAAAAGCTTTGATTCCATATTCAGAACTCTTCGCAAAATGATGACTCATTCTGGATTTGAGTAAAATCTTTTTATCAGCTCTTCAATTTCTTTTTGAAATATAGAATTGTAGTAACATTGAGTACAATCAATACAACAACAGCACGAGGTGTTTTCCTTTGGAGCTGATTTAGAGGATGTATTTTTTGCTACAGAAATGGAAGTTTTGAAATTTTAAGGTAAATTCTTGTAAGCTAGTTGATGGTAGGTAAATGCATGTATATCATGTGGAAAAAGATGAGTCATAGATGAGTTATGATATTTGGTTTGATTAAGCATTTGTTATTATATTATTGAGCATATCTAAAGCCTCTTTTAGTTTTTTCCCCTGGTATTATTTATGTATTATTTAAAGATATATTTCGTTTTTCGTTATTCAGTCCAGATTTTGTATTTATAAGTATGAGTTTTTCCCTGAGCAAATTGTGTTAGTATGAATATAACCAAATTTCCTTCTATTGCTTAGTTCAGAGTAATAACGTAACAATTGTTAGTTGTAAATTAGCAATAAAAAAACGATATCATATACATAAGTAGAAAAGCCTTAGATATAATTTATCATAGCATGAATTAAAGTACTGGATATTGTATGGTTTTATTATTACTGTACATTATATTTATATGTGAAGTGCTAAGAATGTATGCCCATATAGATGTGAAAGTGTTTAGGGGAAAAAGTTCTTACAAATAAATATGTAATTCAATATATAGTAAGTATATTAAAGCGAACACATAAGACACAAAGAAACCGTTTTTTATTTTTAGATCAGTCTCTATTATATTTATTTTCAAACTAATAATGCTATGTGTAAATGCCACACATTAGATTATATATTAGAGTAAAAGAAAATGTTTAAAATTATTGGGAATAAACAATTTATTTTAGCAATTACAGCAGGGTGGTAAAAAACTAACCTTTAAGAGAAGATGTGCATATGCATAATTGGAAAGTAGCCAAAACTTCAACCAACAATTAATAGGTTAGTTTCCAGGCAGAGTGTTAGTGTTTGGATAACAAACAAAAACTATTAACTTCAGTTTTAAAAAGCACAATTAGCAAAAAACATACTCGGTTTTTGTATACATATTTGCCCTTCAGTCTTGTTTCATATATTTTGTGCTCTCATGTAATACCTCTTCATGTGCCAATTTTCTTTTGCCTGGTGGCTTGCATTGTTGTGCTCTAAGATCTGTTTCACAGTGTTCTTCCTGGATTGCGGAGCTGCTTTCCTGTGATTCAGCTGCAGCCACATTTTCCTGTGATTCAGCTGCAGCCACATTTTCCTGTGATTCAGCTGCAGCCACATCATCTTGTGTCAATCGAAGAACTTTTGAGGCCGAGCTTTTGTGCTCATAGCTATGCGATGTTGACGATGACTCAGCTGCGGGTAGGCATGCTATCACTGTGTTTCGGACAAAGGTCTTGCCTCTTGTTTTGCTCCACGACGTTCTTAGTTGGAAAAGGAACGGTAACTCTTTCGATTTCTCATTGAATATCTCAGGAGTAAAAGGTGTGCGCTGCGAATAAAAAGATAACTAATATCCTAAAGCTGTATGAAATTTTTGATTAACAAAAAAATATCGGAAAATAAACATACATTTTCCTCTGCCTCAATCATGTCCTCTCCTGACGCACATAACAACATGCTTGCTTCTTTGTTCTCAATGAAAGCAGTCAAATTTCCAGTCCCGTCAAAAAGTTCTGCTTGGAACTGTAAACTATATGCATATCATAGTGTATATTATAGTTAAGATGCCATGTTTTAAATGAGCGTAAATTTACAAAGAATTTTTATCACTTACAGCGGTTTTGGGCTTGGGAAATCATGGTTGCAATAAAAACATGAGAACTCATATTTGTATGCAGCTCCACATGATTTCGAACAGCCTGGGCAAGCTAGAAAATATACAGAGTCCTCAGGATTCTTTATTCTTATTTTAGCCTTTATCCAAAATGATTTCACCTGTAAATCAGAATTTGTTAGCATATCAAGATGCTTGTTTATTCTAAATCTAAGTAAGACAAAATGCGAGTAAATTTGAGCGTATTACTTCGTGCAGGCTCAGAATCTGACTGATTTTTCGAATATGGGAGCTGAACGGTTGGTCAATCTCCTGGTTTTCTTTGTCATACAGTTTTTGGGACACAACAGCCTCTATATATTCCTGATTGGTTTGCAGCCTTAAAAAAAGGAGTTTGTTAGATATTTATTTTTAGAAAGAATGGAAATATGTGAAAGAATAAAAAGAAGTTTGCATGAAAACATAAGATCATGAGGAAAACAACTGAAGATATTGAGATAGTTGGTGCTTTAGCAACTATATAAAAGGTTACCTAAAACAATGCAATGGTACGTTGATGCTTTGATTTAATATGGAACCCGTTTATCACACAAAATAACAAATATCTTTAAGAAGTTTATAGGGCGGAAGCATACAATATAGAGAGAAAATAGGTTTGAGATGTACAAGATATTTGTTACCCTAATTTGAGAGATGCTACACGAGACACACAGTGATCAAACAAAAGATTAAGATTATAAAAAACACAATTTTTTATGACTGCATACATGCGCTTGACAAAGAACGAGATGGGGCAACTATTTCTTCCCACAACAAAAGTTAACCGAAAAACCTAAATAAAATTTAATTCAAGCTTTTTGCAGCTACGTTAGTGTCTTCAAGAAATGTAAAATGTGCAGCTACGTTAGTGTCTTCAACAAATGTAAAATGTGCCAATGAAAGACCATTAGTTAACTATAAATTTTAATTTCAACACTACAGCAGATACGTTTAGAACTACAAACTTGTAAGTTACAAATTTTTTTTTCCTGAAATGTATACTGCCGAAAATTAATGCTTGCACGTAAACATATGTTGTAAACCAAAAATAGCAGGCAGATTTATTTTGCTTCAGCAAAGAATATTCTGAGGATATGTGACCAAAGAACTATTAGAAAAAGTATGAATTACCATCGTTTTAGCAAGTCACTTCGTTGTATTGGAGGATCAAACAGAATGGTGCTATTGGGTACTGTACCGATTGATAATCCTATAGTGAAACAATTGTTAATCAACCTTGCCAGCCTTTGCCAAGTAAAAAACACAAAAATAAATCAAACAATATGTATAAGCTAGAGGAAATTGATTTTTCTAACTATGAAACAACATTAAAGAGAGCTGAATATATACCGTAAAATGTGTTAACAGACAGCCGCATGCCTAAGATAACAGGAAAAGTGTGAACATTTTGCGTTAAAAAAGGCGTCTCGGTTTGGAGAAATTCTTCCCATAAGGTCAGAATTAATGGTTTGCGCCTGTCAAGGTAAAAAAATTGTTATTTGCTGAGGTATACATTTAGCTGGAAAATGAAGAAAAATAAGCCATAATGTAAAAAATTTATGAAATGATTTTACTCTTCGTTGACGATAACAAACTCCTGTAAATTCCTTTTTGTTTTTTCAACAAACCGTGGAGGGAAAACATGTACCACACTGCATAACAAATCTGAGAAATAAAATGTGTAAATAAATCTGTATATGAAATAATTGTATTCTATGGAAAAGGACTGGAGGAGGAACTTAGCTGATTTGTTTTGTAGACACGTCAGCGAATGCAGGGCATTGTGCAAAAGGCGTCAGTTGGTAAGCATGGTTAATAGGTAATTGCTCTTCTTCGCTTGCAAGCCTAATGTTAGTACTTCTATTAAGCAACATTTGGTATTTTGCTGATGCAAAAATTGGAGCATTGCTAGTTATTTCTTTGATTTTGGCATTCCCAATATAGTATGTCTTGTACAGCTGTAGTAATTTGTCCAATTGCTCAACATCTTGATCGTAAATTATGCCTTGCATGCTTCCATTCTATCCAAATAAATGGGTAAAGTAAAAAAACAATTACAGACTGTATTATTAATAAAAAAAGAAAATGTATTTTACCTATTTATCAACAAAAACAAGTTTTTGTTGTCTTCCCCATTTTAGAAAACGAATTGGAGTTTTTTCAGGCAGTAAGACTTTGACAAACCAGTTGCGAACATCTGGTTTTAAATTTGCAAGGGGTGTACATTTGTCCTCTAATGACCTGAATGTAAGGAGGAAAAAGAAATAATAAGAGAAAATATTTTAGCTACTGAAACATGGAGTATAAGATATTGCATGGGCAAATAATAAAAAATCTAACAAGCTTCTTTATTTGATAAATTTTGTACAGAAGTATGAATGAAAGTGGTTTCAAACCCTGCAAAATCGAAGTTAAGACTATATATTTGTGTAAATAAATAAATATAAAAAATAAAGCATGTAGCTGGAAGAATTTATTTTGTTTTAGTAGAACTAATAATTTTATTTTAACAAAACTTACAATGTGCATATATCAATATGTAATATACTTTCAGGTGCAATATTTTCACATCAACAAAATAAGCAAAATAAGAACTTACCTTTCAATGAGGATGTGCAGCGTCCAAAACCTCACGGTATACTACATTTTTTGTGTAGTTAGTACTTTGAGCTAATGATGTCGATGGTCTAATGAGCACCTTTATTTGATCTATATTCTTAGCTCTTGATAATGCTACATAAATTTGGCCATGCGAAAAAACTGGTTCTTTTAAGTAGATGTCAACAAAATCTAAAGTCTGCCCTTGTGCTTTGTTAATTGTCATTGCATAACATAAACGGATTGGAAATTGTTTTCTTTTAAATGTAATAGTTGAAAAATCATCATGTGGAGATTCTAAAGTTATCCGGGGAATGAACACTGGTTTTCCTGCATGTGTGCCTACTGAAATTTCAGCATAAATAACATTTTTATTAAACCCTTTACAATGTAAACATATCTCATTACAAAGCCCTTCAGTTGGATTAATATTTCTTAACAAAATAATGGGTAAATTTATTTTCAAAGTTAATTTGTGTGGGGGAAGCCCTTGAGGAGTTAAACAATGGAATAAAGCTTCCTGATCAGGTATAACACATTCACTTGTGTTTTCATCGCAACTATAGTAAGTTGTTTCTTCTCTAGGGAACTTGTTAATAAGAACGTCATTTATTTCGTGGACAAATTCGTTTCTTGTTGTCAGTATGGCACGTTTTACGAATGAAGAGAAATCTAGATCTGGATCGTTTATGCTTGGGAAAACCATCTCTATTAACGTGTTTAAGGAAGTAGCATCATCTGCAAATGGAATGTTAATGTGAGATGGGATTTGGATTTCATTGTTTTCATTAGTAATTTCGACACCATCATCGATTTTCAATAGCCGAGACGAAAAAATCGAATCAGACAGAGCACGCATATTTTTCTGAGGTTTTATCTTGCTTAAATGTGGCCACAAAGGTGACATGACAATCGAATAGTCAATGATGTTTTCTTTCGTACTTTTTAAAATAACCGATAATGTTTGGCGGAAGTCCCTACCAAATACAACAATTTTACCACCAAAAAGTAAATTTGAATCCATTATGTCTTGTAACATTTCATTGAACTTTTCAATGACATCACGTCTAGCCATCGTAGCCTCACCCCAAATAATGAGTTTTGCTAGTTTTAATAAAGTTGCTAATGTGCTTTGCTTGCTAATGCTACATGATTTGATATTACTTTCTTCTAAAGGGATTTTAAACCTCGAGTGTTAAGTACGGCCACCTGGGAGCAAAGAGGCTGCAACTCCTGAAGTTGCAGTCGCAATTGCTATGTCACCATTTGATCGAATTGTAGCAAGAAGTGCTCTATATAAAAAAGTTTTTCCAGTACCTCTGGGGCCGTCAATAAAGAAAGCATTTGGCAAATTATTACAAACATGATATAAGATTTGATTATAAGCATTTTTTTGTTCTACATTTAATTGTTCAACAGCTAACAGATCTTTGGCTGGTACATAAATATCACGTTCAGTTTGTAAGTCTTTTGCCTCTCTATCGCTAAAATCTAAGCTCATATTTTGGTCTGTATGAAATAATTCGTCTAATTTTTTACCCATGGATCGAAGGTAATTATCAACTATGCCTAAAACCTTATGATTAAGCATTTTTGGGGTAAGATCTTTATTCTGAGCAAAATCTTCTGACAGAAAATCTTGAAATTTTGCCCAAAGATGAATGGGATTTTTTGGGCAACAAAAAACGAGGATAGTAGCAAATAATTGCCGCAAAGCATGAGGCATTAGATAACAAATAACATCCTCAATACACATTTCAGCAGTGTTATCACTTTCTATTAATCCTAAGGTTAGAGCTGCCTCTCTGAATGTTGTGAAAGTAACTTCGTTTGTTGTTCTTAAGTCTTTATAAGAAGATGGTTTTCTGACATGCATTAACAACAATTTTAAATAATATTTTTCACAATCTGAAGGTTGGCAGCTTCTTACGTGGTTCCCATTCTTTACAATCGTTGTGCCAAGTAAAAAAACTCAAGAAATTCCACATATAAGCAATTCAAGCTTTGAGCGTAGTTATTGTATCTGTTCATATAGAAAAATTGTGTTAACATAGTTTTTTTAAATGCTGGGTTGTTGACAATGTTGTACAATGCTTGATTAGCAGCAAATGTCACAACCTGTTCATTCTCTAAATGTACTGGTAAGCATATTACCGCTGCATGTACATGATTAAGATCAAAGCCGAAAATGCGCCAGATTGCCTCAGGAGGCGAAATCCATCTTGCAGCTTGGAAATTTTTTGCCCCGTCAACTACGTGATCTTGTTCATCTCCAAGTAATGTATATAAAATCTTGTCATGGCCCTTATATATATACTTGTATATATATTTTACAGCTTGAATGGTTGAACATATTTCGACATTGATATGGCAATTAAATTTAGCAAGCAAGTATGGATTGTAAGGAACAACCCAACGGTTATCAAGTTGTGAACCCCTTACGTTAATAACATGTCCGTTATCGCGCCGGCGATATATTGGGTATGAATTTGTTCCATATTTAGTAGACTCTGCGTAGTTTTTAGGGTAGTTATATTTACAAGAATTTTTTTTCATGCAAGGACATGCTGGATTGAGTAAACCACATGGACCATGAATCATATGTTTCACCACGAGTGAAAACAAATATGGTTCAGCATGTGCATCTGGTAATTCTGCACAGAAAATTCTATCGAATGCCTCAGGATGAAACATTTTTGAAGCTTGATTTAAAATAAGCTGGAAATGGGCATGGGGTAAGCCTCTTTTTTGGAATTCTATCACGCTAGTATAGGCGATAATGTGCCCAAAAATATCTCTCTTGAATAGTTCATCTCATAAAACTTGAAGTTTTGCATGAAAAATCCTAGAGATCAAATCAGGTCTATTTTGAATTTCATCGGATGGGAGGCAAAGAGACTTTATTTCAGCCCAATTTGGATTCGAGGTTATTGTTAGAAAGATATCCAGTTTCCCATAACGTTGTACTAAAGCAATAGCATCCATATATCTTTTACGCATATCTCTAGGACCTCCAATGAATGACGTAGGTAATATAGGACGTTTCCCAACATCAGAGCCTATCTCACATCCCTGTGTAATGCTATCTAATAACCCTTTGTAGGCCTCATTTTGCAAGCGGTTTTGCATGACTGGAGTCCTAAAAAATTCTAATCTTGATGTTTCAATTTTAATGTACATGTCTACTATATATTGTTGCAAAAGCCTACCAATATGTAGTAAGAAAGACCTATCATTTTTCCTTTTTTTCCGAAGCTACATAAAGAAAACATATATCTAATGGTGAAAAAACGTAACTACTGTATAACAAAATTTTCTTTTTAAATAAAAATTACCTTGAGTTCCAACGCTTATAAAAAAATCTGCACTTGCAGAGTTTTGGATACAGTTGATGTTTTCACCATCACAGGTTGGTCTAGGCTGCATTTTTTTCTGTTTTTGATCTAATCTTTTAATGTTTCGATGCCAACCATGTTCCCCATTTGGAAATATAAGAGGGTATTGTAAGGGATCATAACAACCGAAATATTGCTTAATTATCTTGAGATACTGCTGTTTTTCGGATATACTTGTATATGTTGGCTTTTTTTTTGATTTTCATAGCTACATTCTAACCATATACCAGCAACCTGAGAGACACCAGGCCTATTAAAAACTCGTTGATCAGTAACAGGATCAGCTTGCAAAGCAATTTTATATTCGTCTAAGTTGTCAACACTATTTAGACCACGGAAAAAATTCCCATATGGGTTTTTTTTCTAAGATATTAATTAATTTCTGTACAAGAGATGCCTTAAAATTTGAGTTGATAGATAAACGATTAGATAGTTCATGTTCAGTGTCAAAAAAATATAGTTGCAGATTTTTGGGGGCTTCATTGGACGATGGTATTAATTGGTCAATAAAATGGTAAAGTTGACCTTGTACACGGAATGTATAAATACCAGCATTTCTTTTAGCATAAGATGTATCACAATGTACGCCCATTGATGTGAAAGCAAACATGTTATTGTAGCTACGAATACATGTGTTGAACTCTTTAGCATCATCGGCGTTACCAACATAGAGCTGCACTAATTCAGATGGCATTTCTGAAAGTGAAAGATTTATATCTCCTAGCGCACAACAAAATGTAGGTGGCTCAGCATATACGCGTGTTGCACCACAAAACTTACAATCTACTATATAAGGTAGTACATCTGGGCTTCTCACTATATAAGTCAATGGATCTACCTTAGGGTTTTTCCCATCAAAAATCTGTGAAACACATGGTTTATTTTTTTGCCTTCGACGTATATTTTTTTGCAGCCTATGCTCTTCTAAACAAGCATAATTTCTTTTACGAGAGGTTTCAGTCCTATTGCTTTCTGATGAATTATCTTCTTTATGACGCAGCATCATTGTTATTTTATAACAGCAAGCAAATCAAAATGTTTGATCCTAATATTGTTCGATTCGCTGATTTGTGGAAACCTTAAGTAACGGTAAATACGGCACAGTTATGTAAAAAAAAAACACACACAACAATGATCTATAACCTATAGATTGACACCACAAAAGCTAGTAAGGAAAATATATCAACAATAAAAAGGATGGGAGGGGAAAACCACGGGTGTGGCAATAAACCAAGAAAAGTAAAGGACCAACTAATACAACTAAAAATAAATACCAAACCTGTACACAGCACGAGCCGACGAGCTTGCCATTGGAGTAAGTTGCGGAGGCTTCGTGGTAGGAACAATTTCCGTATATATACACATCAAAGACAACGTTAATCTATTTAGGAGCAGAAGAACGGTATGCTTTAAAGGGCAATACGGGGAGCAACAACCCAAAAAAAGGAGAACGTGCCTAATAGAAAGTTGCAATCAAAGCAGCTCAAAGGGATGTCAAAACAACCTTCAAGCGCCCAGGTGTAGATGTACCTAAATGTTTTCTGTGGTAACTAAGTTAAAAACCAAAAGCCGCTGCAAGGAGAAGCTAACAGCAACGGGCAAACAAAAACCCACTAAAAAAGCACAAGGTAAAACACACCAACATAAAACGAACAAGTAACGGTCAGTCTAGGTTAGACGGAGAGGGCAAGAAAAAAATAACAAATACGAACAGAATCGAGAAGAAAAACGTATATGGTCTATACTAAAGGAGAGACAAGCGTTGCCCGCGCGAGAAGAAGGGAAAACCAAAGGAACTCTACCGTAAAACTGTGAAAACGATGTCAAAATGAGGCATTACGGGTCACCGAGTAAACCGCACCAAGGTGGCTGAAATAGCGACAGAAAGAAAGGAAAGCATGAGGAGAAGAATAATCCTAGCTAAAGTGAACAAAATAAATCAATATAGATGGTAAAAAGCAACAAAACATGGAAAATAAAAGCATCGGAACGTGGCAAAATAAAATAATCGAAGCCAAAGAGGAGGAAATAGGTAACTCACCGATTGTTTTTTTTTTTTGGCCAGTGGTCGTGAAGATAGGGCAGGAGACGAGGCCCTGAAGGAGGAAAGAGCACAAGGAAATCAAAAGCTGGAGAAAGCCGAACAGGAAATACAACAGACAGAGGAAAAAATGGAAAGCAGTAAGAAATCGGTAAGGATGGCGGATGCTCACACGACGGTTAAAGAAGTCAAAAAAATAGTACTAACAGCTTAAGCAGAGCAACACGAGGCAAAATAACCAAGGCCCAAGAAAAGGGAGAGAATAACTCACCGGTTGTCGCTGTCTACCTGTTGGTCGTGAAGATGGGTCGGCAAACGAAGGCCTGAGAGAGGAAGGAGCACCAAAAGTCGGGGGGGTTAGTGAAAACCGAGCCAGAAATACAACCAAGACCGAAGAGAAGGGAGAAGATAGCTCACCGGTTGCTGTTGTCTAACTGTTGGGCGTGAGGAGCAGTCGGAGAACGAAGGCTTGAAAGAGGAAGGAACACAAACATGGAGAGTTTTAGAAGGCCGAGCAAGAAAGACAACCAACAGAGAAGAACAGGAAAGAAAGAAAGAAAGAATCGGAGAGGGAGGAGGACTCTCACACGACGCGTGGTAGGGAGATGCATCTCACAATGACAGCACACACAATTAAGCATCGGTGCAATAAAAACACAACACGTGGTAAGGGTTTATACCATCAACCGGAAGGAAACTGGCCCATTTGAAATTATTGAGGCTCTCATATAAGTAGATATATAAAAATGCTTTTTTAAACATCATAAACAAACAAGAAGTTAATTCTTCTTGATTTAACAAGAAAACAAAAGATCTAAAACCTGATAATTCATTCTTTCGGCTAACAGAAAACCCAGACATATATGTACATAATATTTAAGCATAAATAATGTATATATAATTATTTATATACGAATATTACATACATATAAAATTAATTATTTAATGTAACAATATAATGAATTGAAAAATAATATGACATTATTATTTTTCACTCCAATTAGTGTAAAAGTGAATCAACTATCAGATGAAATAAGAATGTTGATTTTTATTTTTCTTGTGTGATACTCATGGGAAATTTAGGGTCTGATTCCAGCAAGTGTCACTAGTCCAGACGCAGGTTTAGAAATTACCCTGAGCCTGAAATCACAAATAAGATCGTTAGGAGGGGGCCAGGAGGGTGTCTTGGCGTAGCCCCTCTGATGCTCAAGTCAGAGACTGAGGATATATGGGAGGAGCAGCTAAGGGTGCTGCTAAAAACAATATATTGAATGACCATAACTGAACACTCAAACCTGGTATTTATAGAAGAATACATGGGCCCTTGATGGGTCTGTCTTCCATTTGGGCTTGGGATGAGCCAAGAATAGTGGGCCCATCCATGGGGTATCACCATACTCCCCCTCCTGAGTCGAACTGAAATGCAGGTTCGAAGTTCGATTAGTTGTGTTGTCCTCGGGTTACCGGGTACGAGTTGTGCATTTTTTTTCCTGCCGCTCGTCAGTCTCCAAAAATTCGGAAACAAATCAAATCGCAACATCGTCCTGAATGGCAAGATTTGGTTTGGGCTCTGCAAATAAGAGTCGTTTCTTCACTCCATTTCACTTCTCTCCTGCATAATTTCCTCTGCAACTCACATACGCTCCACCATCGCAGCTTACCCGCCCAGCCGAGCCCTCGCCCCAGCGTGCACACTCGAGCCCTCGCCTGCACGCCAATTTCGAGCCCTCGCCTGCACGCCAATTTCGAGCCCTCGTCGTGCGCACTTGCTCGCCCAGCCGAGCTCTCGCCCCAGCTTACACACTCAAGCCCTCGCACGCCTCCTCCTCCTCGCCCCGAGCCTCGCCTGCTCGCCCACGCCGAGCTCTCGCCGTGCGCGCCTACTCGCCCAGCCGAGCTCTATCCCAGCCGCGCGCACACCCTGCCCACCCATACGCCTCGCCAGTCTCCTTGCCTGAGCGCATCCTGGCCTGAGCTCGCCCTCGCCCACGCCAGGTCCTCGCACGAGTGCTAGCCCAAAAGCCCCCAAGCTCGCCACCTGCCCGCTTGCCCCTCGTCGAGTCGCACTGCCGCGCATGCCCAGACGCCCTCCCGCTCGCCCCTCGCCCTGCTGCACGCTTGCCCGAGCTCCTGGCCATTCGTCCGCCAGCTCGTCCCTCGCCCCTCGCCCCTCGCCCCTCACCCAGCGCCCCGAGCTCGCCCAGCCACCTGCAGCTCGCCCCTCGCCTGCTCGTCCATCTGCACGCTCGCCCCTCAACCTTCGCCCAACGCCCCAAGCTCGCCCAGCCACCTGCAGCTCGCCCCTCGCCCAACGCTCGAGCTCGCCCTCGCCTACTCGCCCTTCATCCACCAGCTCGCCCCGACGCCCAAACATGCCTTCGCCCAAGCACGCCCCTTGCGAATGATTGTCTGGTTTCTGAAGAGCTTTTGGGGGCGTTGCCCCCAAACTCCCACGACCTGACCGGGCAGGTCGATCCCCATAATTTTCGTAGTGGCAAACATCGTTCGTTAACGAAAAACCAAATAAATTTTCTAACACGCTATGCCCTCGTCGCTCCTATCTTCAAGGTCCTCTACTAAGCTTTTGAAGGAAAATAATTCCCACTTCCCTGTGCCCTTGACTCCTCTGCTAGAATAGTCCTTAGCAGGGAAAATAAAAACTTCAACCTCCTCACCTTCTAATTCCACTGCTAGGCGATGACTTAGCAGGAAAATAAAATTTTTCTCCTCCCCAACTCTGCTCCTCTGCTAGGCGATGCCTTCGCAGGAAAATAAAATTTTTCTCCTTCCTCACTCTGCTCCTCTGCTAGGTGATGCCTTCGCAGAAAAATAAAATTTTTCTCCTCCCCACTTCGGCGCCTCTGCTAGGCGATGCCTTAGCAGGAAAATAAAATTTTTCTCCTTCCTCACTCTGCTCCTCTGCTAGGCGATGCCTTAGCAGGAAAATAAAATTTTTCTCCTTCCTCACTCTGCTCCTCTGCTAGGCGATGCCTTAGCAGGAAAAATAAAATTTTTTCCCCTCCCGAACTCTGCTCCTCTGCTAGGCGGTGCCTTAGCAGGAAAATAAAAATTTTCTCATCCCCAACTCTGCTCCTCTGCTAGGCGGTGCCTTAGCAGGAAAATTTAATTTTTCTCATCCCCTAACTCTGCTCCTCTGCTAGGCGATGCCTTAGCAGGAAAATAAAATTTTTCTTCTCCCCAACTCAGCTCCTCTGCTAGGCGGTGCCTTAGTAGGAAAATAAAATTTTTCTCCTTCCGAACTCTGCTCCTCTGCTAGGCGGTGCCTTAGCAGGAAATTAAAAATTTTCTCCCACCTAACTATGCTCCTCTGCTAGGCGATTCCTTAGCAGGAAAATAAAAATTTTCCCCCACCTAACTATGCTCCTCTGCTAGGCGATTCCTTAGCAGGAAAATAAAAATTTTCTCCCACCCAACTCTACTCCTCTGCTAGGCGATGCCTTAGTAGGAAAATAAAAATTTTCTCCTCCCCAACTCTGCTCCTCTGCTAGACGGTGCCTTAGCAGGAATATTTAATTTTTCTCCCACCTAACTCTGCTCCTCTGCTAGGCGATGCCTTAGCAGGAAAATAAAATTTTTATCCTCCCCAACTATGCTCCTCTGCTATGCGGTGCCTTGGCAGGAAAATAAAATTTTTCTCGTTCCCAACTCTACTCCTCTCTAGGCGATGCCTTGGCAGGAAAATAAAATTTTTCTCCTCCCTAACTTTGCTCCTCTGCTAGGCGATGCCTTAGCAAGAAAATAAAATTTTTCTCTTTCCCAACTCTGCTCCTCTGCTAGGCAATGCCTTAGCAGGAAAATTAAATTTTTCTCCTCCCTGACTCTGCTCCTCTGCTAGGCAGTGCCTTAGCAGGAAAATAAAATTTTTCTCCTCCAAAACTCTGCTCCTCTGCTAGGCAATGCCTTAACAGGAAAATTAAGTTTTCTCACTTTCATAATTCACCAAAATTCATGAGCTGGAAAGAAGAAATTGATTTTATTGAATTCCAACTGATTACATGTAAAAATGCAAAGATGAAATACATCAACGATAAAATTCATAATGATATTTCCTAAGGTGGTAAGCATTCCAGGACCTCTTTAAAGTTTTGCCTTGAGTATTTTCCAAGTAATAAGCTCCAGAATTAAATTTCTCAATCACTCTAAAAAGGCCATCCCACTCTAGGTCCAACTTTCCATCTGCCCTTCTTGCACCTTCAACAGAACCTAGTCACTCCTTCTTCCTTTCCTAATCATGTTAACCTCCACACGCCCTCCTTTTCCCTCCTCCCTCACTACCCCTTCATAACACCGAAGCGCAACTTTTTGGTCCCCGCACAAGACTCCAACTCCTTTTCCCACAGGAAACTTAAGCTTCTGATGACAAGTGGAAGCTACAGCTCTAAAATCCTTCAGGGCTGGCCGTCCTAGAATTCCATTATACGTTGACGGAGTATCTACCACGGTGAAGGCTATCATTTTTGTTACCCGCAGAGGATCAATCCCCAAGGATAAGGGAAGAACAATCTGACCCAAAGGCGGGATGGCGTGTCATGCAAACCCATACAGCGGGGTGGAGACCGGCTCAAACTCGAATCCTTCCACCTTCATTTGATCCAACGTGCTCTTGAACAAGACGTTTACGGAGCTTCCATTATCAATAAATATCATCGCCACATCATGATTGGCAATGGTGGCCGTCACCACCAAGGCATCGTTATGTGGAGTCACAACGCCTCGGAGGTCTTCCGGTCCAAAGCTGATGACGGGGTTTTGTGGTAAGTCTACACCCCTAGATATTTCAAAGTTTTCCAACCTCCTCCCATGCGCTTTCCGAGCTCGCCCGGAATCTCCGTCGGTAGCACCCCCCGAGATCATATGAATAAATCCTCTCGTAGGGTGGTTATCCTCATCCATTCCCCTCCTCGGTTCGACGGGCTCCTGAGGGACATCTTGACCTCGACCTTCTCCTCTCTGCTCCCCAACCTTCTGATTTATCCATTGGGGGCCTTGACCACGCCTAGAGGACGGGCGAGACCTCGGTGGTCTCCCAGGTGCGGAGCATTCTCGTCTGTCCCGTGAAGGCAATCTAGCACTGCACTCCACCCTTCGTGACTTCTCACACCTCCCCTCAGGCTCCCTCACCTCCATCACCTCATCACGACTCCTATCCAGGGGAACATATGATGAGAATTGTCCTCTGCCCCTAGCTTTATCCTCTTCTTTCTCGCCCGCACCTCTCTTCCTACCTCCTCTTTCCGCTCCCTCAACTCTACTTCCCCCGGGCCGCTGCTCCATCCTCTTATGCCGCTGGGCATCTTCTAGATTTACATATTTTTCCGCCCGAGATAACAGATCATCATAATTTGATGGAGGTTTCTTCACCAACTCGGGGGAAGTCCTTTTTCCAGAATGGCCAGTGAAAAAGGATTTTCTCTCTTGGGGGTCGGTGCTTGGCTTCCCACCTGCTGCCTCAGCATCCGTATTTCCTTCAACATCTCTCCCATCTCCGCATTCCCTTCGCTTGGGAGGGGCTGTGTTTCTTCCATCCTGCTCTGCTGTCCCTCAACATTTTCCTCTCGCTCCTGGCGAGTGGCATGCTCCTCAGCGAACATAGATTCTTGGTTCCTTTTCATGGCTTCATCCACTGTTCGAATGATGAATTTGCCCAGCTGCTCCAGGGTCAAGTTCCCCGCATTCTCATTGGGACAGGGTTGCTCGGCCCTGGTCTCTTGAAGAGGCTGTTCAGTTCTGGTATCTTGACGAGGTTGTTCCTGTCTCGCCTCATCATGAGACTGTTTGGGTCCCCTCTGAGGACGCGATGATGCTGAGGTAGCTCTTCTACTCCCTCTCTTCCCTACCATCTCTACGTCTCAACTCAAATATTCCCACAGACGGCGCCAATTGATACTCACGGGAAATTTAGGGTCCGATTCCAGCAAGTGTCACTAGTTCAGACGCAGGTTTTGAAATTACCCTGAGCCTGAAATCATAAATAAGATCGTTAGGAGTGGGCCAGGAAGGTGTCCTGGCGTAACCCCTCCGACGCTCAAGTCAGAGACTGAGGATATATGGGAGGAGCAGCTAAGGGTGCTGCTGAAAACAATATATTGAATGACCATAACTGAACACTCAAACCCGGTATTTATAAAAGAATATCCGGGTCCTTGATGTGCCTATCTACCATTTGGACTTGGGATGGGCGAAGGATAGTGGGTCCATCCATGAGGTATCATGTGAAACAATGTTTATTTTTCTCATCCTCATAAAGGTATCATTCATCGAAGACGAAAAACTAGGCACGTTCGTTAGAAAAAAATATACTCTCTTCGTCTTAAATATATAAATTTGTTTGGTGTTGGAAGTGTTTTTCATCGGGGTCATTTGGCATATACTAATTACATATAAGCAATAATTATGAAGAACAAAAAATCATAATCAAGAAACCAAAAAGAACTATCGAATAGTTTGAATATTCAGCTTCTAACAGACAACAAATGTTATTGCACGAGTAAAATCATCATGTCTGTCCAAATTGGCGGTGCACATTCGAAAAGATAATTCGTGCTCTCGTATGATGTATTTAAAAACTGCGTAAAATGCCAAAACCCAGTAGCATGTTTTTCAACAAGGCTACATGTATCGTACAAGTTGTAAGATTCGGTTGTTTACTCCTCTTTGGCTATCCGCGGCTTGATATTTGTGTGTTATCCGCGAGCTGACCAAGGAGTATAGTATATCTCAATCTCAACTTTAATCCCATCCATTTTCAGTTAAATAGAGCACATTCACTTCAGGACAGGAACATATCATCGATTTTCCACATCCCAATCATCATCACCCCATTCTTTATCCCAATCTTCATGTGTTTCAATTGTAAATGTCGAGTTGGGTTGCTGCTCCCCCATTTCAAGTTCTTTATACTTTACACCATTGAGTTGTCGTCCCTTTCTCCTTAACTTGCAGCAGATCAAAGTTCCTCCAATGAAGAATGCCGTCGCAAAAAATAAGTATGTTCCATTTATTGATGTTACATAATTCATATAGAAACCTTTTGGCAGCGAAGCTCCTACATCAATGGTGCAGTTTCCATTTTCAGCGCTTAACAAGATCGAAGAATACCCTGATCCCATGTTCGATGTTAATTTTACCTGTTGTGAAAAATAAGGTAAAAATGAACAGAAACTCAATCATAAAACAGAGGATGAAATCTATCCATGTTAAATGAATAGGAATGCAGGGATGAGACCAGGACAGTATCAAAGAGGAGAAAATAAAAGTTAATAGCCAGTACCTTCTTGCTTTCGTGTCCAGGTATATCGGTATTCTCCTCCACAGTGATGTTTGCAGGAAAGATGATAATGCTCACTCTGTGAGAGCTCTCACCCGCATTCACGACAAGTACGTAGTTGTCTTGAGATACTGCTAGCAAAATAGATACTATGAGACTCGCAACTATAAGACTTTAAAATGAGTCCAAAAAAAACCCTGTTTCATTAGATTTGCATTTTAACCATGTTTAGCAGCTATTTTCATTTGACAGAGCCAATTTGGCTCACATCAGATTTATCGAGGATATTTATTCATTGTTTGTATCGATATAAGAAGTTTGTACAATTTTCTGGCCAACTATAATATAATTTTTGTTAATTATTTGAGACATGATTTAAGCACCCACCGTGCTTGATCACTTAAGCTTTCCTGAATAAATGTTAGAAGCTTGTAGCATGCTAAATTTGGCTGTTTGGTTCTTCTGTTGGTTCAATAGGAGTTCATTTTCAGACTAAGCAACAACTAATAGATGATCTAATTAAATGAAAATACATGATTCCAAGTGAATACCGAATGAAATTGTTGTATTCACGATAGAACGAACCTCATGGAAAGCATGTGGAGTAAGAGGATCCAGAGCATGAAAATGTAGACCCACTAATCACTAGCCACAGTTCAATAAAAAGATCATGAGCTAAGAAGTTCAAAGAGAGAAGGGTTAATCAAGAAATTGCGGAAAAGAATTCAATCTATACCAATTGGGAGAAGTAGAAGTGATCTGAATGTTAATTTAAGAAATGTTTGTATGGTTGTGTCCAAGTCCATTGTATAACATGGGGAGGTGTTATTTCTTGCATTATTCACGAAACTTTAAAGTTAAAATTGAGAATTTTCTCTTCAGGTGCGAGTATAACATGGAAATGAAGAACTTATCAAGAATTATTTTTCGTGGCATCTGATTCCATCCTTGTTCACTTCGTTCTTGATTGAACCTATGTGAATGTTTCTACGAATCTTGCTTTACAATTGCCTAAAAAAATGGTGTGAATTCTATTCTTGTCGTTGTGGACAGATTTTCAATTATGGGACATTTCAATTGATATCACAAAACAGACGAGCGTCCCATTTTATGGAATTGTATTTCCATGAGGTTGCGTGCCTTTATGGAGCACAGAAGACTCTTATCAGATTGGATGTGAAGGTGAGCTACCCATAGTTGTTAAAAGCGTGTGCCTGGCGGCAGTGCGCTGTTTTATAAGTTTCTTCATTGCACTTGACGTTCAATCAAGGTTATATCTTGTTTTTGTATGCAAAATTCCAAAATGTTGTTTGTTTTAATGTATTTAATTGAATTTTAAAATTTATATCAAATGCGCTTTACTAAGATAAAGCGTTCGCTTCGCCTTGTGACTCAAGCTCCAGGTTACCCTAGCGGTTTGGCGTGTCTTGCACCCTAAATAACTATAAGGGACACAAATCTGTTTGAACCAAATTATAGAGAATGGTTCCATTTGCGAAACAATAGGTCCCTAAAAGTTTATGTAAGATCTCAAGTGCACCTTACTTAAATATGATCAATCACTGACTCTAATAAAGATGACTTCATCTTAGCTTCACGTGCCCTCTTCTCTATTACCACCTTTTAGTATTCATTATCACAACATACAGTAGAGACAACTAACTTATGCACACAGTTTACAGTGAATTATGTAAGGCCTCATCTATTTCCTTGTCAAGCTATATTGTTCGTCACGCTACTTACCAATAGCAGCATCCATATCGCACGTATATACACAAGCATGGAACAAGTAAATTCAAACAAAGGAGCCGTCATTTATCAAGAAGGGACAAAAAATCTGAAAATTAATCATTCATTCAGCAGAGAAATGAACCAAACAAGTCGATAGAGGAAAGTTACCATTTCCACGAAAAGGAACACAGGCTGAATGGAACAAGTAAATTCAAACAAAGGAGCCGTCATTTATCAAGAAGGGACAAAAAATCTGAAAATTAATCATTCATTCAGCAGAGAAATGAACCAAACAAGTCGATAGAGGAAAGTTACCATTTCCACGAAAAGGAACACAGGCTGAAACATGTGATTCCACGATACCACAATTATCCGCCACCCCGTCACACGTCTCCTTCTTTGAATCCCTATTCTCCACCGGAACAGGGCTAGGCGATGGAGACACCTAAAATCAAACATTTTTCGTGATCAGACAAAGCAACAAACGCCACACAGAAAAAAAAATTAAACAATATGTGGGCTGCTCATACCTGAGCATTTATCTTCGAAGCATCAGAACCCTGCTCTAGTTTTCGAAAGAGATCAAGAAAAGACCCATCGGAATGACATGGGACAACACAAATCAAGAAAATCACCGTTAGGGCTAACCTTAAAAGTCCCATCATCCCAACAAGATTAAATCTTTAGATCAATATCTGATCCGGGTTTGAACTGGATTGATCCGTTGTGGTATGGGTCCGAAGGAAAAACAAGAATAAGCCCGGGGTCATGAAGCCCTTCGTCAACATTGTTATTGTATTTGTAGTTTCTTGGAAGGGAAAATGGTTGAAAACTATAACGCAATTGGAGAGTTTGGCTAAAGATTTCGAAGAGTTTGGACAACGTTGACGGATTATCTTAGGAAAAGTGAACGCGTCAATTTTCTGTTTCGAGCTATTCGAAAAACACCAAAATTATTTATTATTATTAATTTTTTAAGTCAAGAATCGAGGGGAATGAATAATATGTGAACATAAAAATCTGTTACATTTTATAAGAACTAATGGAATTTAATTTATTAAAATAAAAAAAATTAAAGAATATGATTTGAAAATTTTGAGTATTCAATTATTTATATTGAAAGTAAAGCAAAATTAAATTAAACCATACGATATAATTTATTTCCTGGATGAAATTTAAAATTTTATAGAAATATTTAATAATTATGTTTTAATCATTTTTTTCATATGCAATTAATTATACATACGATAAGTATTCGATTAAAAATAGATATTGAACAAATTTGATTGAAATTTTAAATTATACATTTCGGAACAAAAATAAAGTAAATTTCATCTATTAAAATCCGATACAATTAATAATTTATGTTTAAATTTATCCAAAAATATAAATTTATAATAATCAAATATTTGATAAACCTGTACACCAGAGGTAACAATAGAATTCCAAATTTTAAAAATAAATCAAGTTTGTAATTAAATTAGTTTTCAAATAACAAATACACTCCTATGCTAGGTAATAAGTTAAGAAGAGAGGAAATGTCTATGACCTCAAGAATCACAATACAATGCCTAAGAACAAAGCAAGAAACTAACTTTACCAAGTCATCTGCTAATCTAACTACAAACTAATTATACTAATTAGTGTGTGCTACAATTACAAGCAAATGACGAGGTTTGAAAGCCGAAAAACAAGTTTGTTCGACGAGAATTAGCAGCATGGTTAGTTTTCCATCGACAGCAAAAAGTTGCAAGTCGAATATATTGAAGCAGCAGCAGCTCTTACTGCCAAATCCTTCTCGGAGTTATCGCCTTCTGCGAATCTATATTTACAAATGGTTAAAAGAAGAAGGAAAAATCGACTCTCCGTTTGGAAGAAATGGTGTTTTCTGTTTCATGCTTAGCTTTCTTGTTTTGAGAAACAAATTATTACTAATATTTACCTGCTTTCATTTCTGGTTAGACTGGAGTGTTGTGGAGCATGGTGAGAACTATTCTTGTAGAACCCTTTATCACAATTCAACTGCATTTCCTTCACTTGGTTCAGCCAATTTTCCTGATAGCAAATAAAGTTAAGATTTTTTAGCCACTCTGGAACTGAGTGAAATATCTGGGAACTATGTTATAGTTGGCACAAAATATGAACCTACCTGCCTTTGTTCCACACAGTCAATAGTAAAGAATAAATCAAATATGATGCATCGCACATAATGATAGGAAGTGGTCCATCAGAGGATAATTGATACTTTTCATTCAATTGGGGTTGTCATGTTAAAAACAGTGTTCTAAATTCCTATATGCTGTCCGAGGCTACCTGGTGGGCGAGTAAACGGTCGAGGAGGTAAATGATTTTAAAATCATAGTCAATTATCAAAATATAATAATTTTAAAAACTAGTCGAAAGTCAATCAATTTAAAAAATTTTAAATATAATAAAAACACATTTCATTTTTTTTTTATATTTACTTTTAATTTCAAGTGTCATCACCATCAATATCATCTGCCTCAAACACCATCATCAGTCACCATCTTAATTATCTTATTATTTTACAATTATATATTTATTTACATTTTGTCTAGATAGTATATTATATTAAACTTTTTTATCCATAAATATTATTTAATTATATATATTACATAAAAAAATTTGATTATTTATAATTATATTCCATAATTATATATAATTACTCATAAAAAAGTTGATAAAAAAATTTATGCTCCAGCCATTTACAACATTGGTTAAAAACTTTATCACCGACTCACCAAATGACTCTCCTCTTCGGAAAGGGCTTTATCCATTTGTCCGAAGAGACTACTCCATCGAATACTGTGTGCTTCAGCATTTTCTCCGTGACCTTTTGTTGTTTCTTGGTCAGATGAAAATTCTTTTGACATTAGGAAAGGTAGATCGATCTGAATTACAGCACGTACTCTTTTCTTACTCCGTCTCAGAGCTGTGATTAGAAAGCAGTACGTTCTAAAATTATGTATATGTATGTATGTACATGGTGCTACCTTTAATCATTTTAAAAGATAACTAACTTACCCGCCAGCCGTCCTTTGATATCTTGATTAAGAAGTTCCAACCATTGGGAAGCTACATTAGCAGCTGAAAAAGACACATGAGAAATAGCATTCATCAGTTCCAAAAAAATTGTTTCTCCTCAAACATTTGAGTATTCATATGATTTGAATGAATGATAAAAACAGAAAAGGGAGAAGGAAAAACTTGAGAAGCCGAACAACCTTTAACAGAAAGTGAAGTAAATGAGTCGTGGGTCAAAGAGCTATTGTTCTCTGATGCAACAGTCTCAGAAGATAACGGGTTAAATATAAGCATATCATCATCATTTTCTGCTTTAAACTTTGAGTGCATTCTTGCCGAAGTCGTTCTCGCTCCCATATATGAATTACCATCTCGTGTGACCTCAGAATCCAAAGACATCGATCCAGAAAAAAACGGATAGCCCTTCATTTGCACGCTTCCAAGAAATGTATCTTCATGGTGAGCTTCATGTCCTTTTAGTTCTAAACTACTCACATTTTCCATGTTCTTCCTTTCGGCATATTCTTTTATACCACTCTTCATTCGACTGCATTGATGGCTTCCAGAAAGTTGGTTTTCATTATTTTCAGACTTTACGATTGCTTCAATGATAGAGTGAACCTGTTTTTTGTTTCTCACGTGGTTAATAATTCCAGGATTTAGTCCATGGAGCAAACCACTAGGAGCAGCAACCCTGGCAAAACGATCAATCTGTTCTTTCTTTGCAAGTTCTATTTTCTTCTTCAGCGAGTCACTTTTACTCTTCCGCCCACGTGGCTTTGGTATCGACATTTGTACAGCTCCATAAGGAGCAGATATATAACCATTTTGTTTAATCTCTTTCCAAATTTTCATGGAATCTTTTCCACCAAGAGGCCCTATAGAACTTCCACAATCAGAATCATCCACGAACTTCAAATTTTCGGAGTTCTTATAAGTATGGCAAGGGTTGTTGTTTATGGAACTGGAGATATCTTCAACATTTAAATCCAGATCAAGGCCTCTAGACTTTGCAAAACCATCCCTACATTCCATTGCTTGAATCTTAGAGGAGGGGGGTTTGTTCGGTTCCTTAACACAAGCTTCATTACCATTCCCATCATTGTTAGGATCAATTTTAGCATTAAGATCCAGTCCTCTAGAAACAATATTGACATCTAAATGTGCCGCATCGTTTGCTTCTCCTCCTGCTTGAGCTACACAACGTCAATTTTTCACATTTCTTTCAGGGATTAGTTTAAGATGAGTTTCTTGGACATGATAGAAAGATAGCAACAGATTCAGCAGGAAAAGAGAAAAAAACAAAAGAAAATTAATTATCCGTTATTTAATTTAGCAACTTTTAGAGTGTATGTATTCTTTCCCAACCAACACTATAAATTTACATCAAAATTTCAAAAAAAGTGTTATTAAACATATATTGATACAATTCTATCACGTTTTGAAATTAAAACAAACTTCAACACATAATAGATCCACTGCAAAACTAAAAAGCATGAACTTTTTTAGGAAAACTTGAAACCACAATTCAAAACATATAAAGAATAAGAGATCACTAATAAATGAATTTTTTTCACCTTTTACCCTAAATTCTGAGAAACATTGAAATTAACACAATTTTTTAAAAATTTTCATGCCCTTTGCTCAAGCATATCTACTACCATGTACATTTTGTTTTTAATTAAAATAAGCCACATGATGTGTCTATATACTGTACAGTACAATTTTTCGAGTGTTCGTGCAACATCGGTTGGCATTCAGTATTTGTTCGACAATAGATAATGCATAGACAAACACTCCAAGATTATCACAATATAGAGAAAGTGGTGTGAAATATACGACAATAACCGCGAAATATATGCAACCTGTAGTTATCTAAATCTTTCCAAGTTGATGAGCATTCAAGAATATTGTATTGGTCTATTGCTCACTACAAACTGATATTATTGATATGTCCCGAATGTTAGGCTTGTTGCTTCCATTAGCATTAGTATGGAAACATCAAACACACATGAATAGATGTTCATTGAAGATGAATTCAATAGAAGACCTTTTACAAAAAAAATCCTCCCCGTCGTGATGCATAGATTCAAAGATTTGAAGTTCTGTTATCTCGAAATAGTAGTCATTGTATATCGGAAACGAATTGCAGAGAACCGTTAGCAACATTGCAGGGTAATATCATTTTAAGGACAAAGGGTTCAACTCATGTCTCTGCCAAATATATTACACACCATCCTGCACAAATTTTTTTAGCCATTTTTCTTACTCCAAAACGTAAATACCGACATTTCACCAACAGAAACAAATCATAAAACGTGAACTTTCCTTGCACTTAGATGAGGAAAAAACGAAACTCACAAGGGGCTTGTTGAACTTGATATAGCCTAAATAACCCGATAAATCTACAATATTTGAACTGTTCAATCAATAAATGTAGATCAGCATGCCCAAATAAACAGTGAAACTTCAAGAAAATCCAAAAAGAATAAAGAGAAGATAAACTCACACCTTCAGCGCCAAAAACAGATTCAAGGTCACGCATTTTAACTCGTTTTGGAGAATTTTCACATGTTTCTTGGACTTCAAGAACGCCCCTTTTCTGCCCTACCGAAACCTACCAAATCAAAATCAAGAACCCTGAGAAATTTTACATATAAAATGAGGATTACAAACTAAAAACTTATCCGCGCAACAAAAATCCAAAATTATTTTAAAGGGTCCAACCTTTGATTCAGATCTGGGCTCTGACAAAGATAGACTCTTTAAAACATTTCCGTTATCCATTTACACTGAAAAAGTCCGAAACAATGTGAATTCAAACTTTCAAGATTTTCAAACTGACGAATTCAAATCCAAGTTCACAAATTTAAGCAATGAAACTTAAAAAGGATAGGAAAACAGAAAGTGGGCCAGCAAAAATGAATGAAAAATATTAAAGATTCTTGATTAAAGCACTTTTAAATCATTTTGGCAAACAGCTTGAAAAGGGTTGTGGATTTGTTTATTTGTAACTGGACATGCAAATGAAACAGGGCAAAACCCAAAGATTTGAATTTGGCTCAAGGAGCGCGCTAGGTACCGTTTTTGTATTATAGTTATTGTGCTAAAAATCCAGAAAATATATTACAATAAAAAAATCCGAGATTTTTTTATAATTTTGTCCATCTCCTCCAATCGCAACTTAAGTATTTACCATAATAGATTATTGGCAAAAACTTGTGTGAGATGGTCTCTTGGGTCGTATTTTGTGAGACAGATCTTATTTGGATCATCCATTAAAAAGTATTACTTTTTATGCTAAGAATAATACTTTTTATTGTGAATATCGGTAGAGTTGACCCGTCTCACAGATAAAGATTCGTGAGACCGTCTCACAAGAGACCTCCTCAAGATTATTTTGTTTTAATATTAGACATATATAAAATAATAAACAATACTAGCTTTGTCCATGTAAAAAAGGAAAAATTAGTTATTCTATTTCTTTCGAGTTTAATATTGTATATAGATAATATAAAACCATTTCTTGATCATTTGAGAAGACTTCATTTTCTATAAACTTCATTTTAAACTAAATTTACAACTCACATGAAATTATCATCTCCCATCTTCTCATCATGTTTTCAAATTTTTTAATCTTCCTAACATAATTTTAAATCTTTATCTATTATTTTGAGTTTGTAAAAATATATGGAAAAAAATTCAAAAAATAATGGAAAAAATAATATTTAACTTTAATTACAACTAGCATTCTTAGCATGTGGGGCATGCATATATATATATATATATATATAATGTTAAATAAATATTTTAAAATTTTTAAATAATATTTTAAAAAAATAATATTTAACTTTAATTAAAACTAGCATTCTTATGTTATCTTTGTTTATTCTGTATAAGGTTAAATAAATATTTTAAAATTTTTTAAAAAATTGTAAAGTTGATGAGATATGGTAGTCATAAATGAGCTATAAATTTACTAAAACATAATTATATGGTATTTTTGTTTATCAAATAAACTTGAGAGGGTTAGTTTTTTTATTTTTGTTTATTAAATAAACTTGGGTTAGTTTTTTTTATTTTTGTTAATCAAATAAACTTGAGAGGGTTAGTTTTTTTTTTTAAAAAAATTTAACCATTTTGAAAAATGATCATCTCTAGTGTATTTCAATACACTTGGGAGGGTATTTTTTGTTTAAAAAAATGTTGACGAGTCTAAATAATAAAATATCTCATAAAAAGAATTGATTTTGTAATTTCATAGATATATATATATATATATATATATATATATATATATATATATATATTAAAGATCATGACACTAAACGTGAGAACCCGAATTTCTAGCACTAGCTACCATTTTGCAGCAGCTAGCGAAATTTCAGTAGCAATGCAAAATTTCCAGCAGAAGCTAATAATTCAGAAGCTGGTATCTTTCCAGCAGATTAGAACCCAGCAGCAGACAACAGGTAAAATCCAGCAGCAGAAGAGCGAGATTCCAGCAGACAGTTACTGATTCAGCTTATGACTTGTAACTGAAGCATTTAACATGGAATAAAGGCTGTTAATGTCAGATTATAGCCATTAAATGAGGAGGCTAACAGTCAGAATTTCGCCTATAAATAACACCCTCAAACCTCTGAATTAGTGTTACACAAATCTTGAGATTATCACTTGAATTTTCGAGCTAAGAGAGTGCTTATTTTCGAGCAGTAGAAACCAGTAGCAAGAACAAGCAGATTCCAGACTTCTACCGAAACCTTATAGCAAATTACGGTAAGTGGGCTTATGTATAAATATCTTGAAATCAGTTTGATAATTCCTGTTTTATATATTTCTGATCTCCGATTTTGAAGCACTGAAACCTAGTGAACTATTGGTAGGAATATATATTCTGAACATTTCTGAATTCTGATTTCTGATTCTGGCCTCACCCCTTAGAGGAGAGAACATATAGGGGACTGATATCAGTTTAGCCATGAAATTCACAAACGTGCTCAGTGCTTACTAACTTGCTAATTTCTGATTTTTGTTCTGAATATTGATTCTTGTTCTTAAAAGAAGATTTTTCTGTATATTATTTGTATTACTGTTTCTGTTGAAAATGATTTCGAAAACTGGGAGTTATTCCCGCCCCCGTTTATTAAGTGGCAACCATATCACTCACCCACCAAAACAATCTCAGATAAGAACGAGGAAGAAATATTAGAAGAAGAATAGCAGATTCAGTTTTGGGGCTGGTGAAGAAGACTGCCATTTCTCAGTTCTGATTCTGTTTTATGTTATTTCCGTTGCATCTGTTAAGATACTGTTATGTATGGTTTTACATTTTCGCTGTAAAACATTAGTATTTGAGTTGTAACAGATAATGGATTATTGAGTATTATGAATAAAAAGACTGGTTTCTGAATTTTGTACTTCTGAGGCTTGTTGCTTTCGAATGTAAATTTGAGAGCAACTCCGGTGTCGACCAACCCCCGTCCCGGGGCGTGATATTGAAGTGGTATCAGAGCTAACCAGGTTTCATAATCTGGGGAGGAGGAACTAGAAATAATAAGTTCTGATAGATTTCTGAAAATAAGTCCTGAAAGTTACTGAGATAGACTACTGAAAATAAACTATTATAATAGAATACTGAAAATAAGCTACTATAATAGACTACTGAAATAAGTGGAAAAAAAATCAGCAGGCCAAAATCAGTAGTCCGGAACCAGCAGATAACCGAAAAACAGTAACATCAAAACCAGTAGTCTGGAACCAGAACCAGCAGATGAAAATCAGTAGATCGGAATGCAGCAGACTGGTTTTAACAATGCTGGAAAGCAGCAGACTTGACTGCAGTAGCATCAGAATTTCAGTAGGAAGTGAATTCCAGTAGGCGCATGCAGTCGGCCTTGCAGATTGTATGGAAGTTGAGGTGTTTTTCGCGCAAACTTCAAACGGCCATAACTTTTGATCCAGAAGGAATTTTGACTATTAAAAGATACGGCTGGAGAGCTCTCGACGAGGATAAACCTAACCTAGAGCCAAACTTTTGTTTCAGCACCGCCGACGAACCCCAAATCTTTCGTTTAGATAGTGATATCATCATTTCCGTGAAATTTTACGATTTTTCAAAACTTTGAAGAATTTTCATTTTCCAACGGCTTAGTATTTTTGAACCAAATTTGGTACACTTCATGTTCTTGATGTGAATAATTTTTAGTAAAATTTTCACAAGATTCTAAGACTGAAAAATTTTGAGCTATTTTCTTCCATTAAATGTTATAGGCTGTACTGATTTTGTTCATTCCAGTAATTGTCTATAGTTCGACTTGTACTCTTGAGATCATTTCTGAACCTTCACTCTCATGTTTTGGATGTAGGATATGGCTGACCAGAGTAGCTACATTAAGAGCTTACAGAAGAAGCTAGAGAAACTAAAGGAACATAACTACTGCCTAGAGCTGGACAAAGATGAATTAGAACGTCGAACAGAACACTTAAGAAGTGATGTTCAACGATATGCTCACTATCTGCATGAGGCATAAGAGGGGAATAGGAAAGCTCAAGAGGAGTTCGAAGCCTCCCAAGAGACTGTTGCAGTGTTAATCGAGTTACGTGATACCTTGGTTGAGAAGATCCAAGTGCTTAAGGATCAAAATCACCAACTCGTTCACCAGCATTATCAGTATAGTGAACAGACTGATGCTCAGATTCAAGAGCTGCAGGACACTGTTGAAGTTCTTAGCGACCAGAATGCAGTTCTACATGGTCATATTGAACATCTAGAAGCAGTAATAGCCAACCATGAAGACAAACCTGAGGAAGATCCCGAAGAAGATGAAGAAATCGAAGAGGATCCTATGGATTTGGGATTAGGAGAAGTGATAGATTAGACCATCAGTAGTAGTTCTTTGTAATAACACTTGTTCCAATTACATTTCTGTTAGCATTTTGATGGTTAGTTGTAATTGCACTTTCTTGAGAAATCAATAAAAATTTATTTCTATCCATTGGTTTCATATTTAATTTTGAGCAATTATTCAATCATTTTGCTTCCTTTGTTTAGTCTCTATTCTGCCATCAACCTTAGAACTTTCATAATTGTAGGAAATGGACGGACGACCAGTTAGAAACAATCGCAATCCTTGCTACGGCAACTGCAACAACAACCGCAATGATGAGGATGCACAACAACAACCACCAGCAGTTGGCCTCAGCCAGGTTGACCTGACGGCTATAGCCACGATTGTGGCACGCTACAAAGGTTTGTCAACCCTAATGCTATTCAGCCACCACCACCACCTCCTTCTCAGAATGGGACTAAGCAGCACTATGAGGCTCTCCAAAGAGCAAGAGTCCCAAATTTCGACGGAAGCTCCGATCCTGAGGTCGGACAGAATTGGATGAAGGAGGTGGAGAACCATCTTCGACTACTTGAGGTTCCACAATAGATCAAGGTAGATGTGATTACACATTTTCTTATGGATAAAGCAGCCAAATGGTGGGAAGGAGTCTCACCAGCTATGGTAAGGGCGGGACCTATCACTTGGCAAAGGTTCCGAGAGGCATTTCTGAAGCAGTACTTCCCAACAGCAGTTTGAGTACAAAAGCTGTCAGAATTTGAAAGCTTGGTTCAAGAACCAAACATGACAGTGGTGGAGTATTCATCCAAGTTCCACTCATTGGGAACTTACTCCCCAACCATCATGGGAGACGAGGCCTTGAAGATACATCGCTTCAAGAAAGGGTTGAACAGCCGCATTCAATTTGCCCTTGCTGTTATCGAACCCGATTGTTTTGATGCATTGATGGGAGCCGCCATCAGAGCTGAGAATGACATTAAGAGGCGTGAAGGTGAGAACAAACTCAAACGTCCTCAGTCAAGCTAGTACCAATCGGGCCAACAATTTAAGAAGCCTAGGTTTTCAAGCAACCAATTTACCAGTGCTCCATCCAAAGGAACCACTTCTTCTCAATCAAGCAAAGAGCGAGTCAAGTGCCAAACTTGTGGATTCGCTCACACTGGTGAATGTCGTAGGAATTCTGGAGCTTGTTTCCATTGTGGAAAGATGGACCATCGCATTGCTCAATGCCCTCTTCCAGTTCCAAGGAATGGTCCATAGGAGGAACAACTCCAAACAAGCTTAAGGAAAACAAGACAAATGCTCGAGTTTATGCTCTTACTCAAGAAGAGGCTGACAATTCAAATGATGTCATAGCAGGTACCATTATAATCAATGATATACCTACATATGTGTTATTTGATTGTGGTGCTACACATTCATTCATGTCTAAGAGATTTGCCAAGAAGTTAGGAACTAAGCCTGATAACTTAGAAGAACAATATAGAGTAGCAACTCCTGCAAATCGGATTTTAAAAACTCGCACTCTATATCGGGATATTGATGTTCTCATAGATAATCGAGTTTCAAGACAAATCTAATCCAACTAAACATGGTGGAATTCGATGTAATTCTTGGAATGGATTGGTTAGCCAAGAATCATGCTTTAGTAGACTGTCATGGAAAGACGGTAACCATCCAAATTCCACGCCAAGAGAAACTTTTATTTCATGGTAAGACAAAAGAACGAAAGACTCTTCTTTCTGCTTGCCAGACTTGGAAAGCCATGAAAAGTGGAGAAGAGGTTTACCTAGCTATGCTAAGCGAGGTAAAAAAAGAAACCCCACTTACACTAGAAGAGATTCCAGTAGTACAAGAGTTCCCGGATGTCTTTCCTAAAGAACTCCCTGGCATAATTCCCGACCGCGAAGTAGAATTTGAGATTAATTTAGTACCCAATGCTACACCAATCTCAAAAGCACCGTACCGAATGGCTCCAGCAGAGTTGAAAGAACTCAAAGAACAACTTCAAGAGTTGTTGGATAAGAAGCAAATCCGACCAAGCGCATCTCCGTGGGGAGCTCCTGTTCTGTTTGTGAAGAAAAAGGACGGAAGCATGAGATTGTGTATTGATTACAGGGAACTGAATAAGATCACAGTCAAGAATAAGTACACGCTTCCAAGGATAGATGACATGTTTGACCAACTCAAGGGAGCTACGTACGTACACTCTTTTCCAAGCTCGACTTAAGGTCAGGCTACCATCAACTAAAGGTCAAGACAGACAATATTCCGAAGACAGCCTTTAGAACAAGGTATGGACAATATGAGTTCATGGTAATGCCGTTCGGGTTAACAAACGCTCCAGCAGTATTCATGGACCTCATGAACAGGGTGTTCAAACCATTTTTTGACAAGTTTGTTATGGTATTCATCGACGATATTCTGGTGTATTCGTCAAGTGAGGAAGACCACAAAGAACATCTTCGTCTCACCCTCCAGAAGCTGAGAGAAAAGGAACTGTATGCCAAGTTCAAGAAATGCGAATTCTGGCTAGAGAGCGTCGCATTCTTGGGACACATAATATCAGTAGCAGGAGAATCTGTGGACCCTAAGAAAGTAGAAGCAATCTCAGATTGGCCTAGACCAAAGACTTTGACAGAAATTCGAAGTTTCTTGGGAATAGCAGGCTATTACCGAAAATTTGTTGAAGGATTCTCTTCAATAGCAATACCTCTCACCAAACTCGCACAGAAGAACTATAAATTTCAATGGAGTGAATATTGTGAGAAAAGCTTCGAAACTTTGAAGAAGAAGCTTACCTCCACGCCAGTGTTGGTATTACCTATGGAAGGCAAAGACTTCACCATCTACAGTGATGCATCTCAGGGAGGTTTAGGATGTGTACTCATGCAAGAGGGAAGGGTGATTGCATACGCGTCGAGACAGTTGAAGCCGTATGAACAAAATTACCCAACACATGATCTCGAGCTTGCAGCAGTGGTATTTGCACTGAAGATTTGGAGACACTATTTATATGGTGCTAGATGTGAGATATTCACCGATCATCAAAGCCTCAAATACTTGTTCACTCAGAAAAAGTTAAACATGAGGCAAAGACGGTGGATTTAACTCTTGAAGGTACAGATGCTTTAAGTCGAAATAATACGAGTAAAGTGATCCTGACATCACTTTCAGCACAACCATGTCTTCGAGAGACAATCAAAATAAGTCAAGATAGAGATTCCGTTTTGGTAAAACTAAAAGAGCAAGTTAAATAAGGGAAAACACCAGATTTAGAGACGGATAACAAGGGAATCTTGTGGATGAAGGGATGATTGTGCGTACCAGACATCGACAACCTTTGACAAAAAGTAATGTCTGAAGCACATAAGTCGAAATTTTCAGTCCATCCTGGCAGTACCAAGATGTACAGAGATTTGAAGAAAAATTTCTGGTGGAGTGGAATGAAGAAGGACGTGGCAATTTTTGTTTCTAAGTGTCACGTGTGCCAACAAGTCAAAGCAGAACACCAGAGACCTGGTGGACTTATTCAACCATTAGAAATCTCGGAATGGAAATGGGAACATATTTCTATGGATTTTGTAGTTGGTTTACCCAAGTCGAGACAAGGTCATGATGGCATCTGGGTAATCGTAGATAGACTCACGAAATCTGCGCATTTCTTACCTGTCCGCATGAACTATAATCTGGAAAAATTCCAGCTAGAATACTATCAGACAGAGATCCGATGTTTACATCCCATTTTTGGAAGAGCTTTCAACAAGCTATGGGGACCAAAATTACTCTTAGCACGGCCTATCATCCTCAGACCGATGGCCAAACAGAAAGGACAATTCAAACTCTAGAAGATATGCTGAGAGCATGTGCTCTAGACTTCAGTGGTAATTGGAGCGAACATCTGCCCTTAATCGAGTTCGCATACAATAATAGTTATCACAGTAGTATTGAAATGGCACCATACGAAGCTCTGTATGGACAAAAGTGCGGATCACCATTGTATTGGGATGAAGTAGGGGAAAAGCCATCGTTGGACCCGAACTAATCCAAGAAACCGTGGATAAAGTTGCTATGATCAAAGAGCGACTAAAAGCTGCACAAGATCGACAGAAAAGCTGGGCTGACCTGAAAAGAAGACCCGTGGAATTTGTAGTGGGCGAAAAGGCATATGTGAAAGTGTCACCCATGAAGGGTGTAATCCGATTCAATAAGGCTGGGAAACTGAATCCCAGATATGTTGGACCTTTTGACATTCTAGAGAAAGTGAGAACAATTGCTTATAGATTAGCACTTCCACCCGATATGTCAAGGATCCATAATGTTTTCCACGTGTAACAGTTACGAAGATATATTTCCGATCCAAGTCATATTCTTGAAGCTGGACCACTGTTGGTTGAGGGAAATTTAAATGAAGAACTGAAGTATGAAGAAATTCGAATTCGAATTGTGGATAACAAAGACCAAGTACTAAGGCGACGAACTATTCTATATGTCAAAGTACAATGGTCCAATCACACTGAAAAAGAAGCTACTTGGGAGTTGGAAGAAAAGATGCGAGAACAATACCCATACCTCTTTGAGGATCATGTATAGCCAAGTTTCGAGGACGAAACTTCTCATAAGGAGGGAGGGATGTGAGAACCCGAATTTCCAGTACTAGCTAGCATTTTGCAGCAGCTAGCGAAATTTCAGTAGCAATGCGAAATTTCCAGCAGAAGCTCATAATTCAGAAGCTTGTATTTTTCCAGCAGATTAGAATCCAGCAGCAGACAACATGTAAAATCCAGCAGCAGAAGAGCGATATTCCAGCAGACAGTTACTGATTCAGCTTATGACTTGTAACTGAATCATTTAACATGGAATAAAGGCTATTAATGTCAGATTATAGCCATTAAATGGGGAGGCTAACAGTCAGAATTTTGCCTATAAATAACACCCTCAAACCTCTGAATTGGTGTTACACAAATCTTGAGATTATCACTTGAATTTTCGAGCTAAGAGAGTGCTTATTTTCGAGCAGTAGAAACCTGTAGCAAGAACAAACAGATTCCAGACTTCAACCGAAACCTTATAGCAAATTACGGTAAGTGAGCTTATGTATAAATATCTTGAAATCAGTTTGATAATTCCTGTTTTATATATTTGTGACCTCCGATTTTGAAGTACTGAAACCTAGTGAACTAATGGTAGGAATATATATTCTGAACATTTCTAAATTCTGATTTCTGATTCTGGCCTCACCCCTTAGAGGAAAGAACACATAGGGGACTGATATCAGTTTAGCCATAAAATTCACAAACGTGCTCAGTGCTTACTTACTTGCTAATTTCTGATTTTTGTTCTGAATATTGATTCCTGTTCTTAAAAGAAGATTTTTCTGTATATTATTTGTATTACTGTTTCTGTTGAAAATGATTTCGAAAACTTGGAGTTATTCCCGCCCCTGTTTATTGAGTGACAACCATATCACTCATCCACCAAAACCATCTCAGATAAGAACGAGGAAGAAATATTAGAAGAAGAAGAGCAGATTCAGTTTTGGGGCTGGTGAAAAATAGTGTCATTTCTCAGTTCTGATTCTAGTTTATGTTATTTTCGCTGCATCTGTTAAGATACTGTTATGTATGATTTTACATTTTCGCTGTAAAACATTAGTATTTGAGTTGTAACAGATAATGGATTATTGAGTATTATAAATAAAAAAACTGGTTTCTGAATTTTGTACTTCTAAGACTTGTTGCTTTCGAATGTAAATTTGAGAGCAACGCCGGTGTCGACCAACCCCCGTCCCGGGGCGTGACACTAAATTTAATTATTCGGAGTCTTTCAACCTTGATAATATAGCATAATATAGATTTTGTAAAATATATTTTTATTATATTTTTTATCAAATAAAAATTAATTAATTATGTAATTGGAGGTGCTATTTTTGGTACTTAAAAATTAGATAATGAGATCAAAGTCATTTGAGATCAAAGTAAGTTACTTGTAGTCCGACAACCTTAGAAATACAGAACATATTAGATGATTTAAAAAATGTAGACACAATTAGATAAATGTATTCTATTTTCGTTTCTTAAATTTTATATGGCATTTCAAATGGATGATGATTCCGTTAAGCAAAAACATTTCTTGCAAATATAGACATATATCAGACTTTATGGTAAAAGCAGTCAACACTTCTTGCTATATAAAAAAAACAGAATCATTGTCAACAAAAGACATGGAAATATTCCATATGAGATATGGAAATGGAATAAGCTTAATGTATCTTACTTTCATATATTTGGATGCAGATTTTACGTACATAATAATTTCAAAAATCATCTATCTTCTTTTGATTCACAGTCAGATGCTGGAATTTTTCTTGGATATTCAGCAGTTAGAAAAACCTTCAGAATATTTAATAACAGAACTCTTAAGATTGAAAAATCTATACATGTTGGTTTTGATGAACATTTGATAAGTGCAAGATTTGCACCTAATTTATATAGGAATCCATTCTGAATTATGTTAGTTTCGAACGGAATTATGCGGTTTTTGTTCGTTTTTGTTGTCAATGTAGGAGTTGAGGAAAATAGTGCAAAGATGCAAGATAACACACCAAGAAGTGCACACCATTGGACAGAGGTGCGCGCGCGGCCGCGCCACTTCAAGCGCAGCCGCGCGCGCATACATGCAAGACATCGACCAAAGGTGTGCGCGCGGCCACGCCGCTTCACGTGCACCTGCGCGCGCTGAAATTCCAGAAGATAAACAGTGGCGCGCGCGCGGCTGCGCCATTTCTCGCGCAACCACGCGCGCTGAAATGCCAGAAGATAAACTGTGGTGCGCGCGCGGCCGCGCCATTTCTCGTGCAACCGCGCGCGCTGCGTACCAAAATCTTATAAAAGCCGCGTTTTAGGTCAGAATCGGGGGATTGGCCGCCTTGGGAAAGAATTATACAAGAAATTCAGCCGCGCTAGGCGAAGAAACATATGACGCAGCCGTTTTTTGAGAGGAAATACACGAGGGAACAAGATCAAAGACGAAGAACGACGAATCTAGGGACAGAGATGCCACTTCCGATTTGTTATCTGATTCTTTCATCTTTATTTTCCATTGTGTCGATGTCTAAATATTCAAACATATTTTGCTTTTATTTAGAATTCATCATGAACTAATTTTATAGTCTAGAGAATGACGTAACTTTGTTGATACGATAAATTGACGCAGTGGTTTATTTGATTGAATTCCGCCCTTGTTATATTGTGTTCTCTGTGTTTATTTTACTGCAATTTACTGGCCATAAATTGTGTGTTGTTTGATTAATTCTACAACTTGGGAGAGGGACTAGAATTATAGATCATTAGAGACACATCGTTGAATGTTTATATCGTTCGGAAGGCGTATAACTTTAGCGAGGCTTAGCTATTAAACTTTGATTTTATTAGGAATAATTAAATCGAAGTTTGATTGATACATTTTATTCGTAACTTGGGAAAGGGGGAATGAAATAATTAAGTGTTCTTGGTCATTAAATAATTGGAATTCATGAATATAAATTCAACTGGGAATAATTATCGTGGAAACTTGGTGAAATCATATCTCTAGATACTTTCTCTCATTGTTATTTCCCAACTCGGTGATTTGATTATTTATTTGTTTTCAATTAATTCGTTTAAGTAAACCAAATCTCTTTTAATTTTTTTAAATAAAGTTGAGACTATTTTAATTACAAGCATTGATATAATTTAAGTTCACACTCCTCGTGGGATCGACACTTTTATTCAAAAATACATTTTACTATAACTTGACGTCGTGCGCTTGCGTGCAATTAAGAAAACACGCAACAAGTTTTTGGCGCCGTTGCCGGGGAGTGTCAAGATTTAAATTTATATCAGTATTTTTACTAATTAGTCTAGATTTTAATTTAGAGCTTTATTTTATTTTTATTTTTATATTTATTGGGTTGTTCATTTTTTCTGCTTGACAGTGTATGCTAAGATCGCAAAATTCAGACTTGCTGATTTTTGACCCGGAGATCGAAAGAACTGCAAGAAGATTAAGAAAAGCAAGAAGGGAAGAGATCCAAGCAATGGCTAAACACAGAGAGAATGACAGACATAATCCGCCAGAGGCTATACCTATAAGAGATAACTTCCGACTAGTGATCAACACTCATTATTCTGGCATCGCTCGAGGGACCATAAATGTCAATAATTTCGAGCTGAAACCCCGCTCTTATCAATATGGTTCAACAAAACCAGTTTTCTGGAACCGCTACTGCAGATCCTCATCTACATCTCAGAACATTCCTTGAAATCACTGATACGGTAAAAATAAATGGTGTTTCTGATGATATAATTCGATTGCGCTTGTTTCCTTTTTCTCTTAGGGACCAAGCAAGAGGATGGCTACGATCGATTCTCTTGGGAAGCATCACGACATGGCAAGAGTTGGCGACGAAATTTCTGGCAAAATACTTTCCCCTTGCAAAGTCTGAACAGTTGAAGATTGAGATTAGCACTTTCAGGCAGACTGATTTTGAGCAATTGTACGAGGCATGGGAAAGATACAAGGAGTTGTTGAGAAAGTGCTCGAACCATGGCTTCGAAGACTGGGTGCAGATTGAGTTATTCTACAATGGTCTAAATGGGCAAACAAGAGGAACGGTGGATGCAGCGGCTGGTGGCATGATCTTTGCTAAATCTCCCGAGCAAGCTTATGACATGCTTGAACAGATGACGATAAATAGCTACCAGTGGCCGTCTGGGAGGTCAGGAGTGAAGAGGACAGCTGGAGTTTATGCTGTGGGCCCTATTACATCACTCACTGCACAGGTATCTGCATTAACCACACAAATAGCAGCGATGAATAAGGTGAGCACATCGGAAATTGAGGATCCATCGACTGTTGCAGAAGAACCATCTCTACCTGAAGAAGCTCAGTATATCAACAACCGAAATTTTTGTGGATTTGGAGGATATCGAGGTAACCCTCCCCCTAACACTTACCATCCTGGTTTGAGAAATCACGAAAATTTTTCATATGCGAATAATAAAAATGTGTTGAATCCTCCACCCGGGTTCAATACATCAAAGGGGGAAGGGAAGCCTTCATTTGAGGATTTGGTAGGAACGTATGTTGCTGAGTCTGGAAAAAGGATGGCAAGGACTGAGTCTCGTCTTGACAATATGGAGACTCACATGGAAAATATGGGTGCCACAATGAAATTGTTGGAGACGCAAATTGGGCAGTTGGCCAACGCCTTGAGAGATCAGAACAGGGGTCAATTTCCTAGTAACACAGAAGTTAATTCAAAAGAGCAGTGCAAGGCAGTTACTTTGAGGAGTGGAAAAGAATTGGAGGTGCAAAAGTCCACGGAGCAAATGGACAAGAAGAAGACTGTTGAAGAAAGTGAATTTGAGGATAGAAAAGAAAATAAAACTGAGGATTCCAAGACCAAATTTGAAGTTGAACAACCTCCAGTATTTAAGCCGACCCTTCCATACCCTCAGAGGTTCAAAAAGAAGAATTTGGATGATCGGTTTGCAAAATTCTTAGAGATTTTTAAGAAGATACACATCAACATACCATTTGCTGATGCTTTGGAGCAAATGCCGAATTATGCAAAATTTATTAAAGATGTGATGTCTAAGAAGAGAAAGCTGCAGGATTTTGAGACTGTGAAACTGACTGAAGAATGTAGCGCCATACTGCAAAAGAAGCTACCACAAAAATTAAAAGATTCAGGGAGTTTTACTATTCCTTGCTTTATTGGTGGTTCTAAATGTAGTAAAGCTTTATGTGATTTGGGAGCAAGTATTAATCTGATGCCATTTTCTATTTACAGGGAATTGGAGCTTGGAGAGGTTAAACCAACCACTATCACCTTACAGTTTGCTGACAGAAGTCTCACGTATCCACGTGGGATTGTGGAAGATGTACTGGTAAAAGTAGATAAATTTATTTTTCCTGCTGATTTCGTGATTTTAGATATGAAGGAGGATCATGATACCCCATTAATCTTTGGGAGACCTTTCTTGGCGACCGGAAGAGCATTGATAGATGTACATAAGGGTGAACTCACCTTGAGAGTGGGTGGAGAAGCAGTCACTTTTAACATCTATCATGCCATGAAAAGCTCAGATGAGGTAAGTACTTGTAAAAGTATCGATGTTATAAACTCATGTATGTCTCTTGATTGTGCAGGGACTAGGGATCTTTTGGAGAGCTGTTTGATAGGTGCTGCTGGTACTATTGATTAAGATGATTGGAAAGTGAAAGAGCAACTTGAGGCTCTTGATGGATCACAGAAAGAAAGAAAAACGGATACACCGCTGGAGAAATTGGAGGTACATGAGCAAACAAAGGTAATACCTCCTTTCCTTGATTTGAAAGAACTGCCAAACCACCTTTGCTATGCTTTTTTAGGTGAAAAGTTGACATACCCTGTAATCATCTCTTCCTCTCTTACTTGTACTGAAAAAGAAAAATTATTGAGAATATTGAGGAAATTTAAAACTGCGTTTGGGTGGTTGATTTCTGATATCAAGGGGATTAGTCCCACCATATGAATGCATATGATTTTAATGGAGGAGTCGTTTACTCCGTATGTGGATCATCAGAGAAGGCTGAATCCAGCGATGAAGGAAGTTGTGAAAAATGAGGTATTGAAATTGTTAAATGCTGGAGTAATTTATGCCATTTCTGACAGTAGTTTGGTATCTCCTGTGCAAGTAGTGCCTAAAAAGGGTGGAATGACTGTGGTAAAAAATGACAATGATGAACTAATATCTACTCGTACCGTGACTGGATGGCGAGTATGTATTGATTATAGGAAATTGAACAATGCCACACATAAAGATCATTTTCCATTATCTTTTATTGACCAAATGCTTGATAGACTTGCTGGTTATTGTCATTATTGCTTTTAAATGGTTATTAAGGTTATAACCAAATTGCCATAGCGCCAAAAGACAAGGAGAAGACTACTTTCACGTGTCCCTATGGCATGTTCACTTTTAGGAGAATACCTTTTGGGCTTTGCAATGCACCTGCTACTTTTCAGAGGTGTATGATGGCCATATTTGCAGACATGGTGGAAGACATCATGGAAGTCTTCATGGATGATTTCTCGATATTTGGATCTTCATTTGATCATTGTTTACATAACCTATCCCTCGTTTTGTAGAGATGTCAAGAAAAGAACTTAGTTCTTAATTGGGAGAAGTGTCATTTTATGGTCCACCGCCAAAGAATATCAAAGAGATTAGGAGTTTCTTAGGACATGCCGGGTTTTATGTGAAGGACCTAAAACTCCTTTCTTGAAAATTTGCGGAAAATTAAAAATTTTCTTTTTAAAAGAACTTAAATGGCCTCATTCATAAAATCACTGGGGAATCAAGTTCGATGTTTAAAATAATAGCAGCGGAAGAAAGTAAAGTTTTGCCAACAATAACAACTTAAAAATTATCCAACGACTGATAAAAATTGTTTGCGAAGAAAATAACAACTGCTGCTCTGAGGTCCTCGGGTGCCACTACTGCCGACCCAAGCTGGCTCACTGGTCCCCGCCCTCGGCCCTGGCCTCATCAGTACCTACAACAATCAAGTCTAGTGAGCCTAAAGACTCAGCATGCATAAATCGCAGGTAACGAGTAAAAATCTGAATTTAAAATATGCATGTGATAAAATATCCTGTCCTGAGGCATACTGAAAATAATCTGTACTGAGCAATTATAATACGTGCATAATTGAACTGGAAATCACTGTAAAAATATTTGCTCCTTGGAGCCTGTACTGAAATATCTGGTAAAATTTTCTGTTGAGATTATGTTTTACGCCTGTGGCCACTGCACTAAGCTGAACTGATCGGTAACTGGCTACCGGGGAGGCTGAAACTGAACTGAGCTGGCCGGTCACTGGCGACCGGGTGGTACCATACTGAACTGATCGGTCACTGGCGACCGTATAAAATAACACTCCCACATAGTGAATGAACCACAAGCCATATCGCATAAATCTCAAAATAATCATTTTCTATTTAATGCACGTAAAATAATTAACTGGCGTAATGAAAATTCCTGTAATTTTACCAACTGGATTGGATTGGATCGTTCCCAGGCTCGCTGCAACCTAACTGTGCCATGAAAAATATGCAATAGCTTAAACATGACCAACTATGCAATTTACGTTCAAAAGATGCGACTATGACGCCTAATGACTTCGCATTTAATCATGACTCCGAGCCAACCTGAACCGACACTGAACCGACGTATAGTCATGATTAAAATACGCTGAAAAATAATAAAATAATGTTCCTAAAATGATAGGGTCGAAATCTAGGTGGAATGGAGGCCAAAACACGAAACGCTCTTTCGAGAGTCAATTTGGCACATTGCACCGTAAATTCTCGTACGACCTCAAAAATGATCCAAATGACAAACGGTCAAAAGCATGACCTTCCTAACTCAATGAGGCATTGTCCAGTCCAAGACCATGGGCTAAAAGCCAACCAAGAACTCGAACGAGCCTCTGAACCGACACAGCAACTTGCTGTAATTTCTAGCAGCTGCGACCTAGCTTGCATCGCGTCGTTTGCGAGACTTTTGGCCATTGGGGCTTGAACCACCGACCAAAGCCTCTCCACAACGTCCCAAGGAAATATTTGAAGCATGGCTAAGGGCCATAGGCCAGCCACAATTCGCCTCATTCCAGCAACCACCCGAAAGTTCTCACCGAGGGCCCTCATGCGTGCGTGCGTAGTGTTTATGCTAAGATCGATGTCTTGCGTCGTTCCAGTGGCCATTTGATTGACCATGGCACGATCTAGACATCTAGGAGCATGATATGAACCGTGGCTAAGGGCCATAGGCCAACCAAGATCCACACCAAGCAACAAAAGAAACGAACCATATGCTGAAAAATGGAAGGGCCGAATGGGGAAAGGGGCTGTTCTTGTTGATTATTTAAAAACCGATGAGCCATGGACCAAGCCACCAAAAGGGCGACTTAGTCACGTCTTAGACATGCTAGGGAAGTGATCCAACCATGGCTAAAGGCCCTTGGGGCAGCCAAGATCAGATCCTTCCTCCTTGACATCCAAACTGAAATTTCGAATCACATTTCTGCACTTATGGGGAACTTGCTGTCATTTCGGTTTTCCAGCAAGCATGGGGCTGGTTTGGATGGACCAACATGGTCCTAATGCATCCTACTACATGTATACAAGCCGCCTTGGGAGCCTGGAGTCGATCCAATACCTGAAACTCACAAACCAAAAGAAATCGTGAAGCTTGCCATGAAGAGCCGAAATTCTGCATGTGTGTTCCAAAATATTTTGACATGTATCTCGGTTTTTGCTTGCTAAAACATGATCATGTACTGAAAAATAAATGATAATATGACTTGATTGAGGTTTGAAAGAAATCTAGACATGCCTGGTTTCGTTTCGAAAGAAAACGAAAAGAAGAGACGAGACGGCGCGGAGGAGACGGAGTGGCTTGCTTCTCTACCTTTCTTGGCTCTCGATTTTCTCCCTTTCTCCCTAGCAGTTATTCACGTTTTTTTTCTACTGAAAAGGGGTCTTATTTTCGGTGGAGGTGGAGGGGGAGTGATGGTTATGAAGGTGAGGAGAAGGGTGCACAAAAATAGGATCATATCAAGACCAAGTCTTCATGCATTTGAATTTTGAATTTTGAATTGCTATCAAATGATCTCTTGGGTGATTCTAGACTATAGTGGCCGATTTTATCATGCCAAACAAGGGTTAGGATAGTGGTCTAGTATTAATTAATTAAGGTGGAAAAATAGCTAAAAGAATTAGCATGCTAATCAACCAAGAATGGGTCAAAGGTGAGTTGGCAAGTCCTAGTTTGTTCTTCTAGGGGTGTGGCCAAAAATGCATGATAAATGGTAGGGGAAAAATTGATTATCTAGTAATTTAATAACCCTTAAAAGCCTTACTAATCCTTTAATTAATTTAGTGAACTAACCCCTTAATTAAGTAACTTAAATGAGCTCATTTCTTAATCACCTCCAATAATTAAATTAAAATCCTCAACTAACTTAAATAATTCCTTAAACTTCTTTTTAACTTAAATGAACTTACTTGCTAGCTAAATTAACTTCTGGAAATATTTTTCAAATCTTAAATTCTATCTCAAAACTCCAACTCCGGTCCGGCCTCACTGAAATAACTGAAATGCTAAAAATCAAACTACTGAACTGAAATAATAAAATAATTAACTTCAAATAAATGCATTTAAAATAATTATGCAATGAAGTCAATTAAATTTAAAAATCTAGAATTATGCATGGCTTATACGTCTACTGACTTACGGGTTCTACAATCCTTCCCCCCTTAAATAAATTTCGTCCTCGAAATTAGAACTCACCGAATAACTCAGGGTATCGACTTCTCATCTCCGGCTCAGACTCCCACGTAGCTTCCTCCTCTGAATGGTTGAGCCATTTGACTTTCACTCGCTTAACCAACTTGTTCCGAAGTTTCTTCTCCTGTCTTTCTAGGATCTGCACGGGTCTCTCCTCATAAGATAAGTTCGGAGTAAGCTGCAACGGCTCGAAATTCAGCACATGCGAAGGATTTGCCATATACTTTCTCAGCATGGAGACGTGAAAGACATTGTGTACTCCGGCCAGATTTGGCGGAAGAGCCACACGATACGCTAGCGTCCCAACTCTGTCGAGGATCTCAAACGGTCCAATGAATCTCGGACTGAGCTTCCCTTTCTTGCCAAATCTCATGACACCCTTCATAGGTGCCACTTTCACGAAGACATGATCGCCCACTGCAAACTCTAACTCTCTCCTCCGCTGATCGGCATAACTCTTCTGTCGGCTCTGAGCAGTCCTCATTCTATCACGGATCCTGACTACTACATCTGCTGCCTGCTGAACAATCTCTGGACCCAACTCTGCTCTCTCTCCTACTTCATCCCAATGAACAGGAGATCTACACTTGCGACCATACAGCGCTTCATACGGAGCCATACCTATGGACGACTGGAAACTGTTGTTATAGGTGAACTCTACCAATGGTAAGTTCGACTCCCAACTCCCAGAGAAATCAATGACGCAAGCACGGAGAAGATCCTCTAAGATCTGAATAACTCGCTCCGACTGTCCATCTGTCTGCGGATGGAAAGCTGTGCTAAACAGCAACTTCGTACCCAAAGTCGAATGCAAACTCTTCCAAAACGAGGAAGTGAATCTGGGATCTCTGTCGGATACGATAGAAACTGGAATACCATGGAGTCGGACTATCTCTCGGATATACAGCTCTGCATACTGAATCATGGTGAAAGTCGTCTTAATAGGCAAGAAGTGCGCTGATTTGGTAAGACGATCTACAATCACCCAGATAGCATTCGATCCTCTGGCTGACCTCGGCAATCCGGTCACAAAGTCCATGGTAATGTTCTCCCACTTCCACTCGGGAATAGGAAGAGGCTTGAGCAAACCTGCTGGTCTCTGATGCTCGGCCTTCACTAACTGGCAAGTCAGGCACTCGGATACAAAACGCCTGATGTCCTTCTTCATCCCTGGCCACCAATACAATAGCTGCAAATCTTTGTACATCTTCGTACTCCCAGGGTGAATGGAGTACGGGGACGTATGGGCCTCTGATAAGATGTCTGCTCGGATAGAATCACTGCTAGGAACCCATATCCTATCTCGGTATCTCACAATACCGTCGCTGACTGAATACAAAACACTGCCCTTAGCTTCATCTCTCTTCTTCCACTGTGCCAACTGCTCATCTGCTGCCTGACCGCTGCGAATACGGTCAATAAGAGAGGACTGGATAGTCAAGGTAGATAAACGAGGAACTCTACCTCGAGGGTAAGTCTCAAGATCAAACCTCTGCATCTCAATCTGAAGAGGTTTCTGCATCGTCAAATGAGCCATCACTGCGACTTTCCTGCTCAAAGCATCCGCAACTACATTAGCTTTACCCGGGTGGTAGCTAATGTCACAATCGTAGTCTTTCACAAGCTCCAACCAACGTCTCTGACGCATGTTCAGCTCCTTCTGCGTAAAGAAATACTTGAGGCTCTTATGGTCGGTAAAGATCTGACACTTCTCTCCATACAGATAGTGCCTCCAAATCTTCAAAGCAAAAACTACGGCCGCTAACTCCAGATCATGGGTAGGGTAATTCTTCTCGTGGATTTTCAGCTGTCGAGAAGCATACGCTATCACTCTCCCATGCTGCATCAAAACTGCACCTAAACCAAGCTTCGAAGCATCGGTATAAAGGACAAACTCACCAGATCCTGACGGTACAGCCAAAACGGGTGCTGAGATAAGAGCTTGCTTCAAAGTATCGAAACTCTTCTGACACTCCTCGCTCCACACAAACTTCACATTTTTCTTGGTCAGTGCTGTGAGTGGAACGGCAATGGATGAGAATCCCTGAATGAACTTCCTGTAATATCCTGCTAGCCCAAGAAAACTGCGGATCTCTGATGCATTCTGAGGCACAACCCAATCTCTGATTGCTACAACTTTCGCCGGGTCTACCTCAATGCCACTGCTAGAAATAATGTGGCCCAAGAACGCCACCTTCTCTAACCAGAATTCGCACTTACTGAACTTTGCGAATAGTTTATGTTTCTGCAATGTCTGCAACACTGTGGTCAGATGCCTGCTGTGCTCCTCCCGACTCTTGGAGTAGACGAGAATGTCATCTATGAACACTATCACAAACTGGTCGAGGTACGGCTGAAATACGCGATTCATGAGATCCATGAAGATCGCTGGCGCATTCGTCAGACCGAACGGCATCACTAGGAACTCGTAGTGGCCATAACGAGTCCTAAAAGCTGTCTTCGAGACATCAGCATCTCTCACCCTCAACTGGTGATAACCGGAACGCAAATCTATCGTGGAGAAAATCGAAGCTCCCTGTAACTGGTCAAACAGATCCTCAATCCTCGGCAGTTGGTATTTATTCTTCACTGTAACCCTGTTCAACTCCCGGTAGTCAATGCAAAGCCTCATCGAGCCATCCTTCTTTTTCACAAATAAGACAGGCGCGCCCCATGGAGAAAAGCTCGGGCGAATGAACTCCTTGTCGAGAAGTTCCTGGATCTGCTTCTTAAGCTCTGCCATCTCTGTCGGTGCTAGACGGTATGGCGCTTTGGATATCGGAGTCGTACCTGGCATAAGCTCAATGGAAAACTCCACCTCTCTCTCTGGTGGCATACCAGAGACGTCTTCGGGAAAAACGTCTAAGAAATCTCTAACAATTGGAACATCTGAGGCTGACTGGCTGGGTTCCTCGGGGACAGATAAAAAGGTTGCTAGAAATGCCCGACACCCTCTATGCATGAGCTTCCTAGCCTGAACATAAGGAATAATGCGCGGTAAAGGAAAGTACCTGTCCGGCTCAAATAAGAACTGCTCCATTCCAGGCGGTCGGACAAGAACGGATCTCCGCTGGAAGTCTATCAACACTCTGTTCCTCAATAGCCAGTCCATCCCTAGGATGATGTCAAATTCCGGCATCGGTAGCACAATCAGATCCGCATAAACAAGATTACCGTGCAGCTCAAGGTCTATATCTCGGATAACATTGGTCGCTGCCATCTCCTCGCCTGACGGCAACACTACTGAAAAGGCTGTATCTAGCCCAATGGTCTGGATCTTGAGAAAGTTTGCAAAGACCTCCGAAATAAATGATTGAGTGGCCCCTGAATCTATCAAGGCCTTGGTAGCGGAACCAGATATAAAAATTCTCCCTGAAAGAGCGGAGCTCTAAGTTGAATCCCACTACAAGATCTAAACTTATAGACATGCAAAGGTCAAGGTTCCTCTAGCTTAATTCCTCTGAAATAAATCTGAGTAGGGCATGCAATCCTATAACAGTTCTAAGTTCAAAAATCTAAATCCCGATTCCCAAAACGCGGAAATTCAAATAATAACTTAAAGTTTAAAGGTACCTGTCAACAACATAGTCTCCGGGTTGGCTTCCGCGGCATGGAGAGCAAAAACTCTGCCTTGGGTAGGCAGATTCCTCTGAGGGCACTGCAGCAACATGTGGTCTGGACTGCCACACTTAAAACACTTTCCTGAGCCAGCCATACATGCTCCAGGATGGCGACGTGAGCACCTGGGACAGACTGGGTGCTCCTGAGTCCTCGGGGCTGGGCGTCCCCGCTGCTGCTGCTGCTGCTGGCCTCGGTTCCTGGGCGGTCCATGAAAAGGCCTCTTATTCTGCTGCTGATGCTGATGAGGAGGAGGGCGGTGCGGTGCCTGGACTGGGCGCTTGCCCTGGCGATCCCTCTCGATATCCCGCAGATCCTGCTCTACGGCTAAGGCCTTGGAGACGGCAATCTCATAAGTAGCAAGGTCAGATACCCTAACATCACGGCGCAAGATCGGCCGTAAGCCCACCAGGAAGTGCATCCGCTTGGCTCTGGCATCATTCGCTATTAGGGGCACAAAGTGACAGCCCCTCTCGGACTTACGGATAAACTCCGTAACCGACATATCCCCCTGTCTCAGACTCATGAACACGGTGGTCAGCCTGGTGCGAACCTCCTCAGCAAAATACTTGGAGTAGAAAACCTCCGTAAAGCGGGTCCAAGAAAGTGTAGCCAATGTCAGGGCTACCGAAGCTCCTTCCCACCATAAGCGGACGTCTCCAGTGAACAAGTAGGTGGCACATCGGACTCGGTCTGCGTCCCCCAGCTCCATAAAATCGAAGATGACCTCGAGGGATTTGATCCATCCCTCGGCAACCATGGGGTCAGATGCCCCAGAGAACTCCTTCGGGCGCATCTTCATGAATCGCTCATACACAGCCTCGGGCCCTGTCGGCCTGGCTGCGGCAATGCCCCCCGCAAACTGTGCGAAGAACTGTGCCATCCCAGCTAACATCTGGGCACTCATGTCCGGTGGGGGCGGTGGAGGAGGTGGTAGGTCTCCCTCCGGTCTATGCTCCTCTCTGTCCTCTCAGCGAGGCTCCACCTCTCTGTTGCGCTCTAAAATGCGTCTAGGGGGCATACTGTTCCAACATAACCCATACGTAACTAACATGCATAATTCCATAATTTATTTTTAAATGAACTCTGAAATACTGAAAATCTGGAAGCATGCTGACAAACTAATTCATGCTTTAACTAAAATGCTGAACAAAATGCTGAACTGAAAAACTTACAGACCAAAGGCGTGGCTTCGTGAGCTTCTCGCGGTCAGTAGTAGTGAAACCCTATACAGAACCACCGCTCTGATACCAACTGTGAAGGACCTAAAACTCCTTTCTTGAAAATTTGCGGAAAATTAAAAATTTTCTTTTTAAAAGAACTTAAATGGCCTCATTCATAAAATCACTGGGGAATCAAGTTCGATGTTTAAAATAATAGCAGCGGAAGAAAGTAAAGTTTTGCCAACAATAACAACTTAAAAATTATCCAACGACTGATAAAAATTGTTTGCGAAGAAAATAACAACTGCTGCTCTGAGGTCCTCGGGTGCCACTACTGCCGACCCAAGCTGGCTCACTGGTCCCCGCCCTCGGCCCTGGCCTCATCAGTACCTACAACAATCAAGTCTAGTGAGCCTAAAGACTCAGCATGCATAAATCGCAGGTAACGAGTAAAAATCTGAATTTAAAATATGCATGTGATAAAATATCCTGTCCTGAGGCATACTGAAAATAATCTGTACTGAGCAATTATAATACGTGCATAATTGAACTGGAAATCACTGTAAAAATATTTGCTCCTTGGAGCCTGTACTGAAATATCTGGTAAAATTTTCTGTTGAGATTATGTTTTACGCCTGTGGCCACTGCACTAAGCTGAACTGATCGGTAACTGGCTACCGGGGAGGCTGAAACTGAACTGAGCTGGCCGGTCACTGGCGACCGGGTGGTACCATACTGAACTGATCGGTCACTGGCGACCGTATAAAATAACACTCCCACATAGTGAATGAACCACAAGCCATATCGCATAAATCTCAAAATAATCATTTTCTATTTAATGCACGTAAAATAATTAACTGGCGTAATGAAAATTCCTGTAATTTTACCAACTGGATTGGATTGGATCGTTCCCAGGCTCGCTGCAACCTAACTGTGCCATGAAAAATATGCAATAGCTTAAACATGACCAACTATGCAATTTACGTTCAAAAGATGCGACTATGACGCCTAATGACTTCGCATTTAATCATGACTCCGAGCCAACCTGAACCGACACTGAACCGACGTATAGTCATGATTAAAATACGCTGAAAAATCATAAAATAATGTTCCTAAAATGATAGGGTCGAAATCTAGGTGGAATGGAGGCCAAAACACGAAACGCTCTTTCGAGAGTCAATTTGGCACATTGCACCGTAAATTCTCGTACGACCTCAAAAATGATCCAAATGACAAACGGTCAAAAACATGACCTTCCTAACTCAATGAGGCATTGTCCAGTCCAAGACCATGGGCTAAAAGCCAACCAAGAACTCGAACGAGCCTCTGAACCGACACAGCAACTTGCTGTAATTTCTAGCAGCTGCGACCTAGCTTGCATCGCGTCGTTTGCGAGACTTTTGGCCATTGGGGCTTGAACCACCGACCAAAGCCTCTCCACAACGTCCCAAGGAAATATTTGAACCATGGCTAAGGGCCCTAGGCCAGCCACAATTCGCCTCATTCCAGCAACCACCCGAAAGTTCTCACCGAGGGCCCTCATGCGTGCGTGCGTAGTGTTTATGCTAAGATCGATGTCTTGCGTCATTCCAGTGGCCATTTGATTGACCATGGCACAATCTAGACATCTAGGAGCATGATATGAACCGTGGCTAAGGGCCATAGGCCAACCAAGATCCACACCAAGCAACAAAAGAAACGAACCATATGCTGAAAAATGGAAGGGCCGAATGGGGAAAGGGGCTGTTCTTGTTGATTATTTAAAACCGATGAGACATGGACCAAGCCACCAAAAGGGTGACTTAGTCACGTCTTAGACATGCTAGGGAAGTGATCCAACCATGGCTAAAGGCCCTTGGGGCAGCCAAGATCAGATCCTTCCTCCTTGACATCCAAACTGAAATTTCGAATCACATTTCTGCACTTATGGGGAACTTGCTGTCATTTCGGTTTTCCAGCAAGCATGGGGCTGGTTTGGATGGACCAACATGGTCCTAATGCATCCTACTACATGTATACAAGCCGCCTTGGGAGCCTGGAGTCGATCCAATACCTGAAACTCACAAACCAAAAGAAATCGTGAAGCTTGCCATGAAGAGCCGAAATTCTGCATGTGTGTTCCAAAATATTTTGACATGTATCTCGGTTTTTGCTTGCTAAAACATGATCATGTACTGAAAAATAAATGATAATATGACTTGATTGAGGTTTGAAAGAAATCTAGACATGCCTGGTTTCGTTTCGAAAGAAAACGAAAAGAAGAGACGAGACGGCGCGGAGGAGACGGAGTGGCTTGCTTCTCTACCTTTCTTGGCTCTCGATTTTCTCCCTTTCTCCCTAGCTGTTATTCACGTTTTTTTTCTACTGAAAAGGGGTCTTATTTTCGGTGGAGGTGGAGGGGGAGTGATGGTTATGAAGGTGAGGAGAAGGGTGCACAAAAATAGGATCATATCAAGACCAAGTCTTCATGCATTTGAATTTTGAATTTTGAATTGCTATCAAATGATCTCTTGGGTGATTCTAGACTATAGTGGCTGATTTTATCATGCCAAACAAGGGTTAGGATAGTGGTCTAGTATTAATTAATTAAGGTGGAAAAATAGCTAAAAGAATTAGCATGCTAATCAACCAAGAATGGGTCAAAGGTGAGTTGGCAAGTCCTAGTTTGTTCTTCTAGGGGTGTGGCCGAAAATGCATGATAAATGGTAGGGGAAAAATTGATTATCTAGTAATTTAATAACCCTTAAAAGCCTTACTAATCTTTTAATTAATTTAGTGAACTAACCCCTTAATTAAGTAACTTAAATGAGCTCATTTCTTAATCACCTCCAATAATTAAATTAAAATCCTCAACTAACTTAAATAATTCCTTAAACTTCTTTTTAACTTAAATGAACTTACTTGCTAGCTAAATTAACTTCTGGAAATATTTTTCAAATCTTAAATTCTATCTCAAAACTCCAACTCCGGTCCGGCCTCACTGAAATAACTGAAATGCTAAAAATCAAACTGAACTGAAATAATAAAATAATTAACTTCAAATAAATGCATTTAAAATAATTATGCAATGAAGTCAATTAAATTTAAAAATCTAGAATTATGCATGGCTTATACGTCTACTGACTTACGGGTTCTACATTTTATCGTAGATTTATCAAAGATTTTTCTAAGATAGCTAAACCTTTGTGTAATTTTCTTGAAAAAGAATCCACCTTTATTTTTGATGATGATTGTCTGCAGGCATTTGAGAAGATCAAGAAGGCATTGGTGATGGCACCAATCATGATAGTGCCAGATTGGAAGGAGCCCTTCGAGTTGATGTGCGATGCGAGTGATTACGCAGTGGGTGTGGTGTTGGGCCAAAGACGTGATAAATTCTTTAGATCAATCTACTATGCAAGTCGAACCATGGATGCTGCCCAGCAAAATTACACTACAACTGAGAAAGAGATGCTTGCAGTAGTGTTTGCATTTGACAAGTTTCGACCCTACTTGGTTGGCACAAAGGTAATTGTTTTCACTGACCATGCAGCTATTCGATATATATTTGCAAAAAAAGGATGCCAAACCACGCTTGATAAAGTGGATTTTATTGCTCCAAGAGTTTGACTTTGAAGTGAAGGATAGGAAAGGATGTGAAAATCAAGTGTCTGACCAGTTGTCGAGACTTGAACTAGAGGAGAAGAAAGAAGAGGGTGCTATACAAGAAACATTTCCGGATGAGCAACTCTTTGAGGTGAACTCTGTACTTCCTTGGTTTGCTGATATTGCAATTTTTTTGTCGTGTGGTACCCTTCCTCCAGATTTGAGCCATCACCAGAAAAAGAAATTTTTCCATGATATCAAGTTCTTCTTGTGGGATGATCCATTTGTGTATAAGAGATGAGCTGACCAAGTTATAAGGAGATGCGTAGATGGCGTCGAAGCACACCAAATTCTGGAGCAATGCCACTCGTCACCTTATGGTGGACATTTTGGAGCAACACGAACAACAGCTAAGGTATTGCAATCTGGTTTCTATTGGCCTAGTATGTTTAAAGATAACTATACCATAGTAAAATCTTGTGATAGATGCCAGAGGTTAGGAAACATCTCTAGACGCCACGAACTACCACTGACGAATATTTTGGAAGTGGAACTTTTTGACGTTTGAGACATTGATTTCATGGGACCCTTTCCCCCTTCTTTTGGTAATTCTTATATTTTATTAGCTGTGGATTATGTTTCGAAATGAGTGGAAGCAATCGCCACCAACACTAATGACGCTCGTGTTGTAGCTAAATTTGTTCATAAGAACATCTTCACAAGGTTCGGAACACCGAGAGCCATCATAATTGACGAAGGTACGCATTTTTGCAATAAAATTTTCAACTCACTTTTGGCTAAATACAGTGTGAAGCATAAAGTGGCATTGGCGTATCACCCCCAATCGAATGGACAAGCTGAAATATCCAACCGGGAAATTAAGCAAATATTGGAGAAGACAGTCAACATTAACCGGAAGGATTGGGCACTAAAGTTGGATGATGCACTATGGGCATACCGAACCGCATTCAAAACACCTATTGGGATGTCTCCCTATAGGCTCGTATTTGGAAAAGCATGTCACTTGCCTCTGGAATTGGAGCACCGAGCATTTTGGGCAATTAAGAAGTTGAACTTTGACTTGAAAGCATCTGGCGATGTCAGAAAATTGCAACTAAATGAAATGGAAGAATTCAGAAATGACGCATATGAGAAAGCCAAGATCTACAAAGAGCAGACTAAAAAATGGCATGACAAAATCATTGTTCGAAGGGAGCTCAAATCGGGGCAACAAGTATTATTATTCAATTCTCGTCTGAAGTTGTTTCCTGGTAAGTTGAAGTCGCGTTGGTCAGGGCCATTTGTTGTGGAAACAGTGTACCCTCATGGGGTTATCGAGCTAAAGTGCAATGATGGAAGAACTTTCAAGGTGAATGGACAACGAATTAAGCCTTACTATGGGACCGAAGTAAGGAATATCGACATCATTGGGTTGAGCGAACCAAACTGAACAGACTGGTGACAGTCGGGCTAACGACGTTAAACCAAGCGCTTGTTGGGAGGCAACCAGACCAGTATCTTTTATTGCTTTTGTTTTATTTATTTGCTTCTATTCTACTTTCAGTAGTAATTTTGTCATTAATTTTTTTATGTTATTGAACTCCGCATATGACGATTAGATATTGACATGTGTTTTATTGTGCAGGTAAAAGTTGAACCAGACGTCAATCGGAGTATTTTAAAAAAAATGGACAGACGTATGCGCGCAGCTGCGCCATTTCTCGCGCAGCTGCGAGCTCAGAACCAGTGGGCAGGCGCAGAAGCTCGCGCGCGATCGCATTATTTCTCGCGCAAACGCGCACGCCCCATCAACCCTAAAGAACAGAAGCATGCGCGCATCCGCGCGCGCTCAATTATTGCGGAGAGACCAGAAAAAAGCGCGCATCCGCGCCACTTCACTTGCGACCGCGCGCGCCGCGTACCAACCCTTCTTTAAAAACCCTATCTCACAATTTTCACACAAAATTCTCCTCTCCCACAAAAACAGCCGCATCCCCCAACACTCTCCATCACAAATCATTTCCAAATTCACCCAAACCACAAACCTCCATCCCCAAAACATTCCACCACCTCAAGACATCATCTCCACACCATCACACAACCCAAATTCACCAAGCCTCTGCCGCCGCCATTGCCGTTACCAAACCGCCACCGCCGCTGTCAACTAGCTGCCGCCTACTGCCGCCGAATGTCATCTACGGTTAATTTTCTACACTCAAGGTTCCGATTATTCTAGTTTGTCGTTGTTTGAGTTAACTTCTAGCAATCATACAATTGTTGGTGCCGGTATTGTGCTATAATTGTTGTTATAAGTGTGGATATGGTGGAAAAATTATGCCGCCTAGAAAGAGATCGAAGGATGTGGCTTCCTCTTCTCGTTCCTACAATGCTAATAAATTTTGGAACGAGGAAGCCTTCAGAGTTTACGAGAGCACCCTGTCTAGGTCAGTTATTAAAGAGCGAGGGCTAGATCTGACCTACCCTGACCGTGCGATAATTGAAGAAATTGAGCAAAGGGGGTGGTTGGATTTATCCCGGTCACCACCAGACGCAGTTACTTCTGTAGTCCGTGAATTTTATGCCAATTTAAGAGTTAAAAATGAGGACTACGGAGTTTTGGTACGAGGGAAACTGGTCTATTTCGATTCGGCAACCATTAATGCTATCTATAATCTGCAGAGTTTTGAAAACGACGAGTATACTGCTTTTATTACTGGCACTGTGGATTATGATGCTATTATCAGGGAATTATGCATCGAGGGTGCGGAGTGGCATTGGAATCAAGGCTCCCCAGTCACTCTGAAGAAATCTGAATTACTCCGTGACCCACGCAGTTGGGCATCTTTCATCCTATCACGAATCATGCCCTCATCTCATCAAACAGAAATTAAAAAGACAAAGTGGCATTGATTTACGCCATAATGACCTGAAAGACAGTGGATCTAGGGAAGATAATCAATGGTTCTATTATGCGAGCTGGTGCGGGACTCATGACTGTCAGCCTCCCTTGTCCACACATTACCACTGCTTTATGTCTTCATGCCGATGTGCAATGGGGCGCGGATGAACAAGTTTTGAAAGACAAGGGCCCAATCACGGTATATACTCCAGACCGCTTACGCGGAGGACGAGAGTTAGAGCGACAAGATGCTCGGGCAGCTTACAACCAGAGGGCCAGAGGATGCCGAGATCGCCACCACCATCAATCCCTCGAGTCAGTTTGCGAGATAGGGTGTTCCGAATGGAACATGATATGCGGGCTCAGGGCCAAGAGTTGGCCGAACACCGACACACTACTAATACTTTCATGTCTTATATGATGGACTTCACATCGGTGCTCGCCCAGCGTTTTCCACCAATGATACCTGAGGATGCTCTCTTTCCATAACCACTAGCCTGGCCGCCACAGTAACCACCACCAGATCTACCGCCGCAGCCCATGGACGAGGGTGATGAAGATGCTGCGGACGAAAATTTGAGCGACGAGTTCTGACACTCGTGCTAGAGGTATGTGTTGTCACGTTTATCTTCTACATTATACATTGAGGACAATGCATACTTCAAGTTTGAGGGGGTCAAATTGCTTTGAGTATTGATTGTTTGAGTTGTTAATTCATTTATATTTTTTGCACAGTTTCGTATTTAGTAGGAGTCTAGTCGAGTTTTTTTTTATTTTTTTTATTTACTGTTTATTAGAATTGTCAGGACGAATCATGGATAAGTGAAATGTGTGGCCGATGATGAAAATGGAATTATGGCCCTGAAGTGTATATGTGTTCATGATAACTTGGGAGTCACAATTATTTTGCACTGTCATGTTTATTGATACTATTGATGCTTGGAGACGAGTTGCATGCCTGTGATGCTAAATAGACGATGGAGATCTGATTCGTAGTAATTCTTGCACGACATTGATGGACACTTTTGCAAACATAGAAATGATTTAGGCAATTTTTCGCAATATCTTTGGGCATGTGTTCTTTGTTTACTGTCAATTGTAGCCCTTTGAGCTTCGAGTTGATTGAGATGCTTAAAATTTCTTTTTGTACCTACCTCATATATCATTGTTTGTTGAAAAAATGCATGTGATTAGTTTGTATGAGATGACTAATGGATTGACGGTAATCTAGAACTTGTTTGAGCACTTTTTGAGGCGAAATACGGATAATATGTGACACAGGAATGATTTAGGCGATCTTTGGAGCCGTTTTGAGCCTTCGATCCTACCAAATGAACATGAAATATCCCTAGTGTCCCATTTTGAGCCTACTAAAAATCAAGTGGTGTAAGTCAATGACATACAATTAGCCCCCACTTGTATCTATTCTACATCCCACAACGACTACCTAATGAAGCTTATACACTTATTGTCCTACCTAATTTTGAGAAAAATAAGTTCATGGGTGTTGTAATGATTCAATTACTCCTTGAAAAGAAAAGAAAAAGTTAAATGTGCTAAAAGGAGTTGAAAAGAGACAAAAAGAAGAAAAATATTCAAAAAAAATGTGAATCAAAAGTGGTGAAAAAAGAAAATATATGGGAGATGAAGGATATGAATGAGAAGAAAACAATAAGTGGCTGGTGAATGAAAAGAGAATGTAAAGGAGTGAAATTGATGAAGCTCAAATATTTCTCTCAAATTTTGATCTCCATACCTTTATTGTAGCCATGAGCCATATCCTAACATTACAAGTCTATAAGACCTATTAACCTTGTCACATTTATCCAATATACTAGTGAAGAAAAGTTGTTCAAGTCAAGCTTATGGATACCTGATAAACATGGTTAACGAGTATAGACTTTAATCATTGGCATGCAAGCATCTCATTATGTTATTTCATTTTTGGTGTACTGTGTTGAATATTTATTGAACCAATTAATCACCGATAAAGTCCTAGGTGATCTGTGAATGTGAATTTGTATTTTAATGAAATGTGAGTCGAACTAAACTGAAGATCTCTTGAGTTTATAAGGCTAGTGGGTGTTGTAAATTTATTTGAGCATTCGATGGGTAAATGAACATTGACATATCACACACACACGTGACTCCTTGGGAAATCGTGAATTACATGAAATTAGATAAGTCGGAGGTCAGTATCACTTTTTGCATATCGATGACTATAGTCGTTAGCGTTAATTTTTCCTTGATTATTTGCTTTTATTTTATTTTGCTTGGGAATAGCAAAAGTTCAAGTTTGGGGGGTTTGATAAGTGCAAGATTTGCACCTAATTTATATAAGAATCCATTTTGAATTATGTTAGTTTCGAACGGAATTATGCGGCTTTTGTTCATTTTTTTTGTCACTGCAGAAGTTGAGGAAAATAGTGCAAAGATGCAAGATAACACACCAAGAAGTGCACACCGTCGGACAGAGGTGCGCGCGCGGCCACGCCACTTCACGCGCAGCCACGCGCGCATACATCCAAGACATCGACTAGAGGTGCGAGCGTGGCCGCGCCGCTTCACGTACACCCGCGCACGCTGAAATGCCAGAAGATAAACAGTGGCGCGCGCGCGGCCGCGCCGCTTCTCGCGCAACCACGCGCGCTGAAATGCCAGAAGATAAACAGTGGCGCGTGCGCTGCCGCCCCATTTCTCGCGTAACCGCGTGCGCTGCGTACCAGAATCTTATAAAAGCCGCGTTTTAGGTCAGAATCGGGGGATTGGCCGCCTTGGGAAAGAATTATACGAGAAATTCAGCCGCGCTAGGCGAAGAAACATACGACGCAGCCGTTTTTCGAGAGGAAAGACACGAGGGAACAAGATCAAAGACGAAGAACGATGAATCTGGGGACAGAGACGCCACTTCCGATTTGTTATCTGATTCTTTCATCTTTATTTTCCATTGTGTCGATGTCTAAATATTCAAACATGTTTTGCTTTTATTTAGAATTCGTCATGAACTAATTTTCTAGTCTAGAGATTGACGTAACTTTGTTGATACGATGAATTGACGCAGTGGTTTATTTGATTGAATTCCGCCCTTGTTTAATTCTGTTCTCTGTGTTTATTTTACTGCAATTTACTGGCCATAAATTGTGTGTTGTTTGATTAATTCTACAACTCGGGAGAGGGACTAGAATTATAGATTATTAGAGACACATCGTTGAATGTTTATATCGTTCGGAAGGCGTATAACTTTTGCGAGGCTTAGGTAAGACCATTGTTTGCATTTATCAATTAAACTTAGATTTTATTAGGAATAATTAAATCGAAGTTTGATTGATACATTTTATTCGTCACTTAGGAAATGGGGAATGAAATAATTAATTGTTCTTGTTCATTAAATAATTGGAATTCATGAATATAAATTCAACTGGGAATAATTATCGTGGAAACTTGGTGAAATCATATCTCTAGATACTTTCTCTCATTGTTATTTCCCAACTCGGTGATTTGATTATTTATTTGTTTTCAATTATTTCGTTTAAGTAAACCAAATCTCTTTTAATTTTTCTAAATAAAGTTGAGACTATTTTAATTACAAGCATTGATATAATTTAAGTTCACACTCCTCGTGGGATCGACACTTTTATTCAAAAATACATTTTATTATAACTTTACGTCGTGTGCTTGCGAGCAATTAAGAAAACACGCAACAACATTATATTGCTCTTGAAAATTCTAATATTTCAACTTTGATTAACAGACTAGACATAATTCATCGGGATATAGACATTGAAAATGAAACAACACCAAGAGAAAAAGATTCTGAAAATCCAGAACCATAAGGAACAGTAGCTGAGAGTCAAGTTAGTCCAGAACCTGTCCTAGAAGATCCAGAAGTTGCTCGTGACGATGACATTTTCAGAGCAAATTGTTGTCCAAACACATCAAGAGACCATTTTTTCAGAACGTAGCTATAAATGGAGCAAGAATCATCCACCCTCATTGGTTATTAGTAATCTACCAGCACCTCTCAGAAAACCAGAAGCTAATTATAAATGAATAGATGTATGAAACTTTCATCTCTCATATGGAAACAATGAAGATTGATGAAGTTCTAAACGATCCAAGCTGGATTGAATCAATGCAGGAACAGCTCAATCATTTCAAAAGAAATGAAGTATGGCTTCTGGTACCTAGACTAAATCATCAGTCAGTTATTGGAATTCGATAGATATCCAGAAACAATCTAAATGAGGAAAGGGCAGTAGTAAAAAACAAAGCAAATCTAGTGGCTCAAAGATTCAGACAAGAAGAAGGAATAAATTATGATAAAATCTTTACTCGAGTATCCAGACTTGAAGTCATCAAAATATTTCTAGCCTTTGCAGCTTTCGAAGACTTTAGAGTCTTTCAAATGGACGTGAAGAGTGCTTTTCTGAATGGTTTACTGTGAGAAGAAGTCTGTGTAGAACAATCCCTAGGTTTTGTGGATCATTTCACTCAAAATAAGGTTTTTAAATTACATAAAGCATTGTACGGTTTTAAACAAGCATCAAGGGCATGATATGATACACTCTCTCATTTTCTTATGAATCATGATTTCACTATTGAAATAGCTGATAAAAAAAACTATTTACTTTTGTCAAAAACTAGCATATCATCTTAGTACAAATGTATATTTATGATAATATTTTTGGGTCCACTAATCCCAAACTTTATGATAAATTTGTTAAGATGATTCATGATCAATTTAAAATGAGCTTGATGAGAGAACTTGCTAGAATATTTCGTGTTCGCAATCTTGATTTTGATGATTAAGAAAACTTGTTATTTTGTTTCTAATGATTTACTTAAGTGCGCAGGAAGCCGTAACTGATCGCGCTTCGGACTGATCAGTTAAACGAGCTAAAACTGAAGCTAACGCGACACAAAATGAAAGCGCCACGCGCAAACTGAATCAGGTTAATTGATATATCAAAGAACAATTCAACTTATTGTCCAGATGATAGACAGTTCAGCAGAAGAACTTCAGAAGCCCGGCCAGCTGATGAAGATCTCAACTGATGAAGAGTCCAGCTGACCAGTTCAACTGAAGCAGCGAAATCAGTTCAGCTGACGAGCCAACTGATTTCACCGAACCAGTTCAAGATCAGTTCAACTGACCAGTTTAGAACATTAGTTAGGAATCAATCAGTTTGCAGAACACGACAAAACTTATTCAATGGAATCCAGCTGTGCACATTGAGAAAATGTTATTGTACGATCGAACGTACAATAATGGACTTTGCAGCAAAGCTTAAAAACAAAATGTTCCAGCATAGATGTCGGAAAAGTCGAGAAACGAACCTTAAGGAACACATTCAAGCTGCAACGGATACAATTATTGAGTCTCATTGTATGATCAGTTTTCCATCTATAAATAGAAGATCAGTGAAAACCAATATAGAATGAGAAGAAAAAGAACAAGAGTGTGGAAAAACAATAGAAATGGCACGCTTATTGCATATCAGCTTTCAAAAAAAATCAGCCCAGAGGGAACACTTCATCGTGCTATCATCTTAGATTAGAAGCACAACTCCCTCAGTGTGTGAGAACACTTTCGTGTTGTAATATCAGAGATCAGTTCACACACACACACACACACAGCACCACTCAAATATAGTCTTGCACAAAGACAATAAACTTGTGTATGTAGTTTTTGACACACAGACGTTAAACAAGTGTTGGCTGGAAGGTGATACCTTCAGTCTAGTCTCGGAGTTCAGTTAGGTAATTGGATAAGTCCTAAGCTGAGTGGGTTTGTACAAATCAATTTTATAGTTCAAAGTCTTCTATTGGATCCTACCAGAGGTGGTAGAAGGGGTGACGTAGGAGCAGTTGAAGTATCCGAACATCCATAAAAATATCTTTTGTATTTAATTGTATAAATATTGTTTTCAAACTGATTTGATCAGTTAGAGCATCCGTCAGTTTATTTTTCACGATAATTGAACTGATATATGTCACAACTGATTCCCTTTATTTTTCAGTTATTCAGTTACACAATATATAAAATATATCAATGTTTCTTAACGAATGATTACTTCTAGTGTTTTCCGCTTGATTTTATAACAAACTCGATTTAATTCATTGGTGTAAACATTCTTAGAATACGATCTATTGCAGCTCTTGAAGAATTTTGTGTTTGAAGCACCTCGAGGTGCCCAGCACATGACCATTCAATTGGTATCAAAGCTAGTTGTTCTAAAAAAGACATTTGATAACTGACTAAAATTATTTTACTTTAAAATAGTTTTAAAATCTATTTAAAATTACTTTATATTATTTTCAAAACTATTTGAAAATGTTTAACTAACGCTTATTGATAAGAGTGGAGATGATTGGCTCTACAATTAACATTGTAGCCACTTCGCTCGACTCTGAGCTTTGGGGCTTTAATCAGCCTGCAGGGGTATGAGTCCTACATGTTGCCTATTCAGCAAAACTGGTTGGAAGACAAGGTTTCAGCCGCCAACCTTCCAGTTGAAACCGATCAACAAACGAAGCCCAGCTATATTGAGATGTTGGATGATTAAAGTGGAACTTAATCATCAGCAGGATGCCGCCACTTAACTGCCATATCAGATCAAGTATATTATCAATGCGGTTCAACATCAGCTGAGTCCAGTTTGAATCAGCTCGACCAGTTTGGCAATACAGAGATCATGTCCAAGGCATCGAGCTGTTTGTCTGGCAAGAAGACTCAAGATCGTTGCAGCACTTCAAGAGTTCAAGACAACCACTTGTTGGTATATTCGGTTATGTAATACATAAAATGATTGATATTTGATGTTGTTTAAAATATGTTATTGTAGTAGAAATTTTCCCTTATAACTGATGATGTACTTAAATGTTTAATAAAAGAAAGATCTATTTGATTAAACAAACATCATGTTTATCCAATTATGTTTCTATATGATTGAACTGATATCTCCAGATTTCTTGTCTAAACTGCTTGAATGATTAAAGCTACTAAATTTTGGCATAGATAATTATTTTTAAAGAGGAGTTTTCAATTCAATTAGTGAGGGGAAGCTTTTTTCCCTCGAACTGAAAAATGAATTAAACTTGTTTTTAACTCATTTTTAATTCAGTTAGTGAGGGGGAGCTTTACTTCCCTCGAAAATTTTCTTTTAGTTTTAAATGTTTTGATTCTCAAAGGGGGAGAATCAATTATAAATTGATTTAAAAAAAATTTAAATCGCTTTAACTGTTCAAGTTTTTTGATCATCAAAAAGGGGGAGGTTGTTAGAATATTTCATGTTCGCAATCTTGATTTTAATGATTAACAAAACTTGTTATTTTGTTTCTAATGATTTTCCTAAGTGCGCAGGAAGCTGTAACTGACCAGGCTTCGAACTGATCCGTTAAACGAGCCAAAACTGAAGCTATCGAGATGCAAACTGAAAGCGCCAACTGATGGCTCATACTGAATCAGTTCAACTAATATATCAAATAACAGTTCATCTGATTGTCCAGCTGATAGGCAGTTCAGCAGAAGACCTTCAGAAACCCGTCCAGCTGATGAAGAGCTCAACTGATGAAGAGTCCAGCTGACCAATTCAACTGAAGCAGTGAAATCAGTTCAGCTGACGAGCCAACTGATTTCACCGAACCAGTTCAAGACCAATTTAACTGACCGGGTCAGAACATCAGTTAGGAATCAATCAATTTGTAGAACACGACAAATCTTATTCCATGGAATCCAGCTGTGCACACTGAGAAAATGTTATTGTATGATCGAACGTACAATAATGGACGTTGCAGCAAAGCTTAAAGACAAAATGAGAATTGGTCTTGAACTGGTTCAAGCTTAAAGTCGAGAAACGAATCTCAAGGAACACATTCAAGCTGCAACGGATAAAATTATTGAGTTTCACTATACGATCAGTTTCCCGCCTATAAATAGAAGATCAGTGAAGACCAATGTAGAATGAGAATAAAAAGAACAAGAGTGTGGAAAAACAATAGAAAGGGCATGCTTATTGCATATCAACTTTCAAGAAGCAATCAGCCCAGAGGGAACACTTCAACGTGCTATCAGCTTAGATTAGAAGCACAATTCCCTCAATGTGTGAGAACACTTTCATGTTGTAATATCAGAGATCTGTTCTCACACACACACAAACACAACACCACTCAAATATAGTCTTGCACAAAGACAATAAACTTGTGTATGTAGTCTTTGAAACATAGACGTTAAAAAAGTGTTGGCTGGAAGGTGATACCTTCAGTCTAGTCTAGGAATTCAGTTAGGCAATTGGATAAGTCCTAATCTGAATGGGTTTGTACAAATCAATTTTATAGTTCAAAGTCTTCTAGTGGATCCTACCCGAGGTGGTAGAAGGGGAGACGTAGAAGCAGTTGAATTATCCGAACATCCATAAAAATATCTTGTGTATTTAATTGTTTAACTATTGTTTTCAAACTGATTTGATCAGTTAGAGCATCCGTCAGTTCAGTTTTCACGATAATTGAACTGATATATGTCACAACTGATTCCCTTTATTTTTCAGTTATTTTGTTACACAAGATATAAAATATATCAGTGTTTCTTAACGAAGGATTACTTCGAGTGTTTTCCGCTTGATTTTATATCAAACTCGATTTAATTCATCGATGTAAACATTCTTAGAACACGAGCTATTGTAGCTCTTGGAGAATATTGTGTTTGAAGCACCTCGAGGTACCCAGCACACGATCATTCAGAACTAACATTCTTCCTAGGACTACAAGTTAGATAGATCGAGGCTGGAATTTTCATAAACAAGATGAAATACATAAAGAGCTTCTGAAAAGATTTGGAATGGAAACATGCATTGCTACCTCAACTCCAATGAGTTCTTTATCTAAGCTCAATAAATATGAAGGAGGAATTTCAATATAATTAACCATGTATCAGGGTCGAATTGGTTCTTTGTTGTATCTTATGTTAGTATACAAGACATAATGTTTGCAGTGTGCATTTGTGCTAGATTTCAATCTGATCCCAAGTAATCTCATTAGATAGCTGCTAAGCGATAATTGAAATATTTAAAGGACACTCATAATGTTGGTTTATGGTAAACAAAAGAATATACATTTAATCTTGTGGATTATTCTGATGCAAATTATGAAGGTTGCAAGTTAGATACAAAATAATAGGGATTATGTTAATTTATTGGTGATAGGTTGATATCCTATTTTAGTAAAAAGCAGAATTACATTGTCACTTCAATTGCAGAAGTTGAATACTTAGCTGCTGAAAGCTACTGCTCTCAACTGATTTGGATTTAGCAACAATTGAAAGACAATGATATAATTGCTTCTGAGCCACCTATCTTCTGTGATAATATGAATACAATAGACATAATTTACAATCCAGTGCAGCATTCCAGAACCAAGCATATCGACATCAGATACCACTTCATCAGAGATCATGTGCAGAAGAAAGACAATCGTCTGGAATTTGTATCTATTGATCAATAAGCAACAAACATCTTTACCAAACCATTACCCGATGCTAAGTTTTCTTGTTTCCGTAATATGTTAGGACTCATTGATTTATCTTAGGCATCAGTTATGGGAGAACATTATTGAATATAGTTTAATATTCTAAAAAATATTTCTCTATCAAATTAAGAATTTATATTGATAAAACAATGTCTCTACTGATTTAGCATTGCTACTGGATTTGTTTCAGCTGCTTTTTTTTTTTTTGTAGACATTATCATGTAATATCCCAAATTCATGCTCCATTCTGTTTTTTTATTTATCGCGATCGTTTGGACAGCTTATTAATTTTATATTCAAAAAAATTTACATTATTAGTCGTTTGACACACCTCCTTTTAAATTTTCTAAAAAATAACCGCAAACATACTGACAATTTTCTTCACGTTTCAACCTTCGGCTGTCCATATTTTTTTCTAAACCGTCATTTTATTTATTTTACTTTGTAACTCTTGCATTTTCAATCTCTCTATCTTCTCTATGCAAATCTTACGATTTTATGCAAACATCTCTTTCATTTGTTCTAAATCTCAAATTGAAGAAATGGCCAGCGCATACACTTTGAATGCTTACCGGATTTACTTCGCTTTAGTATACACAGTTCAAGACACTAATATGGTAGCCATGTTCAGAACCTTGGAGACATCTGGTCTTCATACTTTTCTGGGATCACCTGCAATCGATACAATTCACCATTGTTGGACTTATATGCGAATGTCTATCTTACTGAAGGAAATATTATCTTCTCTAAAGATGGCAATACTCTTCTTCTTGATGCGGATTTGCTCAGTTCCACCTTCTCTCTTTTCACTTGTGGGATTATTAATTTCTCTGCCATCTCCATAGAAGATATGGTTACAGCTCTTAAGTCTTTTTCTACTACAAGAGAAGAGTTATCTCCATCTTTCTTCAAGAAAATGCTAAATATGGAATTTTCAAGTATTGGATGTCATTGTCGCTAACGTTATCTTGGTCAAAACAGGGACATTTGACAGCCTGAGCAAGGAAAACGTGCAGGTGATGATTGCTATTACTTCTAGAACCAAAGTAAATTGGGCATATGTACTCTTTAAAACATTATCTGACATGGTCCAGAAGAATAGTACTGGGTTTGCTATGCAGATCAACATACTCCTCAAGGATGCTGGTTTTGGTTTCACTTCTGAAAAAGATGGCATGACAACTACCATGATTGGTGCTGATAATTTTGTTGCCCTTCGACCCAAACCCTCTTGTCCCTGAATTTATTGAAGTAAAAAAGTAAATAAGGCCAAGCAAGTGGCTGCTCTAAAAAAAACATGGACCAAGAGGAAATTAGTTAAGTTGTTAGTGACTTTAAAAAAAACTGTCTCCGAATAATCCTCTGCTCCTACCAACCTCCACCAAAGGCAACCCCAGCAAAGAAGAGATCCAAACCATCTATCTGCATCACGAAAACCACAGCCATGTTCGATTTATCCTCCACTCCTGTTGATATTACTGTCAACACTACATCTCAAGCTTCCAAGCACCTCTTGTAGAGCCCAAAATCAGTACATGTAAAACCAATGCATTTATTTAATTGTTAAAATTATTTATTTAAAATTAAAAATATATTAGCTGTACATGATTTATAGCTTGCATTATTTTATATTATTTATGCTTTCGTGATGCACATTAAAGCGTTTTCTTGAGTTTCATGTTTCAGGCGATTATTCGATGCGGGATCGAGGAAAAGAGACCGACAAAGATTTGGCGATTTTAAAATGCGGTATTTTTTTAAGTTAGGACTGGGACATTTTAAATGATTTATTAAGTTTTTAGCATTTTAAAGCCTAAATTATTTATAGGAATTTTGTAAAAGTAGTGGGGATTAACTTTTTAATTAACATTATTAATTCTTAATTAAGCAATTTTATTACCCCACTAACTCACACACACATTTTGCAATTTATACACAAAAACCCATGCACACACACACATTTACACACACCACACACGATAACACACACACACATTTTTTTGTCTCTTCATTTCATTTTTTAAGAAAAACTTAGGGGTCTAAGAGCTTCAGCAGCCGCCCCTTTCTCTTCAAATTTTTCCAGCAATTCAAGTTGATTTTGTTGCAAGAAATTGAGCCAAAAATCTTTCCATATCAACCCTCGCATTCGTTCAGTTTCGGTATCGTCGTTTCAAGTTTTTTTTCCAAAGATCAAAGCATGTATATTCTATTGTTTCTGCATCGATCACGTCATATTATGTATTGTGATGTTTATTATGCGTGAAAATCCATGTATGTTGTGAATAAGTTTGAGAAATAATGTTTGAATTGATTTTTAAATAAAAAAATTTTAGATCTAAAAACGTGTCTGCTGTTATTTCGATTACTGTGAAAATTCGATCGATTTTCTGGAAAGGTTTTCAACATATAAAACATATTACTTTTGAATACCTTTGATTTGACAGTAAATTCGTAATTTTTGGACAAGAAATGAGTGAGTAATGATCGTCTTTGTGGGACTGCTAAAACTGTTACGTTATGAAAATGCATTCTTGACGTGTTCTTGAAGTTTGTTTGTTGCAGGCTTTGTTGGGGAACGTTGGGTGATCACTGCTGCGATTAGGTATATTGAGTATGAGGTTGGGATGATTTTTGGTGCTTCGTTTCGTGTCGATAGGCACTTGGTTGCAATAGAAGTCGTAGGAAACGTGTTGGTGTCAAAATGTCGTGTTCATGAGTTGTGTTGCATTGCATGTCGCGCGTCTTTGTTTCGGGGTGTTTTTGTGAGTTGAATCATTGCCTAGTGTCCTAGGATGAGTCTTGAAGTATTGGTTCGAGTCAATTGGGTGTGGCTGTGTTTGCATCAAATTTTGTTATTTGGGGTCGAGTTTGCGCAGAGTTAGCGCCGCAGCGCTCGAATTTTGCAAGCCTAGCGCCGCGGCGCTGCCCTTGTGGCGCCGCAACGCTAGGGCTGCGGCCTTGCTAGCACCTAGGCGCTTGTCCATGACTTTTAAATCACTATTTTAGGCCCATGTCTTCCATGTTTGGGGAAATGTTCACACTTCATATGGAGAATTGTTTTGGGGTTTGGTGTCATGGTTTAGTACGATGATTAAAACGAGGTCACGTCCCGAGTGAGTTAGAACGTCATAAGTGAATTATTACTTTGGGTGGTGAGCACGACTACTACGTCTAAGTTATGAAAAATTTAGTGCATGCAATCATGTTAGAATGTGCAGCAGTGTCCCCAAGCGAGACCTAATGAATCCCTCAGCGCCATGTAAGAATATTCGACATGCAAAAGAAAATCTTGTATGTTTTTGAGGTATGTTAAATGTCTTGTGACTAATTATGAACGGGTTGGAAGTCGGTTAACATGGCCGAGGACCTCTCCACCCCAGTAAAGAATGACCTGGTTTCGATCAGGATTGGAAAGCGGTAAAACATGACCAGGGACCAATCCACCCGGTAAAGCATGACCGGAGATCTCATGTATGCGGTAGTGGACATCCCTACCATCCCAGTACTATTGTTAGTCTGATCAGGTGCATTTATGTATGTGTCACTTGCTTTGAAACATATCTCTACGCAAAATGATGAAGTTTATGCATCTTCAAGTAAGTATGATGCAAGTATGTTTATGTAAAGTTTTATGTTGATGGCACGTCTAAGTTTATGCTATTACGTTCAAGTTTAAGTATGTATGTTCTACTTTAAAGATGCATGTGATTTTATTATGTATTACTTGTTACTTCCAGTTTATACGTGTTGAGTCTTTAGACTCACTAGACTTGATCGATGCAGGTGAGGACGAGTATGAGGAGACGAGGGGTGGGTACCAATGAGCCGGGTTGGACTGCGCAGGAGGCTAAACCCGAGGACCGTCCATGTTCTAAGAATTTATGAATGTTGATTCAAATACTTTGATTTTCTACGAGATTGGTTACGATGGTTAAACATTTACCTTTTTGTAAACTTTGTTGGTAATTGTTTTATTTCAAATATTTTTAGACGAATAGTTTATTTTTATCGCAATTTGAAAGATTATTATTTATTTTAAAAAAATTATTTTTCCGCAAATTTCAAATAGTTTAAAATTACGGTACGTTACACCTCTACCCAAATCCACCCAAACTACTGCTTCAACACTGTAACGAACCGTATCTTAAAATATTAATACTTTAATATTTGCGAAAAATTTTAAAACTTTCTTATTAAATAATTTACTAAAATTATAGCTCTTAAAATAAATTAACGGTCATCACTTATACTAAAATAAAATTAATATTAAAACTTCATCATTAAAAATAAATTACCAACATCCAATTAATCATAAAATCCACAAACAACTAATTTTATTTAATAATATTCTAACAACAACCATAAATTTAATTTGCTTGTCACCAATTCTAATAAATCAAAAATCAAAGTAAATAGTTTAAAATCATACGTAATAATATAACTTAAACTACAAGCTCCTCGGGTTTGCACTGCCACTGGCCCGAGCCTGCTCACTAGTCACCATCTGCCGTCTCCTCAACTACATCATCTGCATCGATCAAGTCTAGTGAGTCTAATGACTCAGCCTGCATAAACCATGAATAACGAGTAATACGTAATAGAAATCCATTCAATTTTCACATAGTTTGTACATAAAATATTATAAACATAAATATGTATAACGCGACTTTCTTGCATAAAAAATTTCATAAAAATCATATTTTCATACTTGTCATGGATAATCGTAAATGTAAATAATTTTGCGTTGGAATTCAGTTCAATGCAAGTGGGCCCATACACATAAATCGTTTGATCAAACTAAACCACGGTACTGAGCCGACAGAGATCACCACAGCCCTTGGACTGGATGTCCACCCCCTAACATATCATTATCCTCCGAAGTGGTTGGACAGGTCGCCAGACACGTTCTCCGGCTTCCAAACCCGTAACATAATTTGGCCACAAGACAATTCGCATAGCTCAAAAATAATTATTTTGCACGTGATACATATTTACGAACATCATGGAATTCATTGGAACGCCATGGACTTGCTGCCATAACCTTAAAATTTAAATAACTAAACTTAGCACAAAAGTCCAAACATACACATGCGACTCCCGAATTAATTAAAATAGCCTACAACTTATTGAACGACTCGGGACTCGAACCATGCTTAGACGACATCCTAACTACTGTCCAAGACCATACCCAGCCCTGAACCATAATCGAACAAAATTAAAACAACCTACGATCCATAGAAAACAAAATTGTCCCAAGGAAATGCGCTACGACCCATATGCACTTCTAACGAGTCCACGCTTAAACCGACTCGAACTAAACGCGAATCACGCCATAAATTCTACTCTTAGACATAATGTAAGACCATGGTTAAGCTCTTTTTAACTCAGAACTCCAGCCTATGCACTAAACGAGCAAGAGCTGTGAGCACCCCTGCAATTGAAGCCACCCCATGCACAGATGCTGTCATTCGGTTCCAGCCATCTTTCCTAGCCAACCCAGCCCATGAACCACCACACCAAGACTCATCCTAGGACCCTAAGGCATGACCATAACCACTGCCCCAGGCCCTGGGCTGACCCAAGCCACAAAACACCATAAGCCGTGCACCAGCCTTCAATTCTTGTGCAGGTGCAGTTTTCTGGTCCAGCCATCTTCCCTAACCACCCGGAGCATGTACCACCCTATCTAGGCTCTCCCTAGGACCCTAATACATGTACCTAACCAAAGCCCCGAGCCATAGCCCATCCATAAGCTGAAACGCACTCCCCAAGCCGAGAACCAGCCTCACGTGAGGACCAGCAGCGCTACTGCTGATTCAGGTTCCAGCCACTTACGTGGCCAATCTCACTATGAACCACCATTGCTAGGATCATCCTAGGACCCTTAGAGATTCTAGACCATAGGCAAGAGCCCTTCCCAACCCATGCACACAACTGTGACCCCCACGGCTTCTTACTATTCCAGGCTGAAAGTTCCGTTTCCACAGGGTGAATGTGACGAGGGTGAGTGTTGTGTGTATCAGAATGTACCGGCAGAAGTAGCAGCAACATCATCAGAAGACTCACTAGCTTCAGAGCCAATATCCTCAGATTCAGCATCACCCTAATCCTCAGATTCAAAGTCAGATACAGACGATGAAGAGGAAGAAGCTCCAGGTCGGTTTTGCTCAAACTCCTTCATCATTTCTGAATCAGGTTCATCATCCTTAGAAATTTGTTTCTTGGCAGCCTTTTCTTCCTTAAGGTGAGCGAGAAACTCGGCCAGAGATTGTTCATCTTCTAAAGGCTCATCAGGAACTCTTTCTTCTGCAACATTTTGAGTATCTGTGATGGGGTTTTGTTTTTGAATACCAGAAGTAGAACCAGGTTCCTTTGCAGCAACATTTGGTTTGGGGCGAGCCACCAACTCAAAATCATCATCATTGGAGTCGTTCCCAGATGAGAAATCAGGGTCCAGAAGATTTGAGGAGGTAGATGCCCGTGGTTTCTTGGTTGGAACAAAGTCAGGATCGAACCCTGCTTGTGTCTTTGACCTTCGGCGCATAGGAGCAGTGGGAAAAGCTTTATTCAAGACTTCAAAGTCTGATGGATTCTCGACATTGATCTCGTTCCCAGGTTCACCAGGAGCGATCATTTCCAGCGGAGTTGGTTCTTCTGACACGCCCACAATTTCCATCCCCTCAACATTGGTTTTGGCTGTGGGTGTTGTGTCAGGTGATTTTCCACCCATGTTCGCAGCCATTTCACTCCTAATGTCGTGAGGATCGAAGCCAGCCATCTGCGAAATCAAGAACAAAAGAAGTAGATCGGTTCGAAGGACACAGAAAATCGCGAAGAACATGGATATTTTAAGCAAAAACAATGAATAGTGAGGGCAGGAGAAATTTTAGAATGTGAGGGAAAATACTAAACAGTAAAGTTATTCTTCGTCCATTCCTAATTATTTAAGCACAACTCTCCAACGGTAACATTCTGTTGAGCCGCAACTTCAGCATCGTTTCAACTCAATTTTTACTCTCACCCAACGGTAACTTTCTGAAACAGTGCCATCATTATTTCAATAAATCAGGCAGGATAAAAAACCACGTAGAATTAACCCCACAAACAGTTAGAAATCAAGAAATTTCAAAATTAAGTCGGTTAGGGTTTTCTTCGTATTTCATGAATTAAAAACTGATAGCCCACTGGTCATGATGAATTCACATAACAGCAGTATGAATGACTTAAATTTATGCCTAAAGTATGATCAAAAATGAAATGCACACGCATGTGATCAAACTGTGATCAGTCTGTACTTAGGTGTTGGCAACACCTCTTGGCAACACTCAAAAGTTGGACTCAAACTTTCTTGAACATTTTTAATTCAGACATGGTAGCTCCCACTCTAGAAGAACGGTCTTCATAGGACTCCTCTAGGTAGCTTTTTCCATCTGTATTTTGAATTAGAAGTGGTAGCTCCCACACTAGAAGAACGGTCTTCATTGGACTCCTCTAGGTAGTTTTTTCCATTTTCTTCTAAACAACAATTTTTTTTTTCTTTTCTATTTTTCACCTTATTGCTCAAGAATTTTCTAAGTCATTTTCTACATTGGACAAGATCATGTGGTACACGAACATCCTCACAGCATAATGACTTAGATTCAGCACACTCCATACTTTAGAAAATTTTGATAGAAAGTTTGATTCACAACTGAGAGCACACCATTCAGTATCCTTCACTTGTACAGGCTTCACACAAAACAGGATGTATGCAATATGTCTAGCATCCTAAAAATAAAATGCACATGCATGCTTAGTGTTGTCCACAGGTGTTGTAACACCGAGGACAACATCCGTGAGTGATCATTGTGCACACAAGCTGAGAGACTTCCTAAGATTGGAAAATCTCTCAAAATCCAATGGTTTTGTAAAAATATCAGCCAGTTGGTTCTCAGTTCTAACAAATTCCATTCGAATTGTACCCTTATCAACCAAATCTCGAATAAAATGATGTCTAATGTCTATGTGTTTCATTTGAGAGTGTTGTACTGGATTTTTTGAAATATCAATTGCACTTGAATTGTCACAGTATACAATTAAGGTGTCACTGTTGAAACCATAGTCTTTAATCATTTGATTCATCTACAAAAGTTGTGAACAACAGCTAGCAGCTGCAACATATTCAGATTAAGCAGTGGACAGAGATACACAATTTTGCTTTTTACTATACCATGACACCAAATTGTTACCTAGATAAAAACATCCTCCAGTGGTACTCTTCCTATCATCTAGATTTTCAGCCCAGTCAACATCACTAAACCCCACTAGATTTGTGTTTGTTTCTTTGGTGTACCACAAACCTAAGTTAACTGTCCCGACTATATATCTCAAAATTCTTTTGACAGCTTTTAAATGAGTGACTTTAGGATCAGCCTGGTACCTGGCGCACAAACATACACTAAACATGATGTCGGGACGACTTGCACTTAAGTAAAGAAGACTGCATATGATTCTGCGATACTGGGTGTTGTCAACACCTGCAGCAACATCGTCTTTGGACAATTTTTCAGTCGACCCCATTGGTGTTTTCATGTGTTTAGTGTTCTCGGTAGAAAATTTCTTCACCAAATTCTTGGCATACTTGGATTGACACAGAAAGATACCATCATGCATTTGTTTAATTTGCAATCCAAGAAAGAAACTTAATTCTCCTACCATGCTCATTTCAAATGTGGTAGACATGCATTTAACAAATTCATCAACATGTTTTTGAGAAGAAGCACCAAAAATGATGTCATCCACATAAATTTGACACACAAGAATATCATGCTTCAATTTTTGAATAAAAAGGGTTTTATCAACCTTACCTCGTTTGAAGCCTAAGTCAAGCAGATATTCAGTAAGCCTACCATACCATGCTCGTGGAGCTTGTTTAAGTCCATAAAGTGCCTTCTTCAACTTGTAGACATGGTTCGGGTGGTTTGGATCTTCGAACCCTTTAGGTTGGCTTACATAAGCTTCTTCATTCAAAATGCCGTTCAAAAAGGCACTTTTCACATCCATTTGATATAGTTTTATGTCCATGTGACAAGCGATAGCAAGTAAAAGTCGGACTGACTCAATCCGGGCAACAGGGGCAAATGTCTCATCAAAATCAATTCCTTCAATTTGAGTATACCCTTGAGCAACTAACCTAGCTTTATTTCTCACAACAATCCCAGATTCATCAGTTTTGTTTTTAAAAATCCATTTGGTTCCAATAACATTCACATTATCAGGTCTGGGAACCAAATCCCACACATCATTCCTAACAAATTGTTCAAGTTCCTCATGCATCGCATCAATCCAAAATTCATCTTTTAAGGCTTCATTTATATTTTTGGGTTCAATGAGCGAAACAAAACAAGAATGGCTTACTTGAGAGTATACGGAAGTCATGCATACTAGACCCATCATTTTCCGATAATCTACCTTCTCCTTTCTTCTAGTTTGCATTCCTCCAAATGCTTCTCCAATGATCTGAGATGATGGATGATTTTTCTGAATCTTACTGGGAATATCAATCCCTTCATTGGTTACAACATCATCATTTTCAGTATATTTTCCTGGTTCATCATTTGATTCTGCCAGTGCAGGTGTTGTCTCAGGTGTTACAACACCGGGTGCAACATCTGTGTTAGGCAGTGTCTCACTTATGTTCAGTAGCCCATCAATATCGTCCTCGATTGTTTTTCCCGTTAGATCTCCAAGGCTTTCCACTTCCATTGGACCCATAAGATCCATGTGCAAGAGTTTAAGACACCGTGTTGTTCCAAAGTGTTGCAACACTTGATGGGGAACACGTGTTTGCTTACCCTTTTGACATGCACCACAAACATAAGAAATTCCAGAGGATAAATTAGGCATACCTCTCACAGCATCGTACTTACCAAGGTTCTTTAATGTCTTGAAGTTTGCATGACCCAATTTTTGATGCCACAAGTTTAGTTCACTTACTTTTGAATGATTGCACACAAGGTCCTCTCCAAGTTGATAACAATTGTCAGCCGACCTTGTACCTATCAAAATACATGTATCAGTATTATCAAAAACTTCACAATTGTCTTTATCAAACTTAACATGTAAACCATCATCACAAAGTTGACTTATGCTTATTAAGTTTGAGTTAAGTCCTTCGACATAAAGCACATTGTGTAGACTAGGCAGTCCATCAACATTCAAGGTCCCTTTGCCAGCTATTCTTCCTTTAGCACCTCCACCATATGTCACATGACCATTCCTTAGTTCAACATAGTCAGTCAAATAGTCTTTAGAACCTGTCATGTGGCGTGAACAGCCACTGTCAAAGTACCATATTCCTGCAATGTTAGTTTTTAACGAAGTATAAATAACAGAACATTGAATATTAGCCTTTGGCACCCAAACCTTTTTTTACCGATGGTTTCCTATTGGCAGTGTTACGCCGGATGTTGTACAACACCTGTGGCAACACCTGTTCAGATTCCCATCTTTTGTAGTCATCTCTCAGTTTAAAACAGTAGGGTTTGATATGACCAGGTCTAAATCAATAGTGGCAGATAAAGTGGCGTTTTCTGGACTTGGACTTCTTTGTAGATATTTGCCTCTTTGATGAAATACCTTTTTCAGTGTATGTAGCATTCGAGATTTCAGCACTTCCTTTGACAAAGACAGTTGGTTTTCTTTCAGTGTTGGAAGACTCTCCTATTTCAAATTGGTGATTCGTATAACCAAGTCCAGCTTTGTCATTCTTTCCAATCATCAAGAGTGAATCAAGTTTGGATGAACTTGAATTAAGCTTCGCAAGAATTTGAGTTGCTTCTCCAAGCTCTTCCTTGACTTTGCATAATTCCAGATCTTTCTTACTTAAGATTACTTCAAGTCGTGATACTTGTGACTTCAGCTCAGTGTTCTCTTTGGAGAGAATTGCATTCACTTTATTTCTTTTGATCCAGTCTTCATACAATTCTTCATACATTGTCTGCACACTTTCCAGAGTGACTTCATCATCATCTATTTCTTGGTTTTCAGACTGACTTGATTCACCAAGGGTTGTAGAATTAAGACACACTGAATTTGAAGAGATGTTGGGACCAGGTATTGCAACACCTGTGGCAACACCCAAAGGATTGATTTGCATTGAACGCTTCTCCTTGATCACAACAGACAACGATGTGTGATTTTCAGATTCATTTGATCCTTGATCATCATCAGACTCTTCATCACTCAAAGTGACAGCCATGCCTTTGTTTCTCCGAAGTCGATTGGCACACTCATTGGCATAGTGTCCAAATCCAGAACACTCTCTGCATTGTACTGAGTCCAAATTTCTGACATTTGATTGGATTTGCAATTCAGTTTTTGGTCGAAATTGTCCTTTCATAGGAGTAAACTTTTGAGCTTTTGCAGAAGTGGTGATATTGGGCAACACAGATTTTTGTCCAATTTTCTTCTTCTCTCTCATTTTCTTCAAGTAATCACATAATTTTTTAGTAATTAGAGAGATAGAATCTTCACCTAAATCAGATTCATTCACTTCTTTAGATATTTGAAGGATTTCATCATAAGAGTCAGTTGAAACTTCAAGGGCTATTGTCTTCCCTTTATCCTTCTTTTGTAAATCAAGATTCATCTCAAAAGTTCTGAGGGAACTCATTAATTCATCCAGGTTGATTGTTGAAGTGTCTTTAGATTCTTCAATTGCACAAAGTTTGACATTAAATTTCTCAGGTAGAGATCTTAAAACTTTGTTCACCAATCTTTCATTGGACATGGGATCTCCAAGACTGTGAGCTTCATTAGAAAGTTGTCTCAACCGGCTATCATACTCAAGAATAGACTCCTTGTCCTCCATTCTCAGGCTTTCAAATTTTGATTCCACCATCCTTAGACTAGTTTTACGCACACTCTCGGATCCTTCACAATGTTTCTGAAGTATATCCCAAGCTTCTTTGGCACAAACACAATTGGTGATTAAATTAAACATCCTTGTGTCAACAGACGAGAATATAACATTGAGAGCCTTGGAATTAAAATTTGACGTTTGCACTTCATCGATTGTCCATGTACTTTCAGGTTTGAGCCGAGTGTCTCCATCAGCATCCTCAATCTTTGGTGGACTCCAACCATCAAGTACACGCTGCCAAGCTCTTTCTTCAATTGATTTAATAAAATCCTCATCTTTACTTTCCATAATGCATAGTTTGATCCATCCAATACGGGAGGTCTAAAACAGTGTTTGTTGATGCTTCCATGATCCTTTTCCACCTGGAAAACAAAACAAAATAGGATCTCACTTAGTAGTGTCAAGTGGAGGCTCTGATACCAATTGAAAGTTCCGTTTCCACAGGGTGAATGTGACGAGGGTGAGTGTTGTGTGTATCAGAATGTAGGTGTTGTGCGTAGGTGTTGTAACACCCACGACAACATGCAGCGGAAATTATAGTTTAACACATTAACACACAACTGGAATGACAATAATACGAGATACGAGAGATAAATTATGCACAAGTATAAAATACTTGTGCGGTGCCTCAGGGCAAAATAATTCACTAGAAAAACTTGTAAGTTTACTAAAACCAATACTAGTGAAAGAATAAAACAACTCCCTTATTAAGGCGAGTAACAAATTTCATCCTAAACCTCTAACAAACCGTATAACCAAAATACATAGGATGCATCAACTGAGAAGTGAAAAAGTCTTCAAAAATCAGCGCACTAATCAAAACAGTGATTAGGTGTTGTCTTCAGATGCAGTCAGCACTTTACAACAACACTTTATCAACGACGCGAGATTGCTTCAATCAGAAAATATTTTCTTCGTACAAATTCATCTCTGTCTCTCCGAAAGTTTTATGCTCTATATCGTCCCCCTCTTTTTTGTTTCTTCTCCTTTGAGTCCTATTTAACATAGAAAAACCAATTTCATTAGGAAACAAACTCTTTTTAAAATAAGGATAATATCTTAAAGATATTGTGAAATCATATCTTAAAGATATTAAGAGTCATATCAAATATAGTCTTATATCACATATTGAATTTATACGAGATCATATCATCAATTTCGAGATTATCCTCATGTCTAGAAAGGCAAAATATTAAAGATAAAAAAAGAAAATATATCAAGGAATAAAATTCCTTTCACAGGCCAATTCTAACCCTTACCAGATCACTTAACCATGTCTAGACACACTCCAAATCTTAGTCACATACAGCATCAACCCAGGGGAGGGTCCAACTGAAGGCTTCAATCAAGAAACTCAAGAATACGTATGAAACATGCCACAAAATTTTCAAAAAATAGTTTCAATCATTTTAATCACAAATTTGCATATAAACAATAAATTTTCATGCATAATTTGTATCAACATACATACTATGACAAGATCTATGCACAAAAGAAGGATTAAAACATGCATTTGCGTTTTTAAATGCTCGAACCGTCGAATATAGTTGCGGGGAAGTCGATGGGCGATTGGAGCGACGTTTCGGTTGTTTTTCTTATGTAAAGGTGATGTGGGTATATCGTGCTACGTGTGATGAAGGGTCGGTGATGGTAGGATCAAAGAAAAAAAGCCAAAAAATCGAATTCCCACTGCTAGGAAGTCTCTCGGCTGAAGTGTGTGTGTTCTATGGTGTTTTAGTGTGTGAAACTGTGTGTGCGTGAGTTGTGTAATGTGTGGGTGAGTTTACTATAGGTTTAAATAATTATGTGAGTTTGAGGGTTGTTTAGGCAGCTTGAAAAACTAATCAATAATTTAAACAAGCACTAGATAATAAAAAATCTCACCGTTTAATTTAAAAAGATTAAGTGCCAAATTTTAAACAAGATTAGATCTCCTTTTTTTTTTTTGAAAATTGTTATATAAGATACATAAAAATCCTAATCCAACTTAAATACTAATTAAATTAATTAATTATGGCATCAAAATAATTATAAAATATATTACCCCCAAATTAAAGGATTAAATCCATAATTTTCAAAATTAACATTTTAAATGCTTAAAATCTTAAATTTCGCCTAATAAATTAAATTAGACTTTAAAATACTAAAATTCATAAATCATTTAAAATAATTAATTTTCTCGGCTTAAAATAGAACATTCGATTTTTTCACCTTAATCGTATCCGATCTCCTTTATCCGGTCTGACATCGAATATTCGTCTGGAAGGCTAAAACTCGCGAAAATATTTTAAATTGCATAAGCATGAGTATAAAATCATTTAAAATAATATAATCATGTTTCAAGCACCATTTAAATCATTAATTAATTAAATGAAGTTTTATAATTATGCATGGGGTTTACCTGTATTAGTTTTTGGGCACTACAAACACCAAGAAAACCAATAGCTAGAAGCTCCAGCTCTGTTCTTATCGCTCCAAGACTAATTGATGGCATGGTCATTCAAGATCCACTGCCTGAGTCCCTCACTCTAGAATTAAACAACCAGTTTCAACAGACAAATACAAATGAAAAATGCCTTGGTTTCTGAAGAACCAGTTGCTGTAGGTCCCAAATCTTCTGTTCAAACACAATTTGACCTTCATATAGAGGAAATTGAAAGAAATGTCGCATAGGATTTTACACACTTTGAAGACCGGGTCTGCATCCGCACATTTCAACTCTATCAGCTTTAAAAACCAAGGGCGTATAAATCAAAGCCCTAAAAAATGAAATAATGGTATTTTCTATCACCAAAAAAGACTATGTCATTGAAGCAATGAACAGAAGTGTAACACCCCAAACCCTACGTAGGTTGATTATATTTTAACAATTAGTTGTGAAGTTATAGGACAAACCAACCATATGGTCATCATTACTAGCTTAACCTACTGTAATGTTTTGTCTATTAATGATAAACCCGTCTGAAGTTGTTTTAGACCTATAAGTTTTAATTCAAGTATATGCTTATATAATTCCATTATGGTTATACGGATATGTAGTTTCTAGATGTACAAATTTTATAGTCACAATGCAAGTACACTAACGTAATTTAGCTTAATTAAATCCTTCAATCTGCACCCTGATAATATTATTTGTGAAGAGTTATTTTTTTAATTAGTTTCCACATACAAATTTTGAGAATGAAGTTTATTATTTAGAAAAGTGGGTTCCAAGTATATTTTTAACAATAAGAAATATAAAGAGATTAGAAATATTATTTTAGGATATGTTAGGATGATTATTATTTAACCAAAATAATTTTGGTTTACAGATTTTGATATTTCTCAAGACTTTTGACCAAGTGACCATAATTAAGCTAAAGATATCATGTACGTACACTCCTATTCTGACATTATTTCGTAAAAGCTCCACTATAATGGATTTGGATGCATATTGTTGTTATTGGTGCTTTATTGTTCCTTATTTGTTGGAATTCTGTATTTCGTTATGTTCTGGTGATATTTTGAATGATATGTATGTCATGTGATTCTGTCTGTCATGTGAGCTACCTCTTGGTTCCTGCGGGTCAAAGTGTTGCATTTGAGGGGGAACATGTGAGCCACCTCTTGTTTCCCTATGATCAAAGTGCTGCATGATAGAAATTCTGATCTGGATTATGTTATTATGTTATTCTTGCATTATGTCATTCTATCTACATGTGTATTTATTATTATGAATGCTTTTGTCGTTATCCTTGAGATCGAATTAGTGGCAGGATACAAGAGTGTACTGAATAATTTTGGTTTCAGGTAATAATCTAACTGAGGAAGACGAATACGTAGAATATGTAGAGGAGATCGTTGAGAATGATGATGACATGAAAGATGTTTCATAGAATTTGGAGACCTGAATACTTTCATTTGAGTTTTTTAAGATTTGTGGATTATTTCCTTTCAAATGTTTTGACTAGTTCTTTGGAAGACTAATTTATTTACTAATTGATATGATTGAGGATTGCCTCACTGTTTCCTTCTAATAAATAAATTATGATCTTTTATAAATTTTAAGCCTTGTTTTGATTATATGGGTTATCGGTACTTTAAATAAAGCTTGACCTCTACAAATATTGCTTGTATTTGGGTGTGCGAAATACGGGCCTTACGAGAAGAAATTATATACATATGTAAGTCAAAATTCAGAAGCTGCAAGAGACACTGGCTGTTATAAGATCCAATTATGATTATCAAGCGCCCACTCTCTTTCATGATCAAGTAGTTATTAATCTGTTTTTCTGATCTCATGACTTTAAAAATGAGAGTCTCAGTAATTGAGAACAATTTAAAAGAAGATGTTGTTGGAATTCCAAAACCCTTTAGGGTTAAGCCAGTTGAGGAAGAGACCACCATCTCTCATAGGGATGAAGTCTCCAGTACTTCTGCACATTCTCCAGCTCAGGTCCAAGTTGCTACTGTTCAGCTCTCTTCTTCACTGGTTTCTGTAAGGGATTTCTTCGCGATAGAGGAAGTGAATAATTCTATTGTTCAAGATGCTACTATAGATGTCACTCTTGCTGCTAATGATTTGATAGCTACTATTACTTAGCCTATTGTCTCACTCACCACTGCAATTGTTGATTGAAATGTTGATGCTGCTATTGTTCCCCTTTCTTCAGCCCAAATACATGCACTTCCTGATCTTAAAATGTTCTCCTCTGAACATCAACAAGAACTTAGGGAAAAATTTTCTACTGCTATTATTTCTGTGCATACAGAGGCAGAATCTTTTATTGCTCCATCTGCTGCTCTGGTAATCAATTCTAAAAATCTAGGGAAAAATCTGATCGTGTTTCTCGTCTTATCGAACTTAGATAACTCATGCAAACAAATTCTCCTACATTTGATCATCAAACTGCAGTAGAAATTGAGATGGAAGAAGTTAAACGCAGCTGTAGCAAGATTATTGACATGGTCAAGCAAATTTCATTTTAACAAGCTGGTTCTCAAACTGCCTTTAATTTTTTCAAAGAACATCTGACAAAGAAGTCTTATCTATTCCTGAAGAGGTAACCAAAATGTCCATTCAGCTTTTTGACCTCAAATCAAGTTCTGTCATGCCCAGGAAGATGTCATTTTAGCTCAAACTGGACTCAAATCTTCTGCATATGCTCAAAGTGATTCCCTCAGAGAACTGACTCCAAGGTTGAAGATTCAGATGCCAAATTGATAGTTCAATCTTTTCAGACCTTGGATAACAAAGTTGGTGGCATCTCTGAACACTTATTTGAATTCATTCATTGGGTTAAGGCTTGTGCTGCCAAAAAGGGGGAAGAAGATGCAAGAAGAATAGCATAAGCATAACCAGAAGAAGAACCATAACATAATTTAGTTGCCAGTGAAGAAGATGGAATCAATGATGATGTGGAGTGGACTGAAAATTATCATTCTCTGTTTATCTTTTTTTAAGCTTTTCGTTGATATTGGCTACTATTACTTCATTTATCATTTATATTATTTGATGTTCTCACATTGCTTATTACTGATCTTATCTTGTTGTCTGCTCTAGATCCTTCTAGGTTTTGGTATCACCACAAATGGAGAAATTTATAAGGATGCTTTTAATTGTAATGATGTGGTGCTCAAAAAAAACTCTCGAGGAAAATGGAAAACCAAAAACAGTATTCAGCTTAAGGAAAACCAGAAATAGTAAACATCTCAAGGAAAATCAGAACCATAGTTTTTTGTATTGAGCTTTTTAAGGAAAATCATAACACACCCTTAAGTAGAAATACCAATAGATCGAGCTGAGAATGAAGTAATACCGAACCAGAAGAAGAAGTAAGAAATATGGTCTTTTACAATGACATGTCAAACTACACTTGTGGCATCCATTTTGTTTGTACTATCTATCAGAGGATATATCTATTTATTATATAATATATTTAGTTTGAAGCCATTAAATAAACCGTACAGGTCATTAATTGCTAACTACCATTTTGGATACAAAAAAAAATTACAAGTCTATTCTTGGATTCATATTTCGTAATAGAAAAAAGAGTCGTTCTCCTTCGAACGTTGAAGATGACTTATAAAAAGGCTTCATGATGTGTTCACAAATACTGACCTTTTTGTGAAATTACTCACACCTACTAGCATATCATACTGAAAGTATACAAAAAACAGAACACATTATAAAATTATATCAGATTCAGAAGATCATATGTGCTATCATCGTTTACATACTCTTTCATTGTATTTATCTACTGAAAAGTGTGAAGTGTTTATAATTTATGGAAAAGTCCTTCCCATAATCAAAATTCATTAAGTTTTGAGTTGTTATATTAAGAGTTTCAGTAGGCAAGGGCAAGTCTTACTGAAATGGATTTGTATAATTGTGTACTGATCAAAATCTTTTAGTGATAACTTCTGGAAACAGAAGAAGGGGAGGCATAGAAGGGTTTTATCTTTCGAACTTACAGAAATAAACATTTTTGTTATTTTAACGTCTACTATTAAGAAACTATTATTACCCTTAAGTTTTGGTGATTGACAAAATCAAAACAACACCTAAATCTTTTAGGAAACAGCTACAATCTATCTTGTATAATAGGAACAATTCAACCGCTTGGATTTCAACCGCTTGGATTTCAACCGTTTGAAGTTTTCCAACCGGCCGAGAGCCATTTATTGCACACTAAATGAAGGACATTCTCTGACCGGCTCAGAACACTCAATAGTTTTGCACCGCTACAAGTCAATCATGTTTGGCTCCAGTCCCGATAAAGATCTTCATCTATGTCACTATCCCAAAAAGGAAAGATTGAATAAATATCCTACAAGTTCTGATGAAGCTAACAGTTACTACAAAAGGATACTCAGCGTCAACTCTTCAAAGTAACGAGATTCAAAGCTGCAAAAGCAAAGAGAACATTAACTGTCTTTGCAACTGATAGTGACACATCAGTTCAACGCTACAGGTTTATGTTATACATCATTTGCCGATCGTTGGACTGAAAGCTTATATAAATGGAGAGTTGAAGAAATGGAAGATAGATCTCGCCAATGTTTGAATATGACATACGAGCTTTTGAACCGCTACATTGTCACATCACTAAGCTTGCATGAAACGTCCACTACTCGTTTTCCTTTAAGTTAAGCTAGAATTTTTTTCCATCCATACTTTCAGCTGAAACACCACACACACACATACATAAATATTTTTGCTATTTAAATATCAACCAACCTATTATTTTAAAATCCCACAAATTCAATTCAAAACATGAAATCGTAAATCATTCAACCAAACCTAAAACTAGCATTTTCAAAATAAAGCATAAATTCTTAAATCTCTAAAAACCACTAAAAGCATCATAAGTCATAAAATCTTTAAAAACTTAAATCATAAACGTAATTTTGCGGAAAACTAGCGACGGTCCACAGGTTGTGTGCACCTTCAGTCCAGCTAGTTCAACCATCAAGTTCTCCATCAATATCATGCTCACCTGCATCGATCACACCTAGTGAATCTATTGACTCAGCAAACCTTAACCATGATCGCAAGCAATACATATACATTCACAAGCAATAATGAAAATAATTTTAATCAATATAGCTTTCATGAACATAAACTTTAAACATTTTTCTTTCATCGTATACTTCTCTTTCCTTTCATCATATAGGTACATGTTTCCCTTTTTTATTAATTTTGATCCTTAATTGTGACTTTCTTATCAGCTGTAAGTCGATGGATCCATCTACGTATAAACACGGTACGGGGCGACGGCGACATCAGCGACACTCACCCGACAACTGAGCCATGTCCTTACATATCATCGTATCATCGTATTAGATACAATCAATTCACCTCCTTCAACCTTTCATATTTATATCATTTATAAAAATTCATGCATATATAAATCGTTTTTCTTTTTAAACCAAGTATGCAACATGTCTTCTAGCATTAATGTTTCATCATAAAATGTCATAAACATTTGAAATAAGCATTTTAATATTTATTACAGCATTCAGGGTACTGCCAGAACATCTAACATTTTTCAGGTGTAAAATGACATTTCTGCCACTGAAACCCTAACTTTCCCAATTTATCTTTAGAACTTAAAATGACGACCCAAATCCATCCGAACTTTACATATCACCTTAAAATAAACTCATAAATATTTATTAGACATAAACTTAAGCTCCTCGACTAATTTCTCAAATTGTATTTAAAACTTAGACGTACATCCCGATTTTGACCCGAAAGGAATCAAAACTTAACCAAACTTGAACCAAAGCTTATTAACACCTAATCATAACATGTAGCATCCAATTCAAGCCATTTAAACCCTTGAACAATCCTAGGGCAGCTGCTGAATTTTTCTACCACATAATTCAAAAACCCTAGTCCCATAGACCATGGTTCCCTTAGACCCTAGACCTTAACCGTCGTGACCAGCCCCTAACCAACCACCCTAGGACCTAAACCGAACCCATAAGAAGTTACTGGAAAAAACTTAACAAGCCTAGAAGTGGTAACCCTCAACCCATTGCTCATCATGTCATGCGCAACCATGAATTCCTTCCCAGCCCTTTGCCTTCGGCCCAGCCCTCTTGCAGCCACCCTAGGACCATCATACTATCCCCTTCGGTCTCTTGGATGTAACCCTACAGCAGCTAAGAGCCGTGGCCCTCAAGGATACCCTGGCCGAACCACGGCTCCCATACAATTCAACTTTTCTTTCAGCCATCAGCCCTTCACGTGCAATCCTAATCTATGCATCTATGTACCCTTAACTTGTTGTAAAAACTTCCCTTCCCATAGCCCTACCATGGCAGCCCCTTTGTGCAACGTAAGCAAGAGTTTTAAAAAAAGAAAACACTAGTTTTGTGCATGACATGTCATAAAAACGAAAATACAAGAAGTGCATCATATTTTTCACGCAAAGATATTTAAATACACAAAATATGGTGTGAAAGACAAAAATAAGATTAAGTCATGCCTTTGCGTTTATTACGCAGAAAAAACGGCTTGAGATGCGAGGGACGTTGGCGGCGAGGGATGCAACTTTGCTGATTTTACCTTCAAATTTTGTGATTTTTTCTCTCAAAATTTTGTGTGTGCATGTGGTTTTGTTGCTGATAGAGAGTCCTTGTATTTTTAGGGTAAGGGGCGTGAGTTTTATTGAATAAAGTTAGGGTTTTAAGGCTTGTATTTTAAATAAAGACTTGGTAGAAGTTTTTGGCACATTAATCATAGTATATTACGACCATTAGATAATAATTAAAATATTTTGTTAAGAAAAGTTTGTGAAAATATTAGCCGAGTTCACAAAAGTCCCTATTTTCATCGAAAATCGATTACTAGTTTAAAATATGACTCGACGCGTAAAAAAATCTCAAAAGTTGCCATTTTCGAAAATCACTCATTAAAAATACCATATATTAAATAATTAAAAATAATTATTTAATAAAAAAATTTCCCTCTGATGGTCTCAGTCTCAGTTCCTCGATTGCGTCTCGAATAACCTTTAAAAGACAGTTTTTATACATTCATGTAGAAGACTACATTTTAAACATGTAAACATACAGACCAAATTTAATTCATGCAATTAAAATCATTTAATTAGTCATTTTCTATTTTCTCTAGATTTGCATGCAGTTATGTTACGTTATCGCATTTTGGACCTTACAATTTCTCCCTCCCTTAAATGAAATTTCGTCTTCGAAATTAAAAATTACCGAATAACTTCATGTAACTACTCCTCATGTACCTCACAGTTTTCCATGTATCTTCTTCCTCCGAGTATTTTAGCCACTTGACTTTGACCATATGAATAACTTTGTTTCGGAACCTTCTTTCTTGCATATCCAGAATTTGTATAGGTCTTTCCTTGTATGACATGTTTGGAGTCAACTGTAGGGGCTCATAATTCAGTACATTTAAAGGATTCGACATTTACTTACGCTGCATCGAGATATGGAACACATTATGTACTCCAGCTAACATGGGTGGCAACACCACTCTATAGGTTAATGTCCAAATTTTCTATAAGATTCAAACGGCCCTATGAACCTCGGATTGAGTTAGCTTTTCTTGTCAAATCTCATAACACCTTTCATAGGTGCTACTTTCACAAATACGTGGTCACACACTGCAAAATCTAGTTCCTTTTTTCGCTTATCGACGTAGCTATTTTGTGGGCTTTGTGCCAGTCTTCATCCTATCTCGGATTTTGACTACTAGCTCCGCTGTTTGATTGATCAAGTCCAGACCAAATTCTCCTCTTTCACCAACCTCGTCCCAATGTATGGGTGATCTACACTTTCTTCCATAAATTGCCTCGTACGGAGTCATTCCTATAGATGATTGATAGCTATTGTTATAGGTGAACTCCACTAGAGGTAACTTCAGTTCCCAACTTCCTTGGAAATCAATTACACAAGCTCGGAGTAAATCCTCCAAAATTTGAATCACCCTTTCAGATTGACCATCGATTTGAGGATGAAACACTGTACTGAATAACAACTTTGTCCTCATCGCTGCATGTAGACTCTTTCAGAAAGACGATGTGAACCTCATATCTCTGTCAGAAACAACGGACACTGGAATCTCATGCAGTCGGACTATCTCTCGAATATACAGCTCGTCATACTGTGTCAAGGTGAATGTCTTCTTAATAGGTAGAAAGTGCGCTGATTTTGTAAGACGATCAACTATAACTCAAATGGCATTGAACCCCTTGATAGTCCTTGGTAATCCCACTACAAAGTTCATGGTAATATTTTCCCATTTCCACTCGAGAATAGGAAGTGGTTTGGGCTTCCCGGCTGGCCTCTGATGCTCTGCCTTAACTTGGTGACATGTTAAACACTCGGACAAAAAGCGCAAGATGTCTCGCTTCATGTCCGACCACAAATACAATAATTACAGGTCTGTTAGGATCGGTTAACGTATCAAAAGTGTTTAGAGGGGGGGTTGAATAAACACTAACAATAAAAATTGATCTTTTCAAATTTTGAGTTCAGTTTGGTGACAAACTGATTCTCGGAATCTTGTTGATCAATATCAATCAGTTAAACTGAATCAGTTGCGGAAGGTAACTGACTGAAATATAGAATACAAAAATAAAATGCGCAAGGGTTGTTTCTGGATGTTCGGAGATTTCAATTACTCCTACGTCACCCCTTCTATCACAAGGATATGATATTCACTAAAAGACTTTGATCAAATACAAGAACTGTACTGACCCACTTCAGCTTGGACTTAACACTGCCAAAAACTGAAACTCTTAGTATAACAGAATGTTCTCAGTGCTTAACTGATCTTAGCACTATCTAATTTTAATGATTATCACAACTTGCTTGTAAGCTCAAATTGTAGCCTTAACTGCTACGAATAAATCAAGTAAGAGGTGAGCTGAGATTTTGACAGAGTGACAACAAGCTTTTTGAATAGTATTCACTTCGTTATCATTTTCAGCTGCTCTTCTGTCATATTTATATGTTTTTTTTCCAACGGTAACTTGAGATAAATTTGAATCTATGTATCTGTTGATTTCCACTTCATTTTTCTTTGGACTTTGTTTGCGGCGTCTTATCTGTTTTAGCCGGAATGCGTTGTTCTAGGTAGTCTTGGTTGTGGTGCGCGTTTCATATTCAGTTGTAATCTGTTATGTCTCTTTGTCGGTTGAAGGTTCTTTCCCGAGACATCTTCAGCTGAGAGATACTTAACTTTAAGGCATTCGGATGGATGTATTAACTGATCAGTTTCCAACCGATCAGACAGTCGATTTCAGTTATTAAGTCCAGTTGCTGAGTTCAGTTGGTTCGTATTTTCAGTTGGTTGATCAGTTTGTCAAACTCCATAATTTAGTTTCCAACAATTTCCCCCTTTATGGTGTTTGACAAAATTAAGTAACTGAACCCTTTGTAGATAAGAGATTGATCAACTGAATTTTACGATTGATTGGACTCTTTGTAGATAAAATAAGAAACTGATCAACTTAATCAGTAACTTGATGAGTACAGTGAAGACTGCTACTGAAACGAGAATTTCTTGTGTTTTTCTAGCATTCCTTTGATTTCTTCCCCCTTTTTGTCAAACAACTCCATCTTCTCAGATAATTTTCGAACATCAGTTGAAAGAATTTTGACATCTGCTGAGATACTTGAGACAGCAGTTTGCAAACAGGTCTGCAGCAATTCCATTTTATTAGAAACAGAAGTTTCTAATCGTTAAACTCGTTGACTAACTATATCCTGAGTTGTAAATAGGCTTTGAGCTAGACCTTTCTTCATCTCATCTACAGTTTTGGTGAGAGAATCCATGTTTTCTTGAATTGCTTTCAGTTTTGCAGAGTCATATTTAATTGAAGAATCCAATTTGACAATGTGAGATAATTGTGTAGATTGAATCTTCTTGATGTCACTGATTATCTGCTGCATATTGTGCTGCATATTTTGGATCTCTTCAAGAACAAGATCCATTTCTGTGGATTGAGGAGGAGGTGACTGATGAGGGAATTCCGGTCCCTTTGTGGTTTGATCAAATATAACCAACTCTTGGTTAGTTGCTACTGTTTCAGCAACATTCTGAACTGAAGTGATTGTTGCAGCAATGTCTTCTGGAACTTGAGGTGGAGAAAGTGGATGTTGATCAGCAGATGAGCTGCCTGAAGGAATAATAGAATCTGATGAAGTCAAAATTGGTGTCTCTAGAGGATGATCTTGGGGATCAATTTGCACATCAGTTGGAATAGTCTGTTCACCAGAAGGATCTGGCTGAACTGGTGCTTCTGAAGAGATAGGTACCTCTGGATTGATTTGATCAACGGGATGATCAACATTATCAGAAATGGGTTCACTCAATTGGGATTCTTGCACCACTATCTGAATAATTTCATCAATGTTTGCGAAAGATAATTCTGCTTCAGTGTACATTTGATGTTCACCAGTTGGTGATTGAGACACATCCTGAACTGGCTCTTCAGTTGGAATAATAGCCTGTTATGAGGATGACTCTTTCTGCTTTGAGAGAGGTTCTTCAACTATTTCCTTTTCATCATCGTCTGAATCTCCTTTATGAAGGACTAACTCTTGATCCATTTCCCAAAACTTTATCTGAGATAGCAATCCTATCAGATCGGTGTCTAGCTGAGTGATCACCGCATGATCAGCATAGGCAGTAGGATTTGTTGGAACGTAGTTATCCTTCAGTTTGTCAATAATTTGTGTTAACTTCTTTGCTCTCATCTGATCAAACAAATATGTTTTTCTCTCCATAGCTTGGGCAATGGTGGCAGCTTTGACTATCTTGAGGACAGAAGCTTCCAGCTTGATGAATTTGTTCAGTTGAGATTGCTTTCTTAGTTGCTTGGCAAAAATCTGTGTACGATAGGCTGTCCAAGCATCAGAGTTGAAGTTTTGATGCTGCAAAATAATTAACCTCGTCCCAAACAAGGTCAATGTGGGTTTGAATGGGATTGGATGGCCTTGGTTCTTCAGTCAATTTTCCCTTGCCTTTGTCAGAACTGAAGAGGTGTGGAATTTCCAGACCAGTTCGTGTAGTATCCACCCGTTCTATAATACTAATGCCCTTGGGTCGGGCAGGTGCCAGAGGAGTGGAACGAGTAATATTAATCAGAGGGGCTTTCATCCTAACTGTTTCTTTCTTTGCACCAATTGATTTTTCTGGTGGGATGATCTTTAGAGGGACTGCTTCAATTGGCTGCTGAGCATCTGAAGATATTGGCTTGTCAGTAGGAATAGATTCCTCTGTAGTTATTGGTTTAATTCTCTGGGTTCTCGATTTCTTGGTGATCTTTGGGGAAGGAGTTTTCTCTGGATCGGATTCTTCCACAATTAATTTTCTTTTTGCTGACTTCAGTTGAGTTAATGTCTTGGCCTTTTTTTATTGATTTAGGAGCCGCATGTTGAATCCCAATCTCCTGTTTTATCTTTACAAACTGATCAGGAGAGATGTCCAATTTTGTCTTGGGTGGCATAGTATTCTTCGCATTAAAGACTTTGAATTTTGATGATTTTTCTGTATTATCTGCCACTAACCCCTTCACTTTCAGCAGATAGCTCAGTTGCACTGCAAAACCTTTGGACTGTTTGGATAGTAAAAGCGATGTTTCCATCAGAATTGATCGTACCGTTAGAGTAGATTTCCTGAAGTTCTTTGGGGTAGATCTCTTGTGATGATTGTCCCAAGAATGTCCTTAACCCAGCAGTTTCGAGTTTTTGAAAAACGTTCTTGACATTAGTGTCGCCAAAAGATAGAATTGATCCAAAGTTGATAGCCATTGCATTCAGCATGTAAGCGGGAATTTGATTCGCCATTTTGATAGATAAAATGATCTGCAATTTGTAAACGAGAGCTCTGGAATTAGTATTCTCTTAGAAACTAATTGTACGCGTAAGAAGAAAAAATGAATTGAAGCGGGCTTAGTACAGTTGTTTGTGACTGTTTAAATTCGGGACACGTGTCAGTCCATTAAAAATTTGAGTAAAAATATGTGTACGTGTGCTATAAGCGTGTGTACAATTTAAATGGTTCAAATGCTTCCACGTTTTCAAAATAGAATTCATCATTAGATAGTAGACAGTCACGTCACTTGATTTGGAATATAATTCGTTTTAACCAGTTAACTTATATGAGAAGATTAATGAAATTCCCAACTGAAAGATCAGTTGAAAAACTGTGTCCTTTCAGTTTAAGAATTTACTAACATTTGTCTTCTACGTTAACCTCTTAAAACCATTATTCCCCCTTAATTAGTGCATAAGATAATTAAAGCGAATAAATTCAAAGATTAGAAAGATTATCGGTCTGCTGAATTGTTGACGACTCTTCAGCTTCCTTGATATTCTGCTATAAATAGACATAACACGGTTAGTTTCAGTTATATTGGTGAAAAATCTTCAAAACTAAAGAATGGCAGATGCGAGTAGCTCGAGTGCTTCGCCATTCTCTCTGGAAGCTAGGAAGACTGCCATAGAAGACGAAGTCTTCTATGAGAGTCTTCCCTACTGGGAAAGGTTACAGGAGCTAGAGTTCCTGTATAATTCTGGAGAGGCTACTACTCCCAAGCTGATGGCAGAGTTGAGAGAAGTGCGGGAGCACTTGAACATAGCTGTGTGGGTGGACGTCTTCAAAGAAGGTCATATATATCAGCTGATGCTTCAAAAGGAACTGGAGCTCTTTAATCGCATAACTTCTTCTCACAGCTTTTGCAAAACATCTTCCTCAGCTCTATCTGTTTGGTTGAGAATGTGGATAGATGATATAGAGGAAAAATATGAAAATGTAATTCAGGCAAATATTTATTGTTGAATGAAGTATTTATTTTGGCTTATCTTTGTTTTTCTTTTTCCTGCAAATAATAAATTATGATTATAAACAAATGAACTGATGAAAGACTAACTGATATGAGTTGATTAAGAATTGAAATCAGTTAATTGTTGAGTTGTAAATGGTATAATGATATCAGTTGACAATGAACAACTGATAGTTAAGAGGCCTCGGTAAATGAGAAAAATGCTTCGGTTGACTAGAGTCTCTTCAGTTTCTTTATCATTCAAATTTTATCTGTCTATAAATAAGATAATAGAATGTGAGACAACAACAGTTCAAAATGTCGGATTCAAGTGACTCTGATGCATGCAGCAGTACACACGTTCATGTTACTGAACAATCGAATCCACGTTTAGAAGAGATGAAGAGAAGGATGGAGGAATATGTTTTCAAAAAGCTGATGTCAACATGGTTTAAGATTCATGAGTTGCAGAGAGTGAGTAGAAGTGGTGCGATTCCTACTTTTGCTCAGGAAGCCACAACAAGAAAGTATCTTGAACGTTTTGAAGTTAGGCATGTTACAGATTTGATTGAGGACAAATGTTTGTTGGAGGCGATGTTATGGAAGGAGTGGCATGTGGTTGATAAGATTTCTAAAACTAGGACATTTTCTACAATTCGAATTTATGAGTTGAATGATTGGGTTAGGGATTGGCTAGATAAAGTTGGTTCTATGATTTCTGCTGTAAACTGGGAACAGTGGTATTCTTAATGAATTATTATTTTCAATTTGTTGTGTTCTTATTTTCTGCAGATAATTCTATTAGTGAAAGCAACATTAGTAATAATTTTAAGACAAATCAATTAAACCAAGAATATTGCGAAAGTTAGAAAACTTAGTCTCGGGTAATGGTTTGGTAAAGATGTCGGCTGCTTGTTGTTCAGTTGATATATACTCCAGTCTAATGTCCTTCTTCAAAGCATGATCTCTGATGAAGTGGTGTCTGACATCTATATGCTTTGTCCTTGAGTAGAGAACTGGATTATAAGTGATGGCAATTGTACTCGTGTTGTCACAAAATATGGTCGAATTATTTGTAATCACTCCATAATCTTTCAGTTGTTGCTGGATCCAGATAAGTTGTGCACAGCAACTACCAGCAACAAGGTATTCTGCTTTAGTTGTTGAGGTAGCTATAGATGTCTGCTTCTTGCTGAACCAAGAGATCAGTCTGTCTCCTAGAAATTGACAAGATCCACTTGTACTTTTTCGATCAAGCTTACATCTTGCATAATCTGCATCTGAATATCCAACTAAATTGAAAGTAGAGTCTTTAGAATACCATAACCCAACATTTTGTGTGCCCTTAAGATATCTCAAAATTCTTTTAGCAGCTGAGAAATGTGATTGCTTAGGATTTGCTTGAAATCTAGCACACTTACACACAACAAATACAATATCAGGGCGACTGGCAGTTAGGTATAATAATGACCCAATTAAACCTCGGTACAATGTTGCCTCAACTGATATTCCCCCTTGATCAGTGTCCAATTTAACTGATGAGCTCATGGGAGTATTTGCAGCTGAACATTATTCCATGCCAAATTTCTTTAGCAGCTCCTTTGTATATTTAGTCTGACTGATGAATATGCCAGTCTCCAGTTGCTTCACTTGCAGTCCAAGGAAGAATGTCAGTTCACCCATCATGCTCATTTCGAACTTTTCTGCATCAACTTAACAAATTTCTCGCATAATTTGGGGTTAGTTGACCCAAATATGATATCATCAACATAAATTTGAACTAATAAAATGTGATTATTCTTAGTAAATTTGAACAAGGTCTTATCAACTGATCCAACAGAAAAATCATGATCAGTTAGAAATTTTGAAAGAGTTTCGTACCAAGCTCTGGGAGCTTGTTTAAGACCATATAATGCTTTGTTCAAATGATATTCATGATCAGGAAAGATGTGATTTACAAAACCTGGGGGTTTTTCAACATATACTTCCTCTTGCAATTGGCCATTTAGGAATGCACTTTTTACGTCCATCTGAAAGACCTTGAAATTCTTGTATGATGCATAGGCAAGAAACATTCTGATTGCTTCCAGTCTTGCAACTGGAACATATGTCTCATCATAGTCAATTCCTTCTTCTTGTCTGTATCCTTGTGCTACTAATCTTGCTTTGTTGCGTCCAACCGAACCATCTTCGTTCAGTTTGTTCCTGAAAACCCATTTTGTACCTATGACAGTTTTTGAAATTGGTCTTGGAACTAAGTTCCAGACATTGTTATGAGTAAACTGATTTAGCTCTTCTTGCATTGCATTTACCCAGTTAGGATCAGCAAGAGCTTCATCAGTTTTCTTTGGTTCTATTTGTGAAACAAAAGCTGAATAGATAAATAGATTTAGCATTTGATTGCAAGTTCTTACTGGATCAAATGGATTTCCTATTACCAATTCAGGTGGGTGTGATTTTCTCCATCTGTACTCAGTAGTTGTTGTATCAGCAATTTCTTCAGCTGGCAACTGAATATCATCAGTTTGCTCTATCAACTGATCATTAGGAATGGCTTCTGGTTCAATTGATTTTGATCTGACACTTCTGGTTCGGGTGTTTGAAGAGTGTTTTGATTAATATGATTGTCTTCTTCATTATCATCCTCCAAACTGATATCTGTCAGTCGATCAACTAGCTCAACTTGATCAGTTGGCTTGTTAATTAGTTCAGTTTCATCGAAGTCAACATGAGCAGATTCTTCAACATTTAGGGTTTTCTTGTTAAAGACTCTGTAAGCTATACTAACTGATGAGTATCCAAGAAATATTCCCTCTGCAGATTTAGTATCAAATGCTTTTAAATAATTTTTACCATTATCAAGGATAAAACATCTGCACCCGAATATTTTGAAATAAATGATTATACTTTTTCTTCCATGCCAGATCTCATATGGTGTTTTCATATGATTCTTATTAATCATTGATCTGTTTTGAGTATAACACGCATGTTTATTGCCTCTGCCCAAAACCTTTGAGAAATACCAGAATCAGCAAGCATTGTTCTAGCAGCTTCTTTAAGGGTCCGATTTCTTCTCTCAGCTACACCATTTTGTTTAGGAGTTCTAGCTGCTGAGAGCTCATGCTTGATTCCAGCATTTTCTAGAAAATTTGAAAGAGTTTGATTGATAAATTCAGTTCCTCGATCTGATCTGATTCGATCAATTCCAACTGATTTTTCATTTAAAAGTCTTTTGAAAAGCTTGATCAGTTGTGCAGCAGTTTGGTCTTTTGATTTGAGAAAGATAACCCAAGTAAATCTTGAAAAATCATCAACAATCACCAAGGTGTATTTCATTCCCCCTAAACTCATGACTGGTATAGGACCAAAGAGATCCATGTGCAATAGTTCTAAGCATCGGGATGAAGATTTACATCCCTTGTTTTTAAAAGACGATTTTACTTGTTTTCCAAACTGACATGCTGAGCAAAGTTTTTCTTTTGAAAATTTTATTTTAGGCAAACCAGTTACAAGTTCATGTTTACTCAGATAGGCAATGGATTTAAAATTTAGGTGACTTAGTCTCTTGTGCCACAACCAGTTTTTAGATGATTTGGAAGCAATAAAACAAATTGGTGCATTAGTTTGATCATTCCAACTGACTTTATGTGTGTTTTCACAACGTTTGTCAGTTAGTATGATTTCATAAATTGAAGTTTTAACTGAGCATGAGTTTTTGTCAAAATTAACTGAAAATCCACTGTCGCATAATTGACTGATGCTGATAAAGTTATACTGCAGGTTTTCTACTAGTAGAACATCTTTAAAAGTAAAATTACCATGGATAAGCTTACCTTTACCCACAGTTCTACCTTTGGAATTGTCCCTGAAACTGATATTTGGACCACTGTATTTGATCAGTTGAGATAGCACACTTGCATCTCCTGTCATATGTCGCGAGCATCCACTGTCCAAATACCATATTGAGTTCTTGTTTGTACCTGTTACCTGCAGTCACACACATAATATAATTTGGTACCCATATCAATTTGGGTCCTGAACTGATTAGTCCCTTAGGAACCCATACCTGAATTAGTCTAACAGACTTTCCAGTAGCTGTATTCCAAATGGTTTTTCTCGGATTTTGTGTGCTTGTGTAGTGTATGGATGATACAATATGAGTTTTAGCTTTATTCAACTGATTGTTCAGTCTATATCTCTTCTGAACTGGTTTGCAGTTATAGTAATTGGAATAGCCATTCGAATAGTTTTTGTAAAAGCTTTTTGGTGACTGACTACATGAATCAGTTACCACTTTTGGGCTATAACCAATACCATATCTTTTGCCCTTGTTCATACTTTCAGTTGGCTTTTCAACCAGTTTACTTGGCTCCGATTGTTCTTGTACCATAACTGATTTGACAAAGTGAATGTATTTTCCTTTGCTCATATTCAGTTTTGGTTGAGTATCATTGGTTGACATTTCATCTTGGTTACAGAACCCCAAACCAGTTTTATCAGTTACTGATTTTTGGGAGTTCTGTATATCAGTCAATGCGATAGATGATTTGTTCCACGACTGAATGAGCTCAGTCTGTTTTGTGTTCTCAAGCATCAACTTCTGTATGAATGACTGATTTTTGTTTCTTTCTGCTTTTAGCTCAGCAATTTCCCTTTTTAGACTCAACCCTTCAATTGATTCATCAGTTTTGGTTTTATTGTCTGTGGGATCAGTTTGCTTTGCTTTGAGTTTTTCAAATGATGATGCAAGTTTCTGATACTCATCTACCATGTCATGTAATGTGAAAATGAGTTCTTCTCGTGTAAAATCAGTTGAACTAAAATCAAATACCTGTTGGCTAGATGACTCTCCTGCTGCATCATTAGCCATCAAGCACTTTACTTCCTCATCATCACTAGAACTGCAAGAGCTTTCTGGTTCCGATTCTTCACTGTCAGTTTCTGCCCATTTTGATTTGTTTTCTTCAGCTAAGAGTACTTCATGTTTCTTTCTGAAGAACTTTTTATCTTCTTTGGGTCTTTCTTTCTTCTATCAATTGAGCCTTGAACATCCTTTTTAGGTTTAGGAAAATCAGCAATAAAGTGGTCTGATTTGCCACAGTTGTAGCATGCATTTGATTCATCCTTGGCGTTGTTTCTTTGATATGGTTTCTGGAAGTTCCCTTGATTCTTTCTCATGAACCTTCCAAATTTTTTGATAAACAATGACATAGCATCGTTACTCAACTGATCAGCAGATTTTTCAACTGAACTGATTTGTTCAGTTCTGACAGCGGCTAGAGCAGTTGTGGCTGCAGAAGTAGATGGTTCTCCTTCTCTGGTCTGCAGCTCAAATTCATAGGCTTTTAAATCAGCAAATAGATCATGGAGTTCGATTTGGTTCAGATCTTTGGACTCCCTCATTGCCATGGTCTTGACATCCCATTCTTTGGGAAGACCTCTCATTACCTTTAGTGCAATTTCTTTGTTGGTATACACTTTTCCAAGTGCATTTAGCTCATTGATGATACTACTTACTCTTTCATCATACTCGTGCATCGATTCTCCTGCTTTCATTTTGATGTTATCAAACTTTTGCACAGCAACAGAAAGTTTATTTTCTTTGGTTTGAACATTTCCTTCACACAGCTGGATCAGCTTTTCCCAAATTTCTTTGGCTGTTTTACACATCTTTATTTTGCTGAAAGTTACTTTGTCCAGCGTTTTGTACAGAATGTCTTTAGCCACATTGTCAAGATTTTCTTTTCTTTTGTCTTCAGCTGTCCATTCATCTCTGGGCTTTTCTATTCTTTGTGGTGCCCCTTCTATGATGGCAATTGATGTATTTGCTTTTAGAATCTTCATGGGTCCATCAGTTATGACATACCACATGTCATCATCTTGTGCTGCTAAATGAGCTTGCATTCTAATTTTCCAATCATCGAATTCTTCTCTGGAGAACATAGGAATTTTGTTGAATGAAGTCATGCTAGCAAGTTTATATATCAAAAGTATTCAAGAACAAGATTCACCCGCTCCGAACGTATCAAAAGTGTTTAGAAGGGGGGGTTGAATAAACACTCACAATAAAAATTGATCTTTTCAAATTTTGAGTTCAGTTTGGTGACAAACTGATTCTCGGAATCTTGTTGATCAATATCAATCAGTTAAACTGAATCAGTTGCGGAAGATAACTGACTGAAAGATAGAATACAAAAATAAAATGCGCAAGGGTTGTTTCTTGATGTTCGGAGATTTCAATTACTCCTACGTCACCCCTTCTATCACAAGGATAGGATATTCACTAAAAGACTTTGATCAAATACAAGAATTGTACTGACCCACTTCAGCTTGGACTTAACACTGCCAAAAACTGAAACTCTTAGTATAACAGAATGTTCTCAGTGCTTAACTGATCTTAGCACTATCTAATTTCAATGATTATCACAACTTGCTTGTAAGCTCAAATTGTAGCCTTAACTGCTACGAATAAATCAAGTAAGAGGTGAGCTGAGATTTTGACAGAGTGACAGTAAGCTATTTGAATAGTATTCACTTCGTTATCATTTTCAGCTGCTCTTCTGTCATATTTATATGCTTTTTTTCCAACGGTAACTTGAGATAAATTTGAATCTATGTATCCGTTGATTTCCACTTCATTTTTCTTTGGACTTTGTTTGCGGCGTCTTAATTGTTTTAGCCGGAATGCGTTGTTCTAGGTAGTCTTGGTTGTGGTGCGCGTTTCATATTCAGTTGTAATCTGTTATGTCTCTTTGCCGGTTGAAGGTTCTTTCCCGAGACATCTTCAGCTGAGAGATACTTAACTTTAAGGCATTTGGCTGGATGTATTAACTGATCAGTTCCAACCGATCAGACAGTCGATTTCAGTCAGTAAGTCCAGTTGCTGAGTTCAGTTGGTTCAATTTTCAGTTGGTTGATCAGTTTGTCAAACTCCAGAATTTAGTTTCCGACAAGGTCCTTGTACATCTTCGTACTTCTAGGATGAATGGAGTACATGGTATTGTGAGCTTTCTTCATAATAACCTCTCTTAGTGAATCGCCACTAGGAACCCATAGTCGATCTCGGTATCGAACTATGCCATCTTCCTCGGAATACAGCTTCCGCCCTTAGCTTCATCTCTCAATCTCCACTTTTGCAACAGCTCATCATAAGACTGCCCTTCTCGGATTCTATTCCTCAGAGTCGACTGAACTGTCATAGTAGAAAGATTAGGAGCCTCGCTCCTAGCATATACTTCAAGCTCGTATCGCCGAATCTTTGTTTGCAATGGTCTTTGGACTGTCAATTGACTGTTGTCTTTCTACTCAAAGCATTCGTAACTACATTAGCTTTTTCCGGATGGTATTTAATATCGCAGTCGTAATCCTTTACCAACTCTAGCCATCTTCGCTACCTCATGTTTAACTTTTTTTGGGTGAAGAAGTACTTCAAGCTCTTATAATCAATGAAATTCTTGCACTTCTCCCCATATAAATAATGTCTCCAAATCTTCAATGCAAAAACCACTGCTTTGAGTTCGAGGTCATGAGACGGGTAATTCTTCTGATGAACTTTCAACTGCCTAGACATGTAAGCTATCACTCGGTCATTTTGCATCAAGATTGCGCCTAAACCAAGCTTCTAAGCATCCGTATAAATAACATACTCTCCTTGCGCTCATGACATCGATAGAACTGACGCTGTAGTCAAAGCTTGCTTCAACTTCTTGAAACTTGCTTGGAATTCGGATCCCTAAATAAATTTTGCATTCTTTTATGTGGTCTACGTTTAGAAATTTTCAGGCGTTACAAATTACCCCCACCCACCCCCCCTAAATAAAATTTCGTCATCTAAATTTGTCTATTCTTGATTATTGAAAAGCTCAGGCTCCGTCATTCACTTCATACTTAATTTGATTGGCTTAAATTTTGCATTTTATCACGCTTTCGTTGCATATCTGATAAGGTATCTTCTATTTTATACATTTATCCAAAGTTTCTCGATCTCAAAAAAATAAAAGATTTAACTAACTCTACATCCTCTATCAATTATAAATACTAAACTACCTTAGTTATTTTATCTTCCCAAGATTAATTAAATTGTTGACTTCACCTTAAGTCGTCCTGATAGTATTATTTAATTTCCCAGAATATATTCCTATGGACAACCCCAGTTTCGATCCATATTCGTCATATAGTATCCATGATTATAAAACACCTTAATGATCGTTACTTACTAAACTTCGTTCCTATATATATTAAACATATTGTCCTTAACATTATCATAAACTTTGTTAAATTCAAAGCAATAAAAGTACCCAAATGATTTAAGCATATCGAGTCACCATTCCATATCATGATTTCATTCTAAATCTTGTTATAAAATCGAACACTTATATGTAATATCGGAATTCAAGATAACGTCCTATAATATTACATTTACAAAAGTCTTATCACACTAAGGGGAAAACTTTAATCCACCTTCCAATATAATTGCTAATTCCATGATCATTTTGGGATAAATCTTATACTTCTCCATTTGTGAATCACAGAAGAAGTTATTGTGATTTAATTTCTTTAATCTGGAAATATCCCTTCAAAATTTATTGAAGTCAAGATAATCCAAGGTCCTACATAACTATTTTAAGCATTTAGCATTCTTAAAATCAAAACTTAATATTCACAGGGTTAATTATTGACCCAAAAATAATTTCTAGAATGGAACTTGAAAATTGATTGTAGAATTTTATCTAATGATTTTCCAATACCAGCTCGAATCACATTTTTCCCTTAAAAAATGTTGTCCTCGTTTTCTAGTAACACCATTATATAGAGCTCGTCAATATACCCGATAAAAATACTCAATTGCCTCTTATAAATATTTGAAACTTAAAATTTGTTATGTTAAGATCACCATCATTTTATTAATCAATAAAACTTCAGTTCCATCTAATCATATAAATCTCATAGTCCACATAACCTAGCATCCATAAAATCATAAATTATTTACCCACAAAAACTTACTACATAATCCCGATGCTTATTTCTAATTGGTTTCATAATACAATATAAATGTCTCATGACAATAACTATACTCTTAATTACCAATTAGAACTTGGATCTCTTAATTACCAATTAGAACTTGGATCCAAAAGTTCATAATATCCAAAAATAAATATTTTATGACCTTATAAGTTTTTTCTTAATAACTTTAAACAATTCCCCAAATGTCTTCGTCCTTACAAGGTTTAACGACAAAATTCAAAAATAGAAGTTTCTGGACATTAAAAATCATAACAATTGAGTGTCAACCCAAAATGAAATTCTTTCTTTTAACTTACTTCCCAAATTTCGCAATTACCTCATATAGTCCTCAAATAATATTTTTCTCAAATCCTATAAACTGAAGCTTACAAAAATTATACGAACTCCGATATTCTTTGTTTGTATTCATCGATTCCTTCGTAACATTGCTTCAATAATTTTATGCTTAATATCCTAATATAAACGAATTTTATTTATTGATTTTCTCCTTCAGCCATATGTCCCCTCAAATATCTTGATAAAATTCTAAAATCTAAGGTATAGACTTTCTAAAATTTCCAATATCAATATCAATCGTTAGACCAAAATTATTCGATTTAGCCTAAATTATCGCATCCTAGCCCCTCAAATTATCGAATTTAATGCAAAAAGGCTCCCATAGCTTTCGAAAATTGCTAAAATATCCCCATAATTTTCCTAAAATTTGCAATCATGGCCCAAAAAAATTCTCGAGTTCTCAAATTTAGCACCAAAATTTTGCATTTTAGCCTTCTTAGTTTTCGAATTCACACAATTAAGCACCATACTTCCGAATTATAGCAAAATCACCCCAATATTTTAGAAAACTTGCAATTAAGTCCCTCAAAATTTTGAATTATTATAATTCAGTCCCTAAATTCATGATTCCTTAAAATTCAACCCATACCATCAACTTCGAAATTCTCTTTCTACACAGTGTATAATTTGAAACATCCAGTCCTAAATAACCAAGTTCAATTCGCCTCAACTTATTCCTAGATTGTAACGTCCCGAAAATTTGAAGGTCCATGTGAACCACATGCATGCAAGTTACCAAATTCCTTATGTATTTTATTAAATTGTTTTAATGCATCAAATGCATGTTTATTGCATAAATATGTGTTTTAATTCATGGGCTAAAGTTTCATGCATTAGGGTTTTAAGTTGCATTTCGCGCTCGAACGAGTAACGGAGACCGGGGATAATCAGGAAAAATATTTTTATTAAATAATTAATTTTAATTATTTAAAATGAGATGTAATTTAGGGAGGGCTTCGAAATTTGGGCCTTGGTGAGTATTTTTACTCGTCGGGTCATATTTTTAATCGGTACGTAAAATTTAGCGAGACGAGAGATTTTTTGAGGGTTCAGGCAATATTTTCTAAAACTTATCTAAACAAAATATTTTTCGGGAGTGTTATTGAGTTTTATGGATTTGTTTTAATGTTTAACGGGCTCAAACCTTTTTAATTTTAATTAAAGGCCCATTAGTGTATTATATTTTTATTTCTTTACATCATTAACCAAACCCTAGACCTAAACAAAAACTAGCAGCCACCCCTCCCCTCCATCAGCAGCCATTTCGAAGCAAAAACCAACAGTAACTCACGAAATCCTCCATAGCTTTCAAGAAAATTCTTTCCCGCCTCTCCGGTGCAAGTTCTACGCGCATACCTTCGCATTTTTTAGCACAAAAACGTTAATTCACACCTTGTATCATTATTTTTCTCATCATTCATGCTATGTATGCTGATATATATTTATTTGCATGAGGAACTCTTCGATTTACCTTGTGGCATCGTTTTTGCAAAGATTTGACACGAAATATGCATCATCTTGTTTCATACTCATGTTTTTGTGATTCTTGTGCAAGGGGCTGCCGTATTGGCTTTCTAGGGAGCTGATAATGTCGAGAAGGAAGAGGGTTGAGTGCTGGAGTCGAGGCTTGGTTGGTTTAGGTGAGGGCCGATCGGTTTGGGTGGAAAAACCTAGCGGCTAGGCGACTAGATCGAGAGGTTGTGGTGCTCCAGCTGCGTGAGGTTCCTCCCTAGCCCTAGACCAGACCATGGTGGGTCTGATCCATGGCATAGGATGTCTCGAACATAGGTGGAGTTAGGGAAGAGGCCGATTGAGTGAATGGTGCTAGGGTTGTTCTCGGCTGGTGCATTGTTGGTGGCTAGCGGTCGTTTGTGTCTTGCAACGTGCATGGGGCTGTGAGCTTGGGTTAGGTCAGTCCAGGAGGATCCTAAGATGGGCTAGGAAGGGTTGGTCCAAGGCTGGTTCGAGCTGGTAGAGCCTAGGGTCGAAGGTTCGCAAGTTTAGTATAGTAGGGTTGAAGTTCGTAACACGCTGGAAATTTCCAGCAACCTTTGGGCATGGTTCGTAGGTCATAATAGGTTTGGAACGAGTGTTTTAGAGGCTGGTCATGTAGGTTTGAGTCCTAGTTCGAGTTGGGAAAATTCGGTTAAGTTTCGGGTTGATTCGGTTTAAACCGAGACCCAGTCAAAGTTTTAAAACGAATCGTTTAAGTTTTGAAATGGGCTTGAGTTTACGTCTAAGAAATGCTTATTTATATGTTTTGAGGTGTTTTAAGGAGTTTGGTAGGTTTCGGGATGAAATTTTGAGGTCCAGGGGTAGAATGGTCAATTAGAAATTCCAGGGGTAAAATGGTCATTTTGCACCCAGATCGAGTTAGCAGTCCTGGCAGTGCCCTAAACACGTTTTGACATGTTTTAAATGTTTATGTTTATCACGTTTATGAATTTTTATGAAAAATACGTTGCATGCTTGATTTTAAGGAAAATTACGTATATGCATGATTTTGATAAACGATGAATATGATTACATGTTTTGAAGGATGAGAGTTGCTTGTGACTAACATGTTTATGTATACGATGATATGTAAGGCCAAGACTCAGTAGATGGGTAATACTATTGCTGATGTCCCTGCCGTCGGGTACCACGGTTATACGTAGATTGATCCATCGAATAGAACTGATACGAAAGTCACAACTAATTAACTGAATTCAATTAAAGAAAATGAATACGTATATGATGATATGTTGAGACATGTTTTAACACTTTATGTCTTATTACGTTTAGTTTTTAAGATCATGAAATGTATGTTAATTACAATACTTTTCACTGTTGCATGTTATGTATATATACTTGATATAACATTATAGGTGTGTTGAGTCTTTAAACTCACTAGGTGTGAATGATGCAAGTGAGCATATTGATCAGGAGATTGGAGGTGCCGAAGACTGAGTAGGTATAGTTTGGATGTGGCACGCGAACCCGAGGATCATATTTTCCCACATAATGTTTATGAGATAAGAGTGAATTGGATATTTTTATACGCTTTTGTTTTATATGATGTTGGTTGTTAAGATTTTTGCATGCTTCGCTGTTGAATTATTTTGCTCAACAGTCTAGTGTTTGACGTTCATCATATTTTTAACTGCAGTGTTTTTACTGATAGTTGAATACTTTTATTTTTAAAATATGAAATTTCAGCTTTTATTGCATGCATCTCTAAAGATGTATATTTTAGAAAATGAGTTTTAAAAAAAATCTTGTAGTATTTTGAGTAGTAGACGTTTCATAGATAGTAAAAAACTCGAGATACGCAAAACCAAATTCTCCTCATGTCTCTCCTCTCCCCCATGTCCGTAAATTAACACGTCTCGGAGGTATGGTTGTATACACCGTCCAAACCACGTAACCCACATGAATTTAATTTTATAAAAATGCAGCCTCCAAATTTCTATATCATAGAAGCATTTAAAAAAAAATCACCATATAAATTTAAAGCAGTAAAGCTCACAGATATTGAGGCGTGACTTTTCGAGCTCCTCGGAAACAGCAGCAGGCATAACCCTTTTCAAGAACCACCGCTCTGATACCAAAAGAAACGACCCTAATTGTAAATTCATTTAATTTACACTAGTTTTTTTCTAAACCATGCATAATTAATTCATCATATATAAACTAGCATAAATAATCAATAAATGAATTCCATAATATTCATAATCATTCATGCGGAATAAGTAAATAAAGCAATAAAAGTCTAAAATTCAACTCAATAAATTCTAGCATCCTATCAGTCCGTATATAAAAGCAATAATCCATAAAATCATCAAAAGTCTTTAAGATATACGGAATTTCTAGGTCCTCGGGTATGCATTGCGCCTCCCTGACGACTCGATAGTCCACACCTCACGACTCAACATCATCATCACCTGAAACCATTCAAACCTAGTGAGCTTAATGACTCAGCTTGCTCAAACTTGATATAGAAAATGCATACTTACACAATCACATGCATAAAAATATATTTACTAAAAATAGTTTTGTCATGCAACATCGAAACATCAAAAAATTTGCAACTTTTAAAACCATGCTTATATACGAACTTTCCCATTTAAAATTATCATTTTATTTTTGTGAAGTTCGATCCTCGATAGTGACAACATTCAGCCGATTGATCAATCTATAAACCATAGTACTAGGGCATCGGGTTTAACGGCCACTTCTTTGGTGATCCCACCGACTGTCATAAAAAAACTTCACTGTTCACTTCTTCAACGGATCCATTATCGTTTAGATTCTTGCCCCAGTTTTTGACGGTTCACTCCCTTCTCATTGCAAGTTCACCGTTCCCGTTTTCGACGGATCTCTTACTATTTTTACGTCACGACCGATTCACATTCCTCAAAAATATTTTTTCTTTATTTTATCATTTCATAATGCATAACTTTCTATATTCTTTAAAACTTCCAATAATGGCTTATATCATTTGTGTACGTCGAAACTGCTAAAAATAGCAAAATCATGCAGATTGATCGAGCAAAACTTGCACTGTAAAACTTTTGGTTCAAATTAATAATATTTAAGCTCGAAATAATCACAATTGCATGATGTCAAGTTATAATATAATGTACTAGAGTACGAGTATTGATAAGTGCAAGAATTGCATTTAATTTATATGTTAATCCATTTGATCTATGCTAGTTTCGAACAGATTTATGCTCGATTTTTTTTGTTTTTGTGTATTGCAGGGGATATACAACTATGGGATGATTTAGAGCAATCAGAAATGTTTTTGAGCGTGAAACGACGATAAAAGAAGCGCTGCAGCGCCACAATGTGTGAAAGACAAGCACAGCGCCGCGGCGCTGCGCTTGTCTTCCACACGCGGCGCCTCATTGCCGGGAGATAAGCGCTTAGGCACTAAGGAACCAGCGCCGCGGCGCTCACACCCACGAACGACGGGCACCTAGGCACCACTTACTCAGCGCCGCGGTGCTAATGGCGGCGAAACAAGGAAATGGGCTTTCAACTTACGGCCCGGACGCGCAAAAATAAAAGAAAAAGCGAGGGTTCAGAAATGGGGATGCCGTTTTTAGAGAACATACAGAGAGAAGAGTCGGAGCTAACACGAGACGAAGACCAGGCGTGTGAAGATCGATTACAAATACGAAAAACGACGAATCTGGGGATAGAGACGACACTTCGGATTTGTTATCTGTTCTTTCGTGTTTATATTTTCTCGCATTTCGAGTCTAAAACTTTGAACATGCATTGTTTTTATTTCGATTTCGTGATGAACTAATTCTGCAGTCTAGAGAATGATGTAGCTTTGTGGATACGATAATTTGACGTGGTTATTTCATATGATTGAATTCTATTTTATATTTAATTGTGTTTCTTTGTGTTTATTTCACTGCAATATACTGGCTATAAATTGTGTGTTATTTGATTAATTCTATAACTCGGGAGAGGGACTAGGATTATAGATCATTAGAGACACACCGTTAATTGTTTATATCGTTCGTAAGGCGTATAACTTTAGCGAGGCTTAGGTAATAACATTGTTTGCATTTATCAATTAAACTTAGATTTTATTAGGAATAATTAAATCGAAATTTGATTGATACATTTTATTCGTCACTTGGGAAAAGGAGAATAAAATAATTAAGTGTTCTTAGTCATTAAATAATTGGAATTCATGAATATAAATTAAACTGGGAATAATTATCGTGGAAACTTGGTGAAATCATTTCTCTATATATTTTCTCTCATTGTTATTTCTCAACTCGGTGATTTGATTATTTATCTATTTTTAATTAATTCATTTGAGTAAACCAAATCTCTTTTAATTTTTCTAAATAAAGTGAGACTATTTTAATTACAAGTATTGATATAATTTTAGTTCACACTACTCGTGGGATCGACACTTTTATTCAAAAATACATTTTACTATAACTTGACGTCGTGCACTTGCGAGCAATTAAGAAAACACGCAACAAGTTTTTGGCGCCATTGCCGGGAAGTGTCAAAATTTGAATTTATATCAGTATTGTTACCAATTAGTCTAGATTTTAATTTAGAGCATTTATTTTTATTTAATATCGATTGAGTCATTCATTTTCTCTGTGTGACAGTGCATGCGAAGATCGCAAAGCCCTGACTTGCTTATCTTTGATTCAGAAATCGAAAGAACTGCACGGAGGCTAAAAAATGCTAGAAGGGAAGAAATCCTAGCCATGGCTGAGAACAGAGAGAATGACAGACATATGCCGCCAGAGGCTATACCGATCAGAGATCACTTCAGACCAATGATCAATGCACATTATTATGGCATTGCTTGGGGGACCATAAATGCCAAAAATTTCGAGCTGAAGCCTGCCCTGATCAATATGGTTCAACAAAACCAGTTCGCTGGAACTGCTACTTCAGATCCTCACGTTCACCTGAGAACCTTCTTGGAAATCACAGATATGGCAAAAATTAATAATGTTCCTGACGATATTATTAGATTGCGTTTGTTTCCATTTTCTCTCAGGGACCAAGCAAGAGGATGACTCCAATCACTTCCGCTGGGGAGCATCACAACGTGGCAAGAGCTGGCAACAAGGTTTCTGTCTAAATATTTCCCCCCTGCAAAGTCTACACAGTTGAAGATTGAGATCAGTACTTTCAGGAAGAATGATTTTGAGCAACTCTATGAGGCGTGGGAAAGGTATAAGGAGTTTTTGCAGAGGTTCCCAAATCATGATTTTGAAGACTGGGTACAAATCGAGATTTTCTATAATGGATTGAATGGTCAGACGCGTACAACAGTGGATGCAGCGGCAGGTGGCACAAGCTATGACTTGCTTGAGCAGATGACTATTAATAGCTACCAATGGCCATCTAAGAGGTCAGGAGTACCGAGGACAGCTGGAGTTTATGCTATGGATCCTATCACATCACTCATTGTACAAGTATCAGCATTGACTACACAGATAGCGACTATGAATAAAGTGAATACATCCAATACTGAGGGAGCATCGTTTGTTGTTGAAGAATCGCAAATTCCTGAAGAAGTGAAATACATCAACAACAAGAATTTTGGAAGCTATGGAGGATATCGAGGTAACCCTCCCCCTAATACTTATCATCCAGGATTGAGAAATCATGAGAATTTTTCATACGCAAATAATAAGAATGTGTTGAACCCTCCACCGGGGTTCAATACATCAAATGGGGAAGGGAAGCCATCATTTGAGGACTTGGTCGGGACATTCATTTCTGAATCTGGTAAGAGGATGGCTAGGACTGAGTTTAGGCTTGACAACCTAGAGACCCACATGGCAAGTATTGGTGCGACCTTGAAAATCCTTGAATCGCAAGTGGGGCAGATAACAAAGCAACTCACGTCTCAACCGTCAGGCGCAGTCCAAAAGACTGCAGATCCAAATCTGAGAGAATTGAATGCCATTTTTATACAGCATGAAGAGTTTGGTGTGGTAGGCAGAGAAGAGAAGGAGGTTGAACCCACACCTGTTCGGGATGAAAAGCCAACTCCAACCAAAAGAGTCCGAGTTAAGAAATATGATAGGTATGATTTAAATCAATGCATTGATATTTCTTTACTTCCCTATCCCCAGAGATTTTTACAATTACAAGCTGAATTTCAAAAGAAAAAAGGTCTTGAAGATCTCAAGAACATACACACTAATAATGAGTTTGCAGATCAGGTGGAAGGTGAATTTACCGAAGGAACACGAAGAAATCGTCCTCAGAAGTTGCTAGATCCTGGTGAATTTATTATGCCATGTGAAATAGGGGGTCAATTAGTGGAAAAAGCTATCTGTGACTCAGAAGCGAGCATAAATATAATGCCAAGTTCTCTCTACGAGAAACTTGGATTGAGCAGGATGAGGCCCATAAGACTAAGCTTACAGATGGAAGATAAATCGATCAGGACACCGTTGGGCATTGTGGAAGATGTTGAACTTCGGATCGACAAATTGAAGGTTTTAGCAGAGTTCGTGGTTCTTGACATGGAGAATAGTCAAAACATTCACGTCATTCTAGGACGACCATTATTGGCTGCTGTTGGAGCCATCATTGACGTGAAACGAGGAAAGATGACCATGGAAGTTGAAGTCAAATGGTGGCAATAAGGGCATCCAAGAAATCATATGACCCACCTTGAGCAGTCTAGTGACAGTCGGGCTGACAACGTTTAACCAAGCGCTTGTTGGGTGGCAACCCAACCAGTATCACTTATTGCTTTCGTTTTCTTTATTTGCTTTTATTTTATCTTCAGTAGTAAAATTGCTTTTACGTTTCTTTTTATTTAATTTGGCATGTCAAGATTAGACACTGAGTTATGTATTTTTATGTAGGTACAAATTGAAACGAGGCGAGGCAAGGACTCAATTTGGAAAAAACTTGCACCTGAATAGTGCCTAGGCGCTATACAAGAAGCGCCGCAGCGCTTAATGCCGAAGGCTAAGCACCGCAGCGCTAGATATGCAGCGCCTAGGCGCTGAAAGCCCAAGGTTAAGAGCCGCGGCGCTACTTACTCAGTGCCGCGGCGCTTGTTCGTGTTTTTTTTTAAAAAAGAGGGTTCAGTTCATTCTTCTAAATCAAACTCAGAGAAAACGCCGCCGCCTCCCAAGCGCCTCCACCGAGAAAACGCCGCCATCACCACTGTATTCCTTCTCTAAACACCACGAGACACCACACTAATCTCTCCCAAGCAAAATCCATCTTCATATCCTACTCTTAAGGCCTTTGGAGCAGAATTTTGACGTAACTTCTACATCGAGCCGACACCGACCAAATTGCAATCATCGTGTGGATACCATATCGTAAGGTAACAATCTTAGACATTGTGATTCTTGACGCTCTTGCTCGTGATTTAGAGGAATTTTATTCTTGGGTTGGTACACATAACGTGTTTGACAAATTGCCTCTGTGAGTTGTTAAGAATTATTGGATCTGGAATATTGCATGTTGGCGGGATTGGCAATTGATTGCTTGTGTTAATACTGTGGTTGCTTGATTATTAGAATATTGTTTGAGTTATTGTGGAAAGGTGTTGAGCGAGTTGATTTTGAATTGAAAAATGCCGCCGAAAAAGAAAAGCAAACATGGTCCATTTGGGGAGGGCGAGTCGTCTAATGCCAGCTTTGATAGACGACGGTTCTGGGATGCAGTTGTCGCCGAGAATTATATGAAACTATTAGAGAAAAACATGCAGAGAGAGCGCAGCATGGATCAGAGCCACCCAAATTGTTCTACATTGACTCGTTCTCGAGCAATGAATTGGGGCGAATTTGTTAAGCCCCCGGCTGATGCTGTGATGTCCCCTGTAAGGGAGTTTTATGCGAATCTGAAAGTTAAGCATGAGAATTTTCACGTGAGGATTCGGGGGCGGATGGTTGCCTTCGACAGTACAACGATCAATTCGCTGTATTCGATGCCAGATTACGAGACAGACGGGTACACACTGTTCATGAGAGAACCGTACCCCAACACACTTTGTGAACCAGGTACAGTTTGGAAACTCAACAATCAACGAGCCCTGGTCACATTCCCAGCGGCGTCGATGAAAAGGGAGGCCTACAACTAGTATCACTTTGTGGCATTGCGATTTATGCCATCTGGGCATGTGTCTGACGTGACGAAGATGAAGGCAGCATTGGTCTTTTGTATCCTCACCGGCAGGACAGTGGATGCAGGCCGGGTGATTATGACATCTATTTTGCAGGCAGCTAGGGGTACATCCACTGTTAGCATGCCCCATTCATCGACTATCACCGACCTCTATCATGCAGCGGGGGTCATTTAGGATGCTAATGAGACATTACTGCATACAAAAGGCAATATATCACTGTCTGGACACCTCCCGAGGGATAGGAGAAGACAAATGGTTATTCGTGGTTCAGGAGAAGCTTCAGGCAGTGGTGCACCAACACAGCCCGCCCCACAGCATTCACGTGCACAGACCGACAGCCCCCGGATGGATGAAGTCGAGCGTAAGCTGGAGAGATTATTGCGGATGACGCGCGAGCACTAGGAGTACGTGTATGATTATCATCGCGTGCTTGCGCAGCATTACCCTGCTACTAGTCCATCTCGTGAGTCATTCCCACCACCGCCTACATTTGGACATGGACCTGATGATGATGAGGAGGAGCCTGAGCTGTCAGGCGAGGACAGCGAGTCCTGATTCTCACTGTATGAGGTACGTACTGAAAGAGGATCGGTTACGGTGACCGGAAGCGCAACGGAAGTTTAAAATTTTTAATTTTCATCAAGAAATTTCGGCCACCTCATGAAATTGTGTAGCAAATACAATAAAACACAAAAATGACATTCATAGTGTGTTTAGAATTTTACCTATCAATCTCAAGGATTGATGTATGGATCCAACTAAGTTGTAAACACCTTAGCTCTTCAATGGTAGAAACTATCTTCAACCTTCCTTTGAGCACTCCTTGCTCAACTATTAAGCCCACCACCAACTAGGTAGATCCCCTCTTAATTTGCACTAGAAAACTAAGAGGATTTTTCAATGAGAATTATTTTCTTTCCTCAACACTTGAAGAAGAAAAATGGAGAAAAATTTTGGAGAGAAATCCCACAAATTTCGGCCAAGGAGGGAGAGTAATGGGGGGGAGGGAGACTTGTCTTGGACTTGCAAAAAGCTAAAAGTAAAAACACCTTTTTGCATGCCATGCCTTGATAACCCAAAAAGGTAGTCTCCAACCCTTCACCTCCCATGCATGCATATATATTATATGTTTTTTAACAAATTAAAAACCCATGGACTTAATTTAATTATCTCAAATATTTTGAGTCTAATTAAACTTTACTTGAATTTACTCAAGTCCACTAGTTAAATAATTTATTTAAATTGAGCTCTACAAGACTCAATATAATTTAATTAATTCAACACTTGAATTAATTTAATTATTTGGACTCTACTAGGTCCACTAGTGTTTAATTAAATCAACACTTGAATTAATTTAATTTAGTCCATAATAATGTTTATGAAAATCACAATTTTCAAATACATTATTCACTTGGCCAACTTTTAATTTAGGAACACTTCCATAAATTAAAATTTACATTTTTCTCATAGAAGTCATACTTCTATTTTTCTTTACGCTTATAAACTCATTTATAAGCCGTTCAACACATTGAACTAATTTCTCCTTTATAGAAGTCATACTTCTAATTTTCCTCACGCTTATAAACTCCTTTATAAGCCGTTCAAAACATTGAACTATTTCTCTTCTCAACGGGATCTAGAAAGCTAGTACTTGTGTGGCCCTCAATGGTTCATTGATACAACTAGCCGTGGGTTCACATCTCTATGTGATTCGGACTAAACATGTCCTTATATGAGCATACCCCAATTGCTCCATTCTTACTTATCAACTCCTTGATAACAAGAATGTCAGAACTCAAGTCTGATAGTACCCAACCAACCATGTTAAACGCCTAGCAGCATCGCTTACATGATTCCCTAGGTATCAAATGATAGTGCCTGCAAGAACCATTCAATTATGGTTAGCGTACAGTACGGTCCCTTCAACTCATATATCCCGACCGATTCAACAACCATTGGTTTATCGAGAGTTGTCAATTAATTGATACTATGTGTAATGTCGTAGTTGCATCGATGGTGTAATCTATGAAACACCTTTCATAATTACCACCATACTCTGATCAGAGATTTCAACCTACATACACATGAGAACATATAGGATATCCATACCCGAAGGTAAGCGGTGAATCCCCGACTACAATGCATCGACTCCTATATGTTTCGACAGAACACCCAACCTTGCCAACTGATGACCCCATGAGAGTCGGTAAACAAGTCAAAGTGGAATTCTAGCACATAGGGTCTCAATGTTGTCCCGGGTCATAAGGACTAATGGTGTACAACCATAAACTAGGACGTTTCCACTCGATAAGTGAGAACCACTTGGAAAGTCCTTTATGGAGGGTTGTTCAGTGCACTCTACCAGGAGCACCTATCTTCATGCTCGGACATCACAATGTCCCATACCAATGAAACATGGTACTCACATCGCAGATACTAGTCTCGAACTCTAGCGGCCTATATCCTTCTTAGTGGCGGCTGAATCGAATAGGAACTGTTTAGAATATACAGTATTCCAAATATGAGTTTCATGATACTCATCGTATGAGCATCTCATATTCTTTCTACTATATGTATATTCAAGGGCTTTATCTATGCAACTAGCATGGGTATACAGATAAAGATTTGTCAAAACAATAATCTCAAATATTATTAAAATAAAGATTGCTTATACATAGAGTTTCATTGTGAACACTCGGCCAACACTTGGCTCGACGGGCACCTACTCTAACAATCTCCCACTTGCACTAGAGCCAACTACCCATTCCTCAGTAGGTACGTAAGGTCCAATTAGCGAATTATGATCCCGAATAATATCAGCCAATCATAATTCCTAAAAGGTAGTTTCCAATTGCATCCCAATGCAACCCTCTACGTAAACTTTTGTCTCACGTTTGATTAGGACCCAATAATATGACGTCGTTCATCTTCACGTGTCAAGCCTTACCCATCGATGTTGAACCTTAATGGACGGTCGCCATGAGTTCCCCCAATAATATGAGCCGAAATCATGGGAGTTCCACGTAGTTCACATCACCATGTCAATGGATGTCACAGCTTTCCGGCACCCAAAGCTCCCCCAATAATATGAGCCGAGCCCCGAGTACGGGTAGCGTTCATCATGCACCCATTGTCGATGGAAGACAAGGAAATTATAAACAAATTTATAATTCCCCTTTTCGGGCTTGATATTAATTTTGAATCTTATTCAAAATGAGGGTTTTTAATTTTGAAAGGTCTCATCATTAATTTTATTTAAAAGCTCGCCATGTTTGATCGTATGTTTGCCGGATTCATGCAACTTTGTTATTATCATAATAATAACGCACATACTCATTATTTATAACATATCATGCATATATTATAAACAGTAAACTAAACAAGGATGATCAATCGCCCCAATACTAACGGACCGTGCGAGCTAAACACGGGCCTAGGTCCAATCCTAGGGAAATGCACGGGATGCAAATGCAACTATTACATAAGCTTCCAATATTTACATGTCTTTGATCTTCATAATCATCATGGCCACCATCTTGCAATCTTGATCATCAACTATACTAATATTTACAAATAAATATCCATGGCAAATAGGGATACATCTCATGGGGTGGGAACGGGCCATAAACCAAGCCCACTATAAATTTGATAATTATTACAATCATTCAACACAAAATATCCTAGCATACACCTAGCAAATTGGGCTTGGGCTTTTGATCATCCTTCATCCATAATATCACATATCATACGCCATCAATTAATTATCACAATAATTAATTGATCTAATATTATATATCTTGATCCAATCACTAACCGCCACGATTATAAACTAAATTAACAAAGTATACAAACACCTTTGTCTACTTTCAAAATAAATTAATTTATAATCGAATTTCTTGTAAATCACCATTTACTATAAATATTTAAAGTCCAACTTAAAATATATATTTCATGAGAAAAATATTTGCAACTTTTGTAATTTTAAACTTAAGGGCCCAAAAACTCATTTTTCACCAAAAACATTTTGGCCCATTTAAAATTCACAAATATGTTAACCATCTAATGGCCCAACAACATCAAGGCCCATGACACTTTGATTATCCAAAACACTTTTGGAAACCCTAGTCCTCATCGCCGTCACCGGAGCTCCGTCGCCGGATTCCGGCCAACTTACCCAAAATTTTTTTTTTTTTTTATTAAGAAACATGGGGCTGTTCGGGCAGCCCCTCGGGCTGCCCTAGCTGCCCGAAATGGGCAGCAACAGCAACTTGCTGCCCGAAATGGGCAGCAACAGCAACTTGCTGCCCAAAATTCCCCCGAAACTGGCCTTGATTCGATGCAAAATTTTGTTCTCATGCGGTTAGAAATCGATCTCAACATAATATCTTGTAATTGCTACACAAAATCGTAACCATAGCTCGCATACCACTTGAAAGAGGATCGGTTACGGTGACCGGAAGCGCAACGGAAGTTTAAAATTTTTAATTTTCATCAAGAAATTTCGGCCACCTCATGAAATTGTGTAGCAAATACAATAAAATACAAAAATGACATTCATAGTGTGTTTAGAATTTTACCTAACAATCTCAAGGATTGATGTATGGCTCCAACTAAGGTGTAAACACCTTAGCTCTTCAATGGTAGAAACTATCTTCAAGCTTCCTTTGAGCACTCCTTGCTCAACTATTAAGCCCACCACCAACTAGGTAGATCCCCTCTTAATTTGCACTAGAAAACTAAGAGGATTTTTCAATGAGAATTATTTTCTTTCCTCAACACTTGAAGAAGAAAAATGGAGAAAAATTTTGGAGAGAAATCCCACAAATTTCGGCCAAGGAGGGAGAGTAATGGGGGGAGGGAGACTTGTCTTGGACTTGCAAAAAGCTAAAAGTAAAAACACCTTTTTGCATGCCATGCCTTGATAACCCAAAAAGGTAGTCTCCAACCCTTCACCTCCCATGCATGCATATATATTATATGGTTTTTAACAAATTAAAAACCCATGGACTTAATTTAATTATCTCAAACATTTTGAGACTAATTAAACTTTACTTGAATTTACTCAAGTCCACTAGTTAAATAATTTATTTAAATTGAGCTCTACAAGACTCAATATAATTTAATTAATTCAACACTTGAATTAATTTAATTATTTGGACTCTACTAGGTCCATTAGTGTTTAATTAATTCAACACTTGACTTAATTTAATTTAGTCCATAATAATGTTTATGAAAATCACAATTTTCAAATACATTATTCACTTGGCCAACTTTTAATTTAGGAACACTTCCATAAATTAAAATTTACATTTCTCTCATAGAAGTCATACTTCTATTTTTCTTTACGCTTATAAACTCATTTATAAGCCGTTCTACACATTGAACTAATTTCTCCTTTATAGAAGTCATACTTCTAATTTTCCTCACGCTTATAAACTCCTTTATAAGCCGTTCAACACATTGAACTATTTCTCTTCTCAACGGGATCTAGAAAGCTAGTACTTGTGTGGCCTTCAATGGTTCATGGATACAACTAGCCGTGGGTTCACATCTCTATGTGATTCGGACTAAACATGTCCTTATATGAGCATACCCCAATTGCTCCATTCTTACTTATCAACTCCTTGATAACAAGAATGTCAGAACTCAAGTCTGATAGTACCCAACCAACCATGTTAAACGCCTAGCAGCATCGCTTACATGATTCCCTAGGTATCAAATGATAGTGCCTGCAAGAACCATTCAATTATGGTTAGCGTACAGTACGGTCCCTTCAACTCATATATCCCGACCGATTCAACAACCATTGGTTTATCGAGAGTTGTCAATGAATCGATACTATGTGTCATGTCGTAGTTGCATCGATGGTGTAATCTATGAAACACCTTTCATAATTACCACCATACTCTGATCAGAGATTTCAACCTACATACACATGAGAACACATAGGATATCCATACCCGAAGGTAAGCGGTGAATCCCCGACTACAATGCATCGACTCCTATATGTTTCGACAGAACACCCAACCTTGCCACCTGATAACCCCATGAGAGTCGGTAAACAAGTCAAAGTGTAATTCTAGCACATAGAGTCTCAATGTTGTCCCGGGTCATAAGGACTAATGGTGTACAACCATAAACTAGGACGTTTCCACTCGATAAGTGAGAACCACTTGGAAAGTCCTTTATGGAGGGTTGTTCAGTGCACTCTACCAGGAGCACCTATCTGCATGCTCGGACATCACAATGTCCCCTACCAATGAAACATGGTACTCACATCGCAGATACTAGTCTCGAACTCTAGCGGCCTATATCCTTCTTAGCGGCGGCTGAATCGACTAGGAACTGTTTAGAATATACAGTATTCCAAATATGAGTTTCATTATACTCATCGTATGAGCATCTCATATTCTTTCTACTATATGTATATTCAAGGGCTTTATCTATGCAACTAGCATGGGTATACAGATAAAGATTTGCCAAAACAATAATCTCAAATATTATTAAAATAAAGATCGCTTATACATAGGGTTTCATTGTGAACACTCGACCAACACTTGGCTCGACGGCACCTACTCTAACAAGTACTCCCCTGTTTTTCTTGCTTTATTACTGTACATTGGGGACAATGCACGTACTTAAGTTTGGGGGGGTCGTCTACTGTCGTTAATTGTCATTTACTCTGCTTTACTCTGTTTTACTTTTGAGTTTCAGTTTTCATTCTTATTTTAGGAATTGCTTGATCAGTTATTCCCTGCACTTCTAGATTTAAAAAAATTGTTTATTGCATGTTAAAGTTGTTAGAACAAGTCATGGATAAGTTATCGTTGAGCCAATGATGAGAATAAAATTGTGAGTCTGAAGCATGAATGTATTCGTGCTTACGTGGGAGTCTCATTTTATTGCACTTTCATGTTTGTTGATATTATCGGTGCTTAGAAACAATTTGCGTGCCTGTGATGCTAATTAAACGAGAAAAGTCTGATTTTTAGTAATTCTCGCATGACATTGACGACACTTTTGCGAACACAGAGATGATCTAGGCAATTTTTCTCAATGTCTTTGGGCTGTCCTTCTTTATTCATTATCAATTGTTAGCCCATTGAGCCTCGAGTAGTTTTTTCTTCGTGCACCTATTTCATATATCATTTTGATTGAAAATTGCATTTGATTGGTTTGTATGAGTTGACTAATGGATTGACGGAAGTCTAGAACTTGTTTGAACACTTTTCGAGGCGAAATACGGATAATATGTGACATAGGAATGATTTAGGCGATCTTTGGAGCCATTTTGAGCCTTCGAGCCTACCAAATTAAAATGAAATACCCCTAGTGTCCCACTTTGAGCCTACTAAAAATCAAGTGGTGTGTGTCAATGACACACAATTAGCCCTCACTTGTATCTATTCTACATCCCACAACAACTACCTAATGAAACTTATACACTTATTGTCCTACCTAAATTTTGAGAGAAATAAGTTCATTGGCGTTGGAATGATTCAAATACTCCTTGAAAAGAAAAAGAAAAAATTGAATGTGCAGAAAGAAGTTCAAAAAAAAAGGCAAAAAGAAGAAAAATAATGAAAAGAACGAATCAAATGTGGTGAAAAAGAACCTATATGGGAAATCAAGGGTATAAATGAGAGGAAAACAATAAGGAGGTGGTTAGTGAAAGAGAATGAAAATGAGTGAAATTGATGAAGTTCAAGTATTTCTCTCAATTTTTTTTATCTTCATACCTTTATTGTAGCCATGAGCCTTAGCTTAACGTTACAAGCCTACAAGACCTATTATTCTTGTCACATTTATCCAATATACTAGTGGAGAAATTTTTTTCAAATCAAGCTTATCGATACCTGATAAACATGGTTAACGAGTATATACTTTAATCATTTGCATGCAAGCATCTCATTGTGTGACTTCATCTTTGGTATACTTATGTTGAATATCTTTTGAGCCAAATAATCACCAATAAAGTCCTTTGTGATCTGTGTAAGTAAATGTGTATGTTAATGAAGTGTGAGGTGCACCGAGTTGAGGACTTCTTAAGTTTATAAGGCGATTAGGCATTGTGAATCTATTTGCGCATTCGATGAGGTAAATAAACATTGACACATCACACACGCACATGACTCTTGAGCAAATACGAATCACATGAAAATAAATAAATTTGAGGCCACTGTCACTTTTTGCATATCCATGACTATAGTTGTCAGCGTTAATTTCTTGCTGGAGTCTGCATTTTTATTTTTATTTTGCTCGGGACTAGCAAAAGTTCAAGTTTGGGGGGTTTGATAAGTGCAAGAATTGCACTTAATTTATATGTTAATCCATTTGATCTATGCTAGTTTCGAACAGATTTATGCTCGGTTTTTTTTGTTTTTGTGTAATGCAGGGGATATACAACTATGGGATGATTTAGAGCAATCAGAGATGTTTTTGAACGTGAAACGGCGATAAAAGAAGCGCTGCAGCGCCACAATGTGCGAAAGACAAGCGTAGCACCGCGGCACCTCATTGCCGGGAGATAAGCACTTAGGCGCTAAGGAACCAGTGCCGTAGCGCTCACACCCACGAACGACGGGCGCCTAGACGCCACTTACTCAGCGCCCCGGTGCTAATGGCGGTGAAAAAAGGAAATGGGCTTTCAACTTACGGCCCGGACGCGCAAAAATAAAATAAAAAGCGAGGTTCAGAAATGGGGATGCCGTTTTTAGAGAATATACAGAGAGAAGAGTCGGAGCTAACACGAGATGAAGACCAGGCGTGCGAAGATCGATTTCAAATACGAAGAACGACGAATCTGGGGACAGAGACGACACTTCGGATTTGTTATCTGTTCTTTCGTGTTTATATTTTCTCGCATTTCGATGTCTAAAACTTTGAACATGCATTGTTTTTATTTCGATTTTGTGATGAACTAATTCTGCAGTCTAGAGAATGATGTAGCTTTGTGGATACGATAATTTGACGTAGTTATTTCATATGATTGAATTCCATTTTATATTTAATTGTGTTTCTCAGTGTTTATTTCACTGCAATTTACTGGCCATAAATTGTGTGTTGTTTGATTAATTCTATAACTCGGGAGAGAGACTAGGATTATTGATCATTAGAGACACATCGTTGAATATTTATATCGTTCGGAAGGCGTATAACTTTAACGAGGCTTAGGTAAGAACATTGTTTGCATTTATCAATTAAACTTAGATTTTATTAGGAATAATTGAATCGAAGTTTGATTGATAAATTTTATTCGTCACTTGGGAAAGGGAGAATAAAATAATTATGTGTTCTTAGTCATTAAATAATTGGAATTCATGAATATAAATTAAACTAGGAATAATTATCGTGGAAAGTTAGTGAAATCATTTCTCTAGATATTTTCTCTCATTATTATTTCTCAACTCGGTGATTTGATTATTTATCTATTTTAAATTCTTTCATTTGAGTAAACCAAATCTCTTTTAATTTTTCTAAATAAAGTTGAGACTATTTTAATTACAAGCATTGATATAATTTTAGTTCACACTCCCCGTGGGATCGACACTTTTATTCAAAAATAAACTTTACTATAACTTGACGTCGTGCGCTTGCGAGCAATTAAGAAAACACACAACAAGTATCGTTCAATTGGAGACTGTATTTTGTAATTATTATTTCCAGTTATTAAATCTTTAGCATTGAAATTTGGATGATTGTTTTCTAATACTATGCTCAAATAAAAACTCAAAGCTAAATTTCAAGAATCAAATAAAGAGATAGAAAATCTAGAATGGTTAATTAAGATTCAATGAGAAATAAATTTGTTGGTAATTTCAGTTCACCTACCCCTCGTTATTTACTTAATTCGTTCGATAGTGATCTACGCTTCCGACATGATTTCCTATTCAATTGAACACGTCCTCTCGAGCTATGCCAAACTAATTCTACTCAGTGAAGTAATTAATTTTTTTTAATTATTTATCAAGAGTGAATCACATATCGATCTATGAAATCCCCTAGTTTCCGCCCTACCGGACTATGACTATCGGCTCGTATCCAATTTCATATTTCTATATAAATTGTAAATCCATGGACTATGCTAATCGTTCCTATCACAAGCTATTCTCTCCAACTCACTCGCGATATAAAATTTGTTATTAAAGTTAGCTACGCTCTAACAACACGATAACACAATAGCATAATTAAGAATAAATCAAAAATCGAAATATGAATTAACTAAATCAGCTTCGGGGTAGGATCTCCTTTAATCCCAACAAAAATGTAAGTTTAGCTACTAGAATTCATAGTAAAAATAAACAACACAACGTTTAAACGATAAATTCTAAATTAAAAATACTAGATCTGAAGAAAAACGCGAAGAACAGTGCCCGGAATCTCGATAATCTTCAACTCAAGCGCTTGCTTCCAAGCTCTTTTTTTTCTTCTTTTCTACTCCTTGCTTAGAAAATTATGTCTGAATGCTCCAAAACCCGTCCAAATCCTCTTACCATATCATTCCCTATTAAGAAATAAGGGAAGAAATCGGCCAAAAATCTTTCCAAAAAAAAAAACAACTGCGCCCGGGCGGATGGCTTTCGCAAATCTCCTTTTATTTTCTTCTCGAATAGCTTTCGCGTATCTTCTAATTTTCACACCTTGCATGCGCCTGGGCAGATGAAAGTTTGGGCTCGGGCGGAGGTCTCTCGCACATTGACCAATTTTCTTCAGTTTATTCACGAATTTCCTGCATTTTCACCCGCGAGACATGTGATCAACAAGAAAACATAATATATGCTAAAATGTCACAAAATGCATGAAATATAAACGATATGTGCAACAAAATGAGCCATCACATAAGATGAAAAACACGTAAAATCCACCTATATACCCCACAATACTAACCTTTTGCTCGCCCTCGACCAAAACAGGTGACACGACAAAACGGAACATGACACAAAATAGCTCGACAGTGAGTTCATGGTCCCAATTAGCCTCAGTGAAACTCAACATATTCCCTTGTCGATCAATGCAAAAGAACAACTCTTCGCACTTTCCTTGGTCTAGACATTGTTTCAAATAAAACCTGAATGTGTATGAGTGTGTCGTTAGTCCTAACATCATTTATGACAGAGGGATCCATTCTCAACTATTGTCAGAGATTTAAATAAGATTGTTAGTGTAAATCTTACTCTCCTCTATTCATCTGCACTCAGTAACCACCAGCAGCCATTTTTATTTTATTTTATTTTTTTTGACTCAATTGGAATACAGTAATAAAAGGAATATATTAGAACCTTTCATTTCAGATTCAAATCCATGTGTTTTACATTTTTAGCCAGGAATAGGATTTCATTCCTTTATTCGGCTCCCCAACACCTTACATCTCCAACTTTAGCCAGGAATATGATTTCATTCCTTTATTCGGCTCCCTCACACCTTACATCTCCATCATTCTTTTTTATAAGCTGCTGATAGATACCTCGATTCAAGATAATATAGTCAAGCTCAATTCACACCTTCAAACATTTATGTTCCCCACTTTAGTTTTAAAGTTTCACTATCTTATCATGCATGCTTCTAGTTCTAACATTCGTGCAAAGAGAATTCAGCATTTTAAATAAAACCTCATGTCTCTACCACAGTATGTGCTAAAAAAATACGATTAAACAACATACAGGGCATGTCTCATCATCTCATAATCATCCTTGGCTAACAAGTACTACTTCGAACACTGTCGGCTGACACACACCCAATGCAAAATGACTAATATTAAATGCCAACGAATAAAACTAACAAAGCACAAAATAGGGACACACAAAACAACACCCATCCACCCCCCAATACTAAAGTCGAGCATGTCCCCAATGCAACAGACGATAGAAAAAGAGACAGAGGTGCACAAAAAAAAGGACGCAATAGAACCTAGTCATGCAACATAAACAGAAATAAATAAAATGAACAAAATGAAGTGCAAGAAATAATATAAGGGATAGAAGTGACTCCCCTATCAATCATCCTCCTCCTCGTGGGCCTCCGGGGGAATGACGCCAGCTTTCGGATCTGGTGCATCGGCGTAGTGAAACTGAAACGGCGGCGGGAAAGCTGGCATAGGTGGCGGCAAAAGAGCTGGATCAATACCATTGTGGCTCAAGGATAAACGCAGCATGGCATCAGTAGCGGTCAGATATGTCTGGCTCACAACCTGCCACTGTAACTGATGGTCAGCAAATGTAGCAAATTTGTCCATCCGGTCCTGAAGAAGGCGACGTCGAGGTCACGGGGCCGGTGGTGGGGGCTGCTGTGGCAGTGGATCAAAAGTCAAGCCGTCCCAAATAGGGCCAAACTTAGAGAAAGCCTTCCGCCGTACTGCGGTCTTCTGTAGCCAGCTGGCATCATCAAGGGCCTTGGTCGGTGGCAACCATTCATCATCATCCTGGAAAACGACCCTGGCACCTGCACACAGCTCGGTGATAATGTTGGAAAAGAATAATGCCACATTCGGATTGTGAATACTTAGCAGGATCTGTGAATAAATAATATTTCCCACATTGATTGACATATGGGTTAGTAGTGCATAAAGCAACACTCCCTCTCCTTCTGTTCGTTGCTAGTGTGCCCGACTGTCATCAATCGTGTGGCCAAAAATTCATACCACATCGCAGTCGGGACTAACAAATATTTCTCAGCGAAACTAGTGTAGGATCCAGGTGTCCTCCACGGAGACTTCGTATAGAAAATTCGGTGCATCATCAAGTCTATGTCGTGGTTTGCTGCCCATGCCATATAAACCGAATCATCCACATCCGGTGTTTCAAGAAACATATTAATTCCTACAGAACTATAATCTACCAACTTCTCTCTCACAAACGCTTTATCATCACTCCGCTCAACCGCATTAGCATAAAATTCTCGCACTACCGGTGCCACTGCGGCTTGCGGTTGGGCACAAAATGTTACACATCCTCTATTTGAAATTTGATTTAGAATGAATATTTGTTGCAAAAGCTGAAAACCACGCTAACGAATTGGAGCTCAATGTATTTTTGCATGTTCATAGCGTTCTTTAACGGCATTATTCACAAACGAATGTGAATTGCGAGATGATGACGAAGAAGCATCATGAATTACCCGAGCTTTCGTCGTTGGCATAGTGGATGAGTCACCGGAGTAGGAGGTGTATTGTCGGAATAATGACTCGCCGGAATTCAGGAAGGGAAGCATTGGAGAAGCTTGTGCTCGGGGAAACTTGAGCAAGGCCAAAGCTGGAAGAGAGTGGAGGAAGACAGAGTCGCCGGAACTCAGTGGTGGTCTTAAAACGTAGTGGCGGCCGGAAAATCGCAGCGGTGGCCGGAGAAACAAAGTGGTGGCCGGAAAACTCACACCTTGGTGCTAGGCGACGATGGGGACAAGAAATTTGACCTGAAAATGGCACAAAACGGATTACTTGAGTGAGATTGAGAAGGAAGGCTGCGGAAATCTAAGGGGGGAGGCTAGGGTTCGAATGGGGGAAGAGAAAAGAAGTCTGCAAGTTTAAAAACTTCCGCGACCGCCGAGGCGGACATAAGTTTCCGCCCGGGCGGATAGCTTGCGGCTTGAATTTATTTTTTGTAAAAGGGGCACGCCCAGGTGGAGACAAATGTGCGCCGGGCGGAAGCTTCATAGTTTTAAAATCAAAAAATTTCTCTCAGTTCGCCCGGGCGGACTTCGTGCGCTACCCGCTTCTTTTTTGTTTTTTTTTTAAAATAAGTAAAATAACGGAACTAAAATAATAAAATCGACTTAAGTACAAGATAAAGGGAAGAGAGGTAATTCTCAATTTATAGTCGATAGTTTGACTTTCGGTCAGTTTTAGTTTGGGTTGTCTTGGAACTGGGTGATTCAAAGTTGTGGCTCAATTGTGCCACCCATGTAGTGCTTCAGCCGCTGGGCATTGATCGTAGACGTCCCATCCTTTCCATCTTGCAGTTCTACAGCTCCCGATGGGTATAATTTGGAAATCACGAATGGACCAGACCATCGCGACTTCAATTTTCTGAGAAACAGTCGCAACCGGGAGTTGTAGAGCAGGACATTTTCACCTTCCTTGAATTCTCTTTCAATGATTCGCCTGTCATGAGCCCTCTTTGTTTTCTCCTTGTATGATCATGCGTGATCCTATGCCAGATTTCGGAATTCTTCAAACTGATCCAATTGAAGTAGGCGTCGTTCACCTGCATCAGTAAAGTTAAAGTTTAGTGCTTTTGTTGCCCAGTATGCCCGATGCTCTAACTCTAGAAGTAAATGACATGCTTGACCAAACAGTATTCTATATGGTGTAGAGCCTATAGGTGTTTTAAAAGCAGTCCTATATGCCCAAAGAGCATCATCTAACCTTACAGACTAGTCTTTCCGACTGACACCTACCACTTTTTTCAAAATCCGCTTGATCTCTCGGTTAGACAGTTCCACTTGACTACTCATCTGGGGTGATAAGGGGTAGAGATTTTATGTGTGACACCATATTTGCTCAAAATTTTTTCAAGTAGTTTGTTGAAAAAATGAGCACCACCATCACTAATGATTGATCTGTTGCAAAAATGAGTACCACCATCACTAATGATTGCTCGTGATGTTCCAAATCTATTAAAAATATTTTTCTTTAAAAATTTTAGGACCACTTGAGCATCATTAGTGGCATATGCTTCTGCCTCTACCCACTTAGACACATAATCAACCACAACCAAAATATATTTTTTCGTAAACGAACTGGGAAATAGTTCTATGAAGTCTATCCCCCACACATCAAAACCCCAAACTCAATGATATTGTTTAATGACATTTCATGACGGTTAGAAATGTTACATGTCCGCTGGCATTTTTCACAAGAAAGCACATAAGAACGAGCATCCTTAAATATGGTCGGCCAATAGAAGCCACATTCAAGTACCTTAGATGTCGTCCTTGTTAGTCCAAAATGACCACCTACCTCACGGTCATGGCAATGGTTGAGAATTTGACCAAACTCTTCCTCTGCAACACACCTTCTAATCATGGAATCTGCACAAGTCTTAAACAAAAATGGTTCCTCCCAAAAATAATGCTTTACATCAGAAAAGAATTTCTTTCGTTGGTGAAACGAGAGATTGGGTGGTGGTGTGACTGTGACAAGAAAGTTAACGAATTTTGCATACCAAGGACAGTGTTTCACTTCAAATAGCTGCTCATCAGGAAACCAATCATTAATGGCATGATCTACACAGTCATTACTCATAAGCTCCAATCTAGACAAGTGATCCGCTACCACATTCTCAACACCCTTCTTATCCTTTATTTCTAAATCAAATTCTTGTAACAATAAAATTCACCTAAGTAGGCGTGGCTTTGCATCTTTCTTAGGAAGCAGATATTTAAGGGCAGAGTGGTCAGTAAACACAATTACTTTTGACAAAACAAGGTATGAATGGAACTTGTCAAGTGCAAATACTGCTGCAAGTAACTCTTTTTTAGTGGTGGCATAATTTAATTGTGCTTCATCTAGAGTCTTGTTACATATTATATAGTGTGAAATACCTTGTTCCGCCTTTGGCCGAGGAGAGCACCAACCGCAGTATCACTGGCATCGCACATGACCTCGAAGGGTAGATCCCAATCTGGTGTCACTAAGACAGGAGCCGTCACCAAGCGCTCCTTTAAATCCTCGTATGCCTGTAAACAGTTAGAATTAAAAGCAAAAGGCACATCTTTTATAAGTAAAGAAGATAGAGGTTTGGCAATTTTAGAAAAATATTTGATAAAACGCCGATAAAAATCGGTGTGGCCTAGAAAACTTCTAACTCCCTTTATTGAAGCTGGTGGTGGTAGGCTCTTGATGACTTCCACTTTAGTTTTGTCCACCTTAATCCCTTGTTCCGAAATCTTGTGCCCTAGGACAATTCCCTCTTGTATCATGAAGTGGCACTTCTCCCAATTCAGCATCAGGTTCGTCTCCTCGCACCTCCTCAACACGGAGCTCAGATTCTGCAAACACTCATCAAACGTTGCACCAAAGATAGAAAAGTCATCCATAAATATTTCAAGAAAGGTTTCAATCATATCATGGAATATAGCAGTCTTGCAGCGCTGAAACGTAGCAGGGGCATTACAAAGACCAAAAGGCATACATCGGAAAGCAAAAGTTCCATAAGGACAAGTGAAAGTGGTTTTCTCTTGGTCTTCAGGTGCAAGAGTGATGTGATTATAACCCGAATACCCATCTAGGAAACAGTAAAACTCATGCCCCGCTAGTCTCTCCAACATCTGATCAATAAAAGGAATGAGAAAATGGTCCTTACGGGTGGCATCATTCAACTTTCTATAATCAATACACACTCTCCACCCCGTAACATTCCTCGTGGGAATAAGTTCATTCTTTTCATTAGTGATCACCGTAATCCCACCTTTTTTAGGCACACACTGGACAGGACTTACCCAAGCACTATCTGAAATAGGGTAGATAATACCTGCATCGAGAAGCTTTATAGTTTCAGCCTTCACTACCTCTTACATCTTTGGATTGAGTCGTCTTTGAGCTTGCACGAGGGGTGAGTACTTTTCTTCCATCGAGATTTTGTGCATGCAGATTGATGGACTTATTCCCTTGATGTCTTCCACCTTCTAGGCAAATGCCTTTTTGTGCTCTTTGAGAACTTGCAACAGTTTTCCCTCCATAGCATCCGTCAAAGCTGCAGAAATAATGACATGTAAAGTGCTATTCTCACCTAGGTATACGTACTTTAGGTGCGGAGGCAATGGCTTGAGCTCAAGCGTAGGTGGTTCCTCGATGCTTGACTTTGGAGGCGTAAAATCTCTTCGCTCTCCCATATCCTCCAGTTTCATTCTCATTGACTTTCTCCATCGATGGTTGGCATTAAAGTATGCCACTATTTCAGCTTTTTCTTCATCCAATCCATCTTCTCTCAAGTCAATAGTGAGAGTGGCTTCCAAATGGTCCCTAATATCATCTTGCATATATGTAGACACAAGAGAGTCAAAAGCATCAATTCTCAAACAACTATTAGAATGCAGTGTGTGCTTAAGTGCATTAAAGACGTCAAAAGTAATATCCTCTTCCCCCACTCTCAATCTCAACTTCCCTTCCTGCGGATCAATTAGGGTCTTGCTAGTTGCAAGGAATGGTCTCCCCAATGTCAATGGCATTTCCATGTCCTCTTCCATGTCAAGCACCACAAATTCTGCAGGAAAAATAAATTTTCCCACTTTCACTAGTACATCCTCAACAACTCCTCGTGGATACTTGACAGATCTGTTTGCTAGCTGTAGAGACATCCTCGTTGGCTTAGGTTCTCCCAATCCCAATTTCCTAAACACGGACAAAGGCATGAGGTTAATACTTGCACCAAGGTCACAAAAAGCTATGTGAAAAACAACATCACCAATCATGCAAGGAATAGAAAAACTCCTTGGGTCTTTTAATTTCGGTGGGATCTTGTTTTGTACCAATGCAGAGAAATTCTCAGTCAAGTTTATTGTCATGTGATCCTCTAATTTCCTCTTATTAGCTAAGATGTCTTTTAGAAATTTAGCATAGCTTGAAATTTGCATCAGAACGTCAGCAAAGGGAATATTAATGTGCAAGTTCTTGAATACTTCCAAGAACTTACCAAATTGCGCATCCACTTTCGCCTTTTTTAATGCATCAGGGAAAAGTGGAGGGATAACAATTTTAGATTGTGCAGTGAGTGCGGGTGTAGATTTAGAAGGCTTACATGTGGGTGTGTCAGCTGCTCCTAGGGATGGCAACTTTCCCCACGGGTTTGGGGCCCTGCGGGGAAATCCCGAAACGGGGATGGGGATCCCCGATTTTTTCGGGTTCGGGTTCGAGGATTTAAAAAAATCCCCGATGTAATTCGGGGCGGATATGGGATTACTATCCCCATCCCCGAGATCCCCGAACCCGCCCCGAAAATAATATCAATAATAAAATAATAGTATTATTAATATTAATAATATAATAATAATATTATTTTTTAAAATATTAATAATCTTATTATTATTAATATTGATATTGATATTAATATTAATATTATCTCTAATAATAATAGATAATAATAAGTTTTGGTTTGAGAAAATCTTCGAATTCGTCATCGTCTTGCCATATTATTATTTTTGAAACAGGGATGGGGACGGGGATGAGAAGTTGATCCCCGAAGTTTCGGGTTTGGGGTTTCCCGAACCCGAAAAAACATGGATTGGGACGGGTGTGGGGGCGGAGATGGAATTCAGGGATGGGGAGGGGATGGCAAACCCGCCCCCGCCCCGGCCCATTGCCATCCTTAGCTGCTCCTCCCTCTCTTTGATCTTTTTTTCTTTATCTTCTTGTTCAAGAACTTTTCCGCTCCTCAACGCTATGGTTTTCACTTGCTCTTTTGGGTTAGTCTCCGTGTTGCTTGGCAAAGTTCCCTGTTCTCTGATAGTGATCATTTTTTCCAACTGACCGATCTGATTCTCCAGGCCTTTTATTGATGCATCCTGGTTCTGCAGTCTAGTCTCGATGGCTGAGATGAACTTAGACATCATTTGCTCCAAACTAGACTTATCATCCTGAGGCTCGGGTCGATACATCAGTTGCTTACTATATTGTTGTCCTCCTTGGGGTCGATTTTGACTGTTTTGACCTCCCCATGAGAAGTTTGGGTGTTGCCTCCATCCAGGATTATATGTATTCGAATAAGGATCATTCCTCGGACGGTTTTGAATCAACACTTGATTCACTGGTGCCTACTCATTTCACATAGAAAGGACCACTGTCTTGACAGCCCTTAATATAGTGTTCGCCTCCGCGTTTTTCATAGAATATCTCTTGCAGGCGCATCGCTGTCCGATTTACGTTCAAGTTGTCTATTTTCCTATTAAGTGCTTCTACTTGTGCAGTGACAGCTGAAAAATCAGTTACCTAGTGTACTCCTGCATTCCTTCTCTGATTGTTCCTCTCAGATTGAGGGTGATAGCTGCTAGCAGTCATCTCCTCTAATAACTCATACCCTTCTTCGGCCGTTTTCCTCAACAGATTTCCACAAGCCGCAGCATCTATCATGGTACGGTTAGAGGAAATTAAACCATAGTAAAAAGCTTGGACAACTAATCCAAGAGGCAACTCATGATGTGGGCATCTTCGCAATAAGTCTTTGTAGCGTTCCCAAGCCTCGTAGAGTGACTCCTGCTCAAATTGAGAGAATGTGGTAATGTCCGCTTGCAGCTTCATGGTTTTTGATGGAGGAAAGTATTTCAAGAGGAATGCCTTGGCATATCTTCCCAAGTTGTGATTGAACCTACAGGCAAACAATTCAACCAAGATTTAGCTTTGTCGCGCAAAGAGAACGGAAATAAACGTAGTCTAACAGCATCTTCAGAAACCCCATTAAATTTAAAAGTGTCGCAAATTTCTAAGAAGTCGGTGATGTGAGTGTTTGGATCATCTAGCGCATTTCCCTCGAATTGGACAGTGTTCTGGATCATTTGAATTATGGCTGGCTTGATCTCTGACAGTTGGTCGCACTATGCTTGGACGTGCTCCATCAAGCAAAGGTTGCACATACTCAAGCATGGGTATGCACTTTAGCTCTTCGACCCTTAGATCTTCGTGAAGCTCTTCCTCATGTTCGTTCATGTTCATCATGTCTCTAAGCCTCTGTTGTTGCCTTCTTCTACGTAAGGTTCTTTCAATCTCGGGATCAAATATCTCTAGTTCAGAATCTAGAGATCTTGGCATGCACGAGAGAGATACCTGCAAATAAATCGAAAGTGTCAAACAAAATAAAATAGAGAATGCTAAAGTAAATAATTGAAAATAAAATTGTGGATTAACAGTACACGGCAACGGCGCCAAAAACTTGATCGAGCAAAACTTGCACGGTAAAACTCTTGGTCAAAATTAATAATATTTAAGCTCGAAATAATCGCAAGTGCACGATGTCAAGTTATAATATAATGTACTAGAGTACGAGTATCATTCCACTGGAGACTGTATTTTGCAATTATTATTTCCAGTTATTAAATCTTTAGTATTGAAATTTGGATGATTGTTTTCTAATACTATGCTCAAATAAAAACTCAAAGCTAAATTTCAAGAATCAAATAAAGAGATAGAAAATCTAGAATGGTTAATTAAGATTCAATGAGAAATAAATTTGTTGGTAATTTCAGTTCACCTACCCCTCGTTATTTACTTAATTCGTTCGATAGTGATCTACGCTTCCGACATGATTTCCTATTCAATTGAACACGTCCTCTCGAGCTATGCCAAACTAATTCTACTCAGTGAAGTAATTAATTTTTTTTAATTATTTATCAAGAGTGAATCACATATCGATCTATGAAATCCCCTAGTTTCCGCCCTACCGGACTATGACTATCGGCTCGTATCCAATTTCATATTTCTATATAAATTGTAAATCCATGGACTATGCTAATCGTTCCTATCACAAGCTATTCTCTCCAACTCACTCGCGATATAAAATTTGTTATTAAAGTCAGCTACGCTCTAACAACACGATAACACAATAGCATAATCAAGAATAAATCAAAAATCGAAATATGAATTAACTAAATCAGCTTCGGGGTAGGATCTCCTTTAATCCCAACAAAAATGTAAGTTTAGCTACTAGAATTCATAGTAAAAATAAAAAACACAATGTTTAAACGAAAAATTCTAAATTAGAAATACTAGATCTGACGAAAAACGCGAAGAACAGTGCCCGGAATCTCGATAATCTTCAACTCAAGTGCTTGCTTCCAAGCTCTTTTTTTTTTCTTCTTTTCTACTTCTTGCTTCGAAAATTATGTCTGAATGCTCCAAAACTCGTCCAAATCCCCTTACCATATCATTCCCTATTCAGAAATAAGGGAAGAAATTGGCCATCTTTCCAAAAAAAAAACAACTGCGCGCGGGCGGACATAAGTTTCTGCCCGGGTAGATGGCTTTCGCAAATCTCCTTTTATTTTCTCCTCAACGCGCCCGGGCAGACATAAGTCTCCGCCCGGACGGATATCTTTTGCGCATCTCCTAATTTTCACACCTTGCAGGCGCCCGGGCGAATAAAAGTTTGGGCCCGGGCGGAGGTCTCTCACACATTGACCAATTTTCTTCAGTTTATTCGCGAATTTCCTGCATCACCCACGAGACATATGAGCAACAAGAAAATATAATATATGCTAAAATCTCACAAAATGCATGCAATTTAAATGATATGTGCAATAAAATGAACCACCACATAATATGAAAAACACGTAAAATCCACCTATATCACAGATACATTAAAACTTCTGAAAGTAGCATATATCATGCATATTATTTAAAACTTCTGAAAATAGCATATATCATGCATATGGAATTGTTTTATAAATTTTCAAACTGCCCTCGATTTTCCTCGAACCGACCACACATGTTTCAACGAGAACGACTCGATTTCAAAACTTTGAAAACACCAAGAATATCCAGTAACTTGCTGGAAATTCAATCTTAGGACCTATATTTCAAAAACGACTGGATTCACTTACCGGATGACTCGTTTCCCACCATTTTCGCGTTTTCGGTTAAACAAATAACCAAACTACCCCTCCGACTCGAACCAACCCACGACCAGACCCTTACTAACATCCCAAGACTCAATGTAAGCTACTGGAAGTCCCCAAACCCAAGCCAAAACCAAAACTCACTTCACAATTTTAACCTAGGCCCATTTCGTCTCTATTTTGACATGTTCGGACAAATTACGACCCCGAACGAACCACGGCTCGAAAAGACCCCAAACCAGGCCTTAGACCTATTTTTTCTAAAAAGGCCATGATTAGGCCATTTTGGACACAGACGAGACGCATCACGCCCTAAACCCCTCGCAATAGCATCCCTCCGTGCGCGTCTCTTGCGCATCAGCCGTCCTCTCACGTCCAGCAGCTGTCATAGCCCCTTTGTTCGACTCATGGCTCACACCAGCCCCTCACCAGGACCATAATGCACATCCCAAGCCCCTGGCCCAACCCTTTCCACCACCCCTTAGCCCCTTGGACCACACACAACCCAAAACATCCCATGGCGGCAGCTTGTAGACACACAGCCGCAGGGATGCTCGAGCCCGTCCAAGCCTTGATTGACCCCAAACAAGACCTCTCTAGGACTCTAAACCAACCCTCCAGACCATGTCTAGGGCACCATGCAGCCCCCTTTAGCCGTAGGAGTCCAAGCCACTCGACTTCCCTCTCTCGGCGTACACGTGTGTTGTGTGCAGGCTGGTCCAGCAACTTCACCCTTCACTTTTGGCTCTTATCCCTTCATGATCTACCCTGAGAGGTCTAGATCGATGCTTGATTCCCTTAGTTTGCATCCATCCCTAACAATTCTAAAAAATTTAGAAAAATCTTGATTGAAACAAGAGATACACATGCATGAAATTGAAAACAATAATCTTTATAAAATATTCACAAAAAAACAATGACAGACAATATTATGGATTGAATGGTGCATAAAGAAGGGTTTGAAAACATGCTTTGTTCCTTTATGCTTACGAAGTGCAAGCGACAGCGCGACGAGAGACGAACGGAACAAACCGATTCTACAAAGAAATCAAAGTTTGATATAGAAATCAAGAAAATTATCTTTTCAAAAAGATAAGATCACAAGCTACAGATGGAGAGAGAGGACTAATATGTAAATGAATCTAGGATTTAGATATTTATTTACAATTTATCCTATTATGTAATATCCAAACTTGGTGAACGGTACGGTTTAAGATTTCTTATGTTTATGGACTATTTGGTTAAGTTTAAGTATAGTTTTGATGTTGAGAGTTCGATTTATGGTTTATAGTATTGTTGGTTATACTTGATATGTGGTTTTATTGTAGCGTCTTTGTGGTTTAATTCATGGTAATTTGGTTGTTGAGCCAATTGGTATGAGGCCAATTGGGGTGGTTAGATAAGACATAGAGGTTCAACTTTCTTGTTGAGAGTGTTACCGAATTATGAAGAGAAGCGACGTTGCTATTCGATTTGTAGATGCAAAGTTTATTGTTGGCTACAGAGGAGAGCGCACCCGCGCCAGGAAAAGCACCGTACCCGCAGTGTTTGGGCAGAGGCGACACCACACCCGCGGTCCAAGAGGCAGCGCACCCGCGGTCGCTTGTTTCAGATTTTTGGTTGTACTCCAGTAGGCTTAGCGCACCCGTGGTATATATTAGAGTGCACCCGCGGTGCGTGAACAGTAAAGTCGTGTTTTCGAGATTAAGTGATGTAATAGAAGTGTTGGCTCTTATTTCTCTCATTTCTCTCCTCACTTCTCGAAATTTCACCTCAAGGGAGACTAGGGTTCCTACATTTCTTTCTTTCCTTTCTTTTATTCAAGCTTATTGTTGGATTACTGAAATGAGAACAAGGTTCTTTTGGGTTCAAGGAGCTAAGGTAAGCTTTTGGTTTAGTTATTCTTTGGATTTTGGTGTTGGAGAGAAATATTGGGTTTGTTGATTGCGTTGGTTTTATGGATTTAATGGTATGGTTGTTTGATTATTGGGTTTTTGATGGTGCAATACATGGTTTATTGTTGTAGGAATTGTACCAAGAGTTTAAAATCAAGTGCTTCAAGTGTTGTAAGTGGAATTCATTCCTTGTGCTCACATGATAATATATGTATGGTGTTTCAATGGTTTTACTATGCTATTCCCTTCCATTTGATTCATGTTATGTATTGATACACTTTGTTGTATATTAGAGGTATTTTTATGTCTCAATTATGTAAAAAGGGATACAAAAGAATAGAGTATTCAAAGTGTTTGATTTAATGCCAAAGAGAGAGTTCAAATTGATTTATTGGATTGATAAAGAGATAGTAAGAGATTGCATGCAATTAGTTGATCAACGACCATAGGCTTATATTCCAACAGAGTATCGATTTATATCGATGGGATATAGGTACAGAGACAAAGATACTATTGAAATATCAATCCATCAGAGAAAAGAGAAAATACCATCGTTATGTTCATGTTATACTATATTATTCATGTTTAAAGAGTTAGATGGTATTTAATGATTTCAAAGCCATGTTTTTCAGAGTATGATATGTATCCATTGTTATGTAAGAGTTTCACTTGCTGGTTTTTATACTCATTTCAGTTATTCATGTGATGCAGATAAGAGCGACAAGCCAGGACGTTGATTGGAGTCGGGGTCATATGCATACAAGAGATGGAAGGAAGAAAGATATTTTGTTAGCTTTTGACATGATCAAAAATGATATTTTGTATTTTGATACAACACTTGATTGATCATGTATCTACTTTTAATTGTAAATATTTTATGTCAAGAAAATTTTAAATCTTTCTTCTCTCTAAGTAAATTTTTTTTTTATTTTCCGCTGTGTTATTTTATAAATTCAGTCAGATGTGTTACATTTAGTGGTATCAGAACAACGTTCTTCGGACTAATGCATATGACTTTGTCTACTTTCAACTATCCGGGTATGTCTTCTTCTACATCTATTTATTGTTATTGTTTGATATGTATTATGTGAGCACATTGTAGGAGTTATGCCTCCTAAGAGAAATGCTTCAGAGGGTGAGGATAGCTCCTCATCGAGAGTTGTCGACGAGTTCGGCAAATTATTGAAAGAGCAAGCCAAGGTTCAGAGTGAACAGATTCAGCAGTTGCTCCGTTTGCAAGGTACAGGTCAAGGTAGAGGCCAAGGGAGAGGCCAAGTGGTTCAAGCGGTTGGGACTGATGGAGTCTTTACTGCTTTTAAGAGGATGGATCCGCCTGAGTTTGCAGGAAGCACTGATCCATTGTTGGCTGTAGAGTGGATTAAAGCACTTGAGGCGATATTTGATCATCTCAGGTATGAAGACAAAGACAGAGTTGGTTGTGCAGTATTCATGCTAGTCAAAGCTGCACGTATTTGGTGGAATGCTACCAAGGTAAGTGTTGATGTTCCGGCATTGAAGTGGCAAGATTTCACGGATCTGTTCTACGACAAGTATTTCCCGGATGCACTTCGAGCTCGGATGGTGACTGAGTTTTTAGAGCTTAGTCAGGGAGGTATGAATGTTGACGAGTACATTTCGAAGTTCGAGGATGGCTGTTCGTTTGCCCCATATATTGCCTCCAATGACAAAGACAAGGGTGCTCATTTCATTAGAGGACTTCGAGCAGAGATCAGGAGGGACATCAATATGTCTAAGGCGGTGACATTTAAAGAGATTGTGGCTAAGGCTTTGCTAGCCGAGCAAGACGAGAAAGATATCGCTAGAGAGAGACAGGCGAGGCAGCATGCTATTGCTCAAAGAAGTCAAGGTTCGAACCAAAGGGGGAAGGCAAAATAGAGCCGAGTTCTAAAGCACCGACAGTCCCATTTGATCCAGAGAAGCCGTTGTGTCCCAAGTGCAGTAGGCATCATTGTTCTCCTCATTTTTGTTCTTCAATTGTTGGAGAAAACACTTACTTCTCAAAGAAAAATCCTCCTATTTTTCTAGTGCAAAATATGAGGGGATCTTCCTAGTTGGTGGTGGGCTTGATTTTTGAACAAGGAGTGTTCAAAGGGAGGCTTGTAGATTGTCATCCTTGAAGAGCTTAGTTGTTTATCAACTAAGTTGGAACCATCATCAATCTTGAGAGATTGATAGGTAAAATTTTTAAACACCCTATATATGACATTTTGTGTTTTGTATTTGCTACACATCTTAGTAGATGTGTTCGTTTTTTCTTCTCAAAAATAATTAAACACCTAAAATCGATCCCTTTCAATGTCTTCCTCCACAAGTGCTACAATAAACCCCCGTATAACCCTGGCTAGAACTACTGGAGCTAGACGAACTACTCCCTAACTTCTTAAACTGTTTCTTTCGTGTAATATCCAAGCTTGGTGAACAGTACGGTTTAAAATTTCTTATGTTTATGGACTATTTGGTTAAGTTTAAGTATAGTTTAGATGTTAAGAATTTGGATTTATGATTTATAGTATTGTTGATTATAAATGGTGTGTAGTCATAGTGTAGTGTCGTTGCGATTTAATTCATGATAATTTGTATGTTGAGCCAATTGGTATGAGGCCAATTGTAGTGGTTAGATAAGACATAGAGGTTCAACTTTCTTGTTGAGAGTGTTGCCGAATTATGAAGAGAAGTTACATTGCTATTCGATTTTTAGATGCAAAGTTTATTGTTGGCTACAGAGGAGAGTGCACCAGCGCCAGGAAAGGCACCGCACCCGCGGTGTTTGGGCAGAGGCGACACCGCACCCGTGGTAAAAACTTAGTGCACCCGCGGTCGACGTTTTCAGATTTTCGGATGATGTCCAGTACACGCAGCACACCCTCGGTCCATGGCTTAGCGCACCCGCGGTGCATGTACAGTAAAGTCGTGTTTTCGGTTTTAAGTGATTAAATACAAGAGTTGGTTCACTTCTCTCTCATTTCTCTCCTTTACTTCTCGATTTCTTCAGCAAGGGAGACTAGGGTTCGTACTTTTCCATCTTTGATCCTTTGATTCAAGCTTCTTGTTGGGTATTTGTAGTGAGAACAAGATCATTGTGGGTTCAAGGAGCTAAGGTAAGCTTGTGGGTATGGTTATTCTTGGATTATGGTGTTGGAGAAATATGGGATTCATTATTGTGTTGGTTTTATGGGTTTTATGGTATGGTTGTTTGATTATTGGGTTGTTGATGGTGCAATACATGGTTTATTATTGTAGGTTTTGTACCAAGAGATTAGAATCAAGGTTTTCATTGGTTGTAAGTGGAATTCATTCATGCTCACATGAAGTATATGTATTTTATTTCAATGGTTTTACTATGTTATTCCCTTCCATTTGATTCATGTTATGTATTGATACACTTTGTTGTATATTAGAGGCATTTTTATGTCTCAATTATGTAAAAGGGAATACAAAAGAATAGAGTATTCAAAGTGTTTGATTTAATGCCAAAGAGAGAGTTCAAATTGATTTATTGGATTGATAAAGAGATAGTCAGAGATTGCACGCAATTAGTTGATCAACGACCATAGGCTTATATCCTAAAAGGTATCGATTTATATCGATGGGGTATAGGTACAGAGACAGAGATACTATTGAAATATCAATCCATTAGAGAAAAGAGAAATACCATCGTTATGTTAATGTTCTACTATATTATTCATGTTTCAAGGGTTAGATGGTATTTAATGATTTCAAAGCCATGTTTTACAGAGTATGATATGTACAGATTTTTATGTAAGAGTTTCACTTGCTGATTTTATACTCATTCCAGTTATTTCATGTGATGCAGATAAGAGTGACGGGCCAGGACGTTGATTGGAGCCGAGGTCATATGCATAGAAGATGGAAGGAAGAAGGCTATTTTGTTAGCATTTTGGACATGATCAAAAATGATATTTTGTATTTTGATGCAACATTTGATGGATCATGTATATAATTTTGATTGAAAATGTGTTTATATCAAGAAAGTTATAAATCCTTCCTCCCTTCAAGTAAATTTTTTAATTTCCGCTGTGTTATTTTATGAAATCGGTCAGAGGTGTTATATTTATTGGTATCATAGCAACGTTCTTCGGACCAATGCATATGACTTTGTCTACCTTCAACAGTCCGGGTATGTCTTCTTCTACATCTATTTTTTGTTATCAGTTGATATGTATTATGTGAGCACATTGTAGGAGTTAATGCCTCCTAAGAGAAAATCTTCATAGGGTGAGGCTAGCTCCTCATCGAGAGTTGTCGACGAGTTTGGCAAATTACTGAAAGAGTAAGCTAAGGTTCACAGTGAACAGATTCAACAGTTGCTCCGGTTGCAAGGTTCAGATCAAGGTAGAGGCCAAGGGAGAGGCCAAGTGGTTCAAGCAATTGGGACTAATGGGATCTTTACTGCTTTTAAGAGGATGGATCCTCCTGAGTTTGCAGGAAGTACTGATCCATTGGTGGCTGTAGAGTGGATTAAAGCACTTGAGGCGATATTTGACCATCTCAAGTATGAAGACAAAGACAGAGTTGGTTGTGCAGTATTCATGCTAGTCAAAGCTGCACGTATTTGGTGGAATGCCACCAAGGTAAGTGTTGATGTTCCAGCATTGAAGTGGCAAGATTTTACGGATCTTTTCTATGACAAGTACTTCCCAGATGCACTTCGAGCTAGGAAGGTGACTGAATTTTTAGAGCTTCGTCAAGGAAGTATGAATGTTGACGAGTACATTTCGAAGTTTGAGGAGGGCTGTTTGTTTGCCCCATATATTGCCTCCAATGACAAAAACAAGGGTGCTCATTTCATTAGAGGACTTCGAGCAGAGATCAGGAGGGACATCAATATGTCTAAGGCGGTGACATTTAAAGAGATTGTGGCTAAGGCTTTGCTAGCCGAGCAAGACGAGAAAGATATCGCTAGAGAGAGACAGACGAGGCAGCATGCTATTGCTCAAAGAAGTCAAGGTTCGAACCAAATGGGGAAAGGCAAAATAGAGCCGAGTTCTAAAGCACCAACAGTCTCATTTGATCTAGAGAAGCCATTTTGTCCCAAGTGCAGTAGGCATCATAGGGGAGAGTGCAGATTTGGTACTCACACTTGCTACCGATGTGGCACTGCAGGCCATATCGCCAAGTAATGTCCGAGAGGCTCGAGTAAAGAGAAGGTACGGGGTCGCATCTTCACCATGACGAAGGAAGGTATAAACCATGATTCTTCTGTGATCTCTAGCACTATTTTAATTTCAGGCAGAGTAGCTACGACATTGATTGATACAGGTGCTACTCATTCTTTTATGTCAGAACTATTTTTGAGATCTTTGGGTTTAGTTCCTTCTATTCTTCCCCTCCAGTTTAATGTTGTATTGCCTTCTGGAGATGTGTTATGCCCGAAGTCTATTATGTATGCATGTTCTGTTCAAATTGATGAGCGAGTGGTTTATGCCAATTTGATTGTTATTCCGATGGTTGCGTTTGATATTATACTTGGCATGGATTGGCTATCAACTTACCGTGCAGTGATTGATTGCGTTGCTAAGACGGTGAAATTTGCAGATGATGGAAATAAGGAAGGTATGCTCGCCAGTGCAGGTACTTCGCTTGTCCTACCTTTTATTTCATGTCTTGAGGCTAAGAAGTTGTTGTTTAAAGGTTGTGATGGGTTTTTGGCTTCAATTGTGGATATGGATAGAATTGTGAAGTTGAATATTGATGATATTGATATTGTGAGAGAGTTCCCTAATGTATTTGAGGATGATGTGCCGGGTTTACCGTCGGACAGAGATGTAGAGTTTGTGATCGATTTAGTCCCCGGGACAGTTCCTATTTCTAAGGCTCTGTATAGAATGGCCCCTACAGAGATGAAAGAGTTGAAGACGCAGTTGCATGATCTATTGGATAAAGGTTTTATTCGGTCGAGTTCTTCGTCTTGGGGAGCTCCGGTTCTTTTCGTCAAGAAGAAAGATGGGTCTTTGCGGCTGTGCATTAACTACAGAGAAATCAACAAAGTGACATTTAAAAATAGATATCCATTGCCACGAATAGACGATCTTTTTGATCAACTGCAGGGAGCTACAGTGTTTTCGAAGATTGATCTGCGATCTGGCTATTACCAGTTGAAAGTTAGGGAGTTTGATATCCCTAAGAAGGCGTTCCGGACCAGGTATGGTCATTACAAATTTCTTGTGATGTCGTTCGATCTGACTAATGCTTCTTCAGTCTTCATGGATCTTATGAACCGAGTGTTCAAGCCGTATTTGGATAGCTTTGTCATTGTTTTCATTAATGATATATTGATTTATTCCAAGACCAGAGAGCTTCATACAGAGCACCTCAGAGTTGTTCTTCAGTTGTTGAGAGAGAAGAGGTTGTATGCTAAGTTGAAGAAATGTGAGTTCTGGTTGGAGCAGATTTCTTTCTTAGGCCATGTTGTTTCGAAGGATGGTATAGCTGTTGATCCAGTAAAAATCGAGGCGATACAGAAGTGGCTTATCCCTACCACTGTATCAGAGGTACGCAGTTTTCTTGGTTTGGCGGGTTATTATCGTCGTTTTATTTCAGATTTTTGCAAGATTGCCCTGCCGTTAACCAGTTTGACGAGGAAGACTGTGAAGTTTGAGTGGTCCAATGAATGCCAAAATGGATTTTTCAAGAGTTGAAAGATAGGTTGACGACAGCTCCGGTACTTGCATTGCCCAGTGGTACAGAGGACTTTGTTGTTTATACCGATGCGTCGAAGAAGGGCCTCGGTGCAGTGCTGATGCAACGTGGAAAGGTGATAGCTTATGCTTCTCGTCAATTGAAAGATTTTTAGAAAAATTATCCTACGCATGATCTGGAACTGGCAGCTGTGGTTTTTGCCCTGAAAATCTGGAGACACAATTTATATGGCGAAAAGTGTGAAATTTTCACGGACCACAAGAGTTTAAAGTATTTGTTTTCCCAAAAAGAACTCAATATGCGGCAGAGACGGTGGTTAGAGCTTGTCAAAGATTATGAAGTGACGATTAGTTACCACCCTGGGAAAGCGAATGTTGTAGCGGATGCATTGAGCCGTAAATCGAGTTCTTCTTTTAGTTCTATGATCCAGAAACCGTTGTTGTTAGACTTGCAACGAGAGAAGATAGCTTTGGTGGTTCCAAGAATCATTGCTCGTTTTTCAGCGTTGATCATTCAGGCTACATTGACGGATAGAATCCGTAGAGAGCAGGCCATTGATGCACAGTTGACAGAGATGAGAGTCAGAGCAGAGGAGAGAGGTAATTCAGAGTTTGGGATGAATAAAGATGGTTTGATGACATTCAGAGGCCGTATATGTATTCCTACTGGTGATGATATTCGGTGAGACGTCTTGACATAGGCACATACCGCGCCATACTCGTTACATCCAGGTAGTACCAAGATGTATCAGGATCTTCGTAGGCTCTATTGGTGGCCAGGTATGAATAAGGATATTACTATGTTTATTTCTCAGAGCCTAACTTGTCAGCAGGTGAAAATCGAACATCAGAGACCTGCTGGGACATTGCATTCATTGCCGATTCCTCAATGGAAATGGGAGCACATTACGATGGACTTCGTGATTGGTATTCCTAGAACGCAGAAAGGTTATAACTCTATTTGTGTTATTGTTGACCGGTTGACCAAGTCAGCGCATTTTCTTCCAGTCAAGACAACGTATTCCATGAACCAATATGCCGAAGAGTACATAGCAGAGATTGTTAGACTTCATGGTGTTCCTGTGTCGATCGTGTTTGATCGTGACCCTAGATTTACTTCAGAGTTTTGGAAGAGTTTGCATAGAGCCTTGGGTACACGGTTAGCCTTCAGTACAGCATATCACCCTCAGAGCGACGGTCAATCAGAGAGAGTTATTCAGATTTTAGAGGATATGCTCAGAGCTTGTACTATCGACTATCCTGGTAGTTGGGATTCCAAATTGCCTCTTGTTGAATTCACGTACAATAACAGCTACCAGGCGACGATTGGCATGGCACCGTATGAAGCACTTTATGGCAGAAAATTTAGATCTCCATTATATTGGGACGAGATTGGTGAGAGGAAGATGTTGGGTCCAGAGTTGGTCCAACAGACAGCTGATGTTGTTGCTGTTATTCGAGAGAAGATGAAGACAGCACAGTCGAGACAGAAGAGTTATGCTGATGTGAGACGTAGGCCATTGCAGTTTGAGGTTGGCGATCACGTGTTCTTGAAGATTGCACCTCTTAAAGGTGTGATGCGGTTTGGTAAAAAGGGAAAGTTGAGTCCAAGGTTTATAGGCCCATTTGAGATTTTGGATAGAGTTGGTGATCGAGCTTACAGGTTAGCCTTACCACCAGATCTTGATAGAGTTCATAATGTTTTTCATGTCTCCATGCTCATGAAGTATATTGTGAATCCTTCCCATGTTCTTCGTAACGAGCCATTGGATTTGACGCCGAATTTTACGTACCAAGAGATTCCAGTACAGATTCTGGATCGCAAAGTTAAAGTATTGAGAAACAAAGAGATCAGCATTGTTAAAGTCCTTTGGAGAAATCAATTGATTGAAGAAGCCACGTGGGAACCAGAGGATGAGATGAAAGAAAAGTATCCCGAGCTTTTTGCGCAGTGACGTCAATTTCGAGGACGAAATTCCTTTAAGGAGGGGAGATTGTAATATCTTAACTTGGTGAACGGTACGGTTTAAGATTTCTTATGTTTATGGACTATTTAGTTAAGTTTAAGTATAGTTTTGATGTTGAGAGTTGCGATTTATGGTTTATAGTATTGTTGGTTATACTTGATATGTGGTTTTATTGTAGCATCGTTGTGTTTTAATTCATGATAATTTGGTTGTTGAGCCAATTGGTATGAGGCCAATTGGGGTGGTTAGATAAGACATAGAGGTTCAACTTTCTTGTTGAGAGTGTTGCCGAATTATGAAGAGAAGTGACGTTGCTATTCGATTTTTAGATGCAAAGTTTATTGTTGGCTACAGAGGAGAGCGCACCCGCGCCAGGAAAGGCACCACACCCGCAGTGTTTGGGCAGAGGCGACACCGCACCCACGGTCCAAGAGGCAACGCACCCGCGGTCGCTTGTTTCAGATTTTTGGTTGTACTCCAATAGGCTTAGCGCGCCCGCGGTATATATTAGAGCGCACCCGCGGTGCGTGAACATTAAAGTCGTGGTTTCGAGATTAAGTGATATAATAGAAGTGTTGGCTCTTATTTCTCTCCTCACTTCTCGAAATTTCAGCTAAAGGGAGACTAGGGTTCCTACATTTCTTTCTTTTCTTTCTTTGATTCAAGCTTATTGTTGGATTATTGAAGTAAGAACAAGGTTCTTTTGAGTTCAAGGAGCTAAGGTAAGATTTTGGTTTAGTTATTCTTTGGATTTTGGTGTTGGGGAGAAATATTGGGTTTGTTGATTGTGTTGGTTTTATGGATTTAATGGTATGGTTGTTAGATTATTGGGTTTTTGATGGTGCAATACTTGGTTTATTGTTGTAGGAATTGTACCAAGAGTTTAGAATCAAGTGCTCCAAGTGTTGTAAGTGGAATTCATTCCTTGTGCTCTCATAATAATATATGTATGGTGTTTCAATGGTTTTACTATGCTATTCCCTTCCATTTGATTCATGTTATGTATTGATACACTTTATTGTATATTAGAGGCATTTTTATGTCTCAATTATGTAAAAGGGGATACAAAAGAATAAAGTATTCAAAGTGTTTGATTTAATGCCAAAGAGAGAGTTCAAATTGATTTATTGGATTGATAAAGAGATAGTAAGAGATTGCATGCAATTAGTTGATCAACGACCATAGGTGTGAGAACCCGGATTTTTCGAAGCAAAGCACATCAAAAAGATCGGAAAGTAGCTCAAAAAGAAGCCGAGGCAATGCAAAACCTTGAGAATTAAGGGTACGTCGCTCGGAAGAGGAAACCCTCAGCTCACAAACTAAAACCCTCAGCTCAAGGAAGATCCAAGATTCTTGGAAAAGAAACTCTCAGCTCAAAAGCTAAAACCCTCAGCTCAAGGAAGTTCATTCATTCTTGGGGAGAAAACCCCTAGCTCATGAGCTCGATCTTTCAGCTCAAAGAAGCTCAACCATGCTTGTCCTAAAAAGGACAAAAAGTGAGCTAAAGGAGGAGCTAAAGGTTTGGACACACTTATTATGCAAGAAATGACCATTGAGATAACCAATGAAGGAGCTAAGGGAGGAGCTAAGAGGCTAGGACACATTTATGGTGCAGGAAATGACCTTTGATGCTTGAGTTAACCTTGATCACATTGATGGCTTGCTTGGGCTCCAATATTTCGGCCATGGGGAGGGGAAAAGACCATCCTTCATCTATAAATACCACCTCAACATGCCAAAGAAATCACACCAAAAAATCAGCAAGAAAAATCGGCTCCTTCCCCTCCTAAACCACCTCTCAGCCGTCGCCTGCGAGAAGAAAGAAAGAGGAGTTGTGCTGGCTTTTCAATGCTGTGATTTGCTGTCCACATTGTTGTGAAGATCCTCTCTAAGTTCGGTCATCACTTGACAGAAATTCAACAAGTTTCGTTCGCCCAAGTTCTGCACATTTCGAACCGTAACTTCGAGAGTACTGTAAGTGGGCTTTTGTTATATATTCGTTTGTATTTTTAAACTTGAATATATATTATGACATGCATGAGTGTGTGTCTCCATTTTCGAAAATATGAAGTCTGTCCATTTAAAATTTCGATCGATTATATGCTTAGTCTGTTATTCGAAATTATTTGGTTCCGCTGAATCCGTCTGAAACTCTGATATCTGAAAACTCTGATACGTTCTGTCTGGTAAACTCTGAATCTGTGTTGCACTGTTACGATTAGAATTTGAAATGGTACGAGAATTGTAATTCTGTCTGGCCCCCATTGGTGGGTATAAAATCATGTTCTGTCTGGCCCCCATCGGTGGGTATAAAACCGTGTTCTAGCCTCACCCCTTAGAGGACTAACATATTGGGGACAATTTGACCATGGAAATGAGATGAGTAACAGTGTTCTGTCTGTTCCGATATGTTCTGTTCTGAATTGTTCTGATCTGTTTCTAAACTGCTCTGAATCGTATGATAACCTCTGTGTCATAATTGTTTCTTTTCTGTTATGATGAGTTAAAAGTATTAAGATTTGAAAGTTTGTTAAAGAAATGTTTTAAAGATTAAGTTCTATATGTATCATTGGAAATCGATCGACCCCCACTTGCTGAGTGTTTCCCAAAACACTCACCCCTTGCAAATTTCAGATTAAAATGAAGAGCAACTGAATGAGGAGGAACAAGAAGCCTTCTGAGGATGGTAGCCGATGAGAAAGATACAAGAAATCAAGATTTTGGTTTCCTTTCGTTTTCGCTATTTGAAACTCTGATGTATTTCTAATTCTATTGTCAATGTAAAGACAATGTTTAATTTATGAAAAAGACTGGTTTTTGGCATTTTGATACGAGGCTTAATTGTTTTCAAGAATTTGTTAAACAATGCCGGATGTCATCGACGCTTCGGACTCGGGGCGTGACATTTAAGTGGTATCAGAGCCGCCAGGTTCATAATCCCGCTGGGATTTTGACAGACAAAATTTGAAGAAGTCAAATTTTGGCAAAAGCCTAGTACATTCTGAAACAAACTCTCATTCTTTCCAAAATTCTTTGAGAAATTCGAAATCTATTTCCTTCAATCGTTCTGCAAATTCTTAGTATCGAAAATCCCACGACAACATTGTTTGTGCCTTTCTATTCTTTATTCGATTCTGAAATTTTACCTCAACAGATGCCTTCGTGCTCGTGCTCAATCCGTCCTTCGCAAGCGTCAACATACCATTGAAACCCAAACACGAGAGATTGCAACCCTAAAGGATCAACTCGCTATAGAAAAACAAGAGAACAAGAACTCGTAAAGATTAAGAACCTACTTCAAACTGAAATACAACGTCTCACCTATCTCCTTGATAGATCAAAGAGCCAGCTCGCCCTAACACTACGTAACCCATCTCACGTGATACGACCCCTAATCGAAAGTTTATAGTAAAGATTGAAACTGAGAAGGATCTTGCTAACCGCTCTCTTTATCAACATGAAGACCTTTTTAGCAAGCAAGAACGTTACATCTCCAAGCTTCATGGTGATATGGATAGAATGCAAGAACAACATAACTATATGCACCTTGTCATGGAAAACATGGAAGAAGAAGAAAAAGAAGAAGAAGCACCTATGGAAGTAGTGGAAAAAGAACAGTGATGATGAAGAGATGATAAGGTAGGTTGGACTTGTATTATGGTTAAATGATATGAAAGAAAGAAGTGTAACATTTCTTTGAGAATGTACAGAGATAAGTTGAATTATATTGGGAACATACCTATCAGAGATAATTTGACTTATATTTTTGGGAATACAAATACTCTGATATAAGTTGACTTACATTTGGGAATTTACTTATCGAAGATAAGCTTCCGACTTAAGATGAAATGTTTGATTCGGGGATAATAAATTATTTATGAAAATATGAGATAAGAATTATATAAGTTTTGATATTCGGATATAAAAGTTGATTTTAGGTCAATAATTAACGGTATGGACATTTACATTTGGGATATTAAGCGATAAATTTAGATATGTAAGATTTTGGAATAATTAATAAAGGTAAGAAACAATAACTTAAGTTAAGAAATTAAGATCATTACCTTAGGTAAATAAAAAGAGTTATGAGATATTGGTGGACATCGAGGGAAATGTAGCATGCGTAATAGGTTCTGACTCTTCTTATAGTAAAAAGAAAAATAAGGGAAAGATTTGTGGAGAAAGACATCCAACGAAACTTGTTTGTATTAAAGCATGTTAGGCTCATAGTTTTGATTAAAGACAGATTTATTAAAAGAAGAATTGTTTAAAGAATTAGTTTCTTCCGTACAAGGTTGAAAGAAATTTTAACTAGGTTATTGGGACTTAAGTCAATAGGCTGATAAGGAGTTATGTTCTAAGATTCTATATTGATTTTAAGTTTTGAGACATTAATCGTGATAATTTTAAGATAGAATAAAATAAGTATGGATACGCATATATTCAATGCCGATTTTATTTAGTGTACTATGGTAAATTTCAACGTCGTTCTGAGAATTGGTTGGTTGGACAAGAATCATGCAATGGTAAATGGTTCGGGGTAAGAATGCCAAAAAGAATAAATCATATTTTATGGTAAGGATAAGGAACCGAAATCCTGCCTTTCTGCTTCTCAGATCTAGAAAGCATGGAGTATAGCGAAGAAGTCTAGTTGGCAATAATGAGAGAAGCAAAAGAATGAATTAAGCTCAAGATATAAAATATTCTTGTGGTAGCGAGCTTCAGAAAGGTTACTTTGAATTATCTCAGATTGTGAAGTAGAATTCGAAAGTAACTTGATAGCTCGTGCTACACTAAAATCTAAGGAACCCTAGCAAATGGCTTCAGTTGTACTCAAGAAGCAAAAAGATCAATTCCAAAATTTGTTAGTCAAAAACAAATCAGACTAAGTGCCTGTCCTTGGGAAGTTTCAGTCTTATTGACACAAAAGAATGGTGAAAGCACAAGATAGTGTGTCGATCTACATAGAACTCAATAGGATCAAGAACAAATGTCATTTTTCAAGAATAGATGACTTTTTCTATCAGTTAAAAGGAGCTAAGATCTTTTCGAAGCTCTATCAAAGGTCAGACTACCCCAATTGAAGGCCAAGGCAGAGAATATTCCTAAAACAGCCAAAAAAAAATAATAAAATAAAAGGGTATGTACACTATGAGTTAACGATAATACCTTTTGGCCTGACCAATGCTCCAGCAACATTCATAGAACTCATGAACAGAGTGTTCAAGAAAATTTCTCGACAAGTTTGTGGTAGCATTTATTGAGGACATTCTTGCATATTCAACAAGTTAGTAAGACCGCAAGGAAGATCTTCGTCTTGCTCTACCGATACTCAGAGGAAAATAAATAAATACTAAATTTAAGAAATGTGAATTATGATTAAAAAAAATGTCACATTCTTCGGTCATATAATCTCTGAAATGGGCATATCAGTGGATCACCAATTAGGTGGAGGCAATCATAGAATGGCCTTGAGCGAATACTGGAATAGAAATTTGAAGTTTTTGGGATTAGTTGGCTATTAAGAAAATGTGTTAAAGGATTTTCTTCCGCTCACCAAGCTCACTCAGAAGAACTCTAAATTCAATTAGAGTGAAGAATGTGAGAAGAGTTTTTAGATCTTGAAAAAGAAACTCGTTTCTACGCTAGTATTAGTACTTCCCGAAGAAGGCAAGAATTTCACAATTTATAATGATGCATCAAAAGAGGATTGTGATGTGTTCTCATTCAAGAGGGCAATTAATTGCCTATGAAAAAAATGAAATTAAAATCATGAGAGCAAAATTATCCAACACATGATAGTGAATTAGCCACAATTATATTTGAGCCAAAGATCCAGAGAATCAATTTCTTTGGTGGCAAATGTGTGAAATTTATCGATCATCAAAGCCTCAAATACTGTTCACACAAAAGGAATTAAACATGAGGCAAAGATGGTGGATCGAGCTATTGAAGATATTTTAGGGCGTGTGCCATGGACCTCGGAGGAATTAAATAAACACCCCCCTTGATTGAATTTGCCGATAACAATAATTATCATGGAAGTATTAAAATTAGAGAGAAAGCTATCATGATACTTGAATTGTTGATAAAGTAGTTATTATCAAGGAAAAACGCAAGGCAGCTCATGATCGACAAAAGAGCTGGGCTGATTTAAAGTGAAGACCGTTGGAGTTTGAAAATGGTGTGAAAGCTTATGTAAAAGTTTCCCCTATAAAAGGAGTGGTTCGATTCAGCAAATCTAGAAAGATAACTCCAAGATATGTCAGACCCTTCAAAATACTGAGAAAAATTGGAAAACTAGCTTATCAGCGGGCTTTACCCCCAGGCATGTCAAGGATTGACAACGTTTTCCACATCTCACAGCTAAGGAAGTATGTCTCATATCCAAGTAGCATTCTTGAAGTTGAACCGCTACTAAACAAAGGAAATGTTAACGAGAAAATGAAATATTAAGAAGTCTCTATTCGAATAGTGGACACCAAAGACCAAGTGCTGAGACGCTAAACAATTCCATATGTCAATGAGAAGCAACTTGGGAATTTGAAGAAAGTATGCGCACTCGGTACCCTCACCTGTTTAAAGATCTATCTAACTAAAGTTTCGAGGACGAAACTTCCAATCAGGAGGGTGGCATGTGAGAACCCGGATTTTTCGAAGCAAAGCACCTCAAAAAGCTCGGAAAGTAGCTCAAAAAGAAGCCGAGGCAATGCAAAACCTTGAGAATTAAGGGTACGTCGCTCGGAAGAGGAAACCCTCAGCTCACAAACTAAAACCCTCAGCTCAAGGAAGCTCCAAGATTCTTGGAAAAGAAACTCTCAGCTCAAAAGCTAAAACCCTCAGCTCAAGGAAGTTCATTCATTATTGGGGAGAAAACCCCTAGCTCATGAGCTCGATCTTTCAGCTCAAAGAAGCTCAACCATGCTTGTCCTAAAAAGGCCAAAAAGATAGCTAAAGGAGGAGCTAAAGGTTCGGACACACTTATTATGCAAGAAATGACCATTGAGATAACCAATGAAGGAGCTAAGGGAGGAGCTAAGAGGCTATGACACATTTATGGTGCAAGAAATGACCTTTGATGCTTGAGTTAACCTTGACCACATTGATGGCTTGCTTGGGCTCCAATATTTCGGCCATGGGGAGGGGAAAAGACCATCTTTCACCTATAAATACCACCTCAACATGCCAAAGAAATCACACCCAAAAATCAGCAAGAAAAATCGGCTCCTTCCCCTCCAAAACCACCTCTCAACCGTCGCCTACGAGAAAAAAGAAAGAGGAGTTGTGCTGGCTTTTCAATGCTGTGATTTGCTGTCCACATTGTTGTGAAGATCCTCTCTAAGTTCGGTCATCACTTGACAGAAATTCAACAAGTTTCGTTCGCCCAAGTTCTGCACATTTCGAACCGTAACTTCGAGAGTACTGTAAGTGGGCTTTTGTTATATATTCGTTTGTATTTTTAAACTTGAATATATATTATGACATGCATGAGTGTGTGTCTCCATTTTCGAAAATATGAAGTCTGTCCGTTTAAAATTTCAATCGATTATATGCTCAGTCTGTTATTCGAAATTATTTTGTTCCGCTGAATCCGTCTGAAACTATGATATCTGAAAACTCTGATACGTTATGTCTGGTAAACTCTGAATCTGTGTTGCACTGTTACGATTCGAATTTGAAATAGGACGAGAATTGTAATTCTGTCTGGCCCCCATTGGTGGGTAAAAACCATGTTCTGTCTGGCCCCCATCGGTGGGTATAAAACCGTGTTCTGGCCTCACCCCTTAGAGGACTAACATATTGGGGACAATTTGACCATGGAAATGAGATGAGTAACAGTGTTCTGTCTGTTCTGATATGTGAAGGCCCTCGAACTACTTGCTTGAAAATTTGCGGAAAATTAAAAATTTTCTTTTTAAAAGAACTTAAATGGCCTCATTCATAAAATCACTGGTGAATCAAGTTCAATATTTCAAAATATTGCAGCGGAAGAAAATCAAAGTTTTGCCAACAACAACGATTTAAAAATATCCAACAACTGATAAAAATTGTTTGCGAAGAAAATAACAACTGCTGCTCTGAGGTCCTCGGGTGCCACTACTGCCGACCCAAGCTGGCTCACTGGTCCCCGCCCTCGGCCCTGGCCTCATCAGTACCTACAACAATCAAGTCTAGTGAGCCTAAAGACTCAGCATGCATAAATCGCAGGTAACGAGTAAAAATCTGAATTTAAAATATGCATGTGATAAAATATCATGTCCTGAGGCATACTGAAAATAATCTGTACTGAGCAATTATAATACGTGCATAACTGAACTGGAAATCACTGTAAAAATATTTGCTCCTTGGAGCCTGTACTGAAATAACTGATAAAATTTTCTGTTGAGATTATGTTTTACGCCTGTGGCCACTGCACTAAGCTGAACTGATCGGTAACTGGCTACCGGGGAGGCTGAAACTGAACTGAGCTGGCCGGTCACTGGCAACCGGGTGGTACCATACTGAACTGATCGGTCACTGGCGACCGTATAAAAATAACACTCCCACATAGTGAATGAACCACAAGCCATATCGCATAAATCTCAAAAATAATCATTTTCTATTTAATGCACGTAAAATAATTAACTGGCGTAATGAAAATTCCTGTAATTTTACCAACTGAATTGGATTGGATCGTTCCCAGGCTCGCTGCAACCTAACTGTGCCATGAAAAATATGCAATAGTTTAAACATGACCAACTATGCAATTTACGTTCAAAAGATGCGACTATGACGCCTAATGACTTCGCATTTAATCATGACTCCGAGCCAACTTGAACCGACACTGAACCGACGTATAGTCATGATTAAAATACGCTGAAAAATCATAAAATAATGTTCCTAAACTGGTAGGGTCGAAATCTAGGTGGAATGGAGGCCAAAACACGAAACGCTCTTTCGAGAGTCAATTTGGCACATTGCACCGTAAATTCTCGTACGACCTCAAAAATGATCCAAATGACGAACGGTCGAAAACATGACCTTCCTAACTCAATGAGGCACTGTCCAGTCCAAGGCAATGGGCTAAATGCCAACCAAGAACTCGAACGACGCTTCTGAACAGCAGCATACTTGCTGTCAAAAAAATACAGCAGCTGCGCACTACAAGACTTGCATTGGTTTCGAGACTATCGGCCATTAGGGGCGTGAACCACCGACCAGAGACTCTTACCAACATCCCAAGGAATGATTTGAACCATGGCTAAGGGCCCTAGGCCAGCCACAATCCGCATCACACCAAATCTTAACCGAAGGGTCCAACCGAGAGCAACGTGCATGCGTGTGTAGTGTTTATGCTATGATCGATGTCTTGCGTCGTTCCAGTGGCCATTTGATTGACCATGGCACGATCTAGACATCTAGGAGCATGATATGAACCGTGGCTAAGGGCCATAGGCCAACCAAGATCCACACCAAGCCACAAAAGAAACGAACCATATGCTGAAAAATGGAAGGGCCGAATGGGGAAAGGGGCTGTTGTGATGTTTTTATTAAAAACCGATGAACCATGGACCAAGCCACCAAAAGGGCAACTTAGTCACGTCTTAGACATGCTAGGGAAGTGATCCAACCATGGCTATAGGCCCTTGGGGCAGCCAAGATCAGATCCAACCCCTTGACACAAAACTGAAATTTTCGAACCACATTTTTCTGCACCTAAGGGACTTGCTGTCATTCTGAATTTCCAGCAAGCATGGGGCTGGTTTGAATGGACCAACATGGTCCTAATGCATCCTACTACATGTATACAAGCCGCCTTGGGAGCCTGGAATCGAACCAATCACCTGAAACCACAAAACTCAGAAAAACGTGAAGCTTGTCATGAAAGGGCCGAAATTCTGCATGTGTGTTCCCAAAATATTTTGACATGTATCTCGGTTTTTGCTTGCTAAAACATGATCATGTACTGAAAAATAAATGATAATATGACTTGATTGAGGTTTGAAAGAAATCTAGACATGCCTGGTTTCGTTTCGAAAGAAAACGAAAAGAAGAGACGAGACGGCGCGGAGGAGACGGAGTGGCTTGCTTCTCTACCTTTCTTGGCTCTCGATTTTTCTCCCTTTCTCCCTAGCTGCTATCCACGTTTTTTCTACTAAAAAGGGGTCTTATTTTCGGTGGAGGTGGAGGGGGAGTGATGGTTATGAAGGTGAGGAGAAGGGTGCACAAAAATAGGATCATATCAAGACCAAGTCCACTCCCCTTTTGAATTTGAATTTTGAATTGATATCAAATGAGTTGGTGGATGCTTCTAGGAGGTGGTGGCCGAAATTTAGCTTGATTCTAGACTAGGATATGTCCATTTATTTAATTAAATTGTGCTCCCAAAAATCCTAGAATTATCCTACTAATTACATGCAAAGAATTGGTCAAAGTTGGTGAGTTGGAAAATGAATCTTCTAGCACTAAGGGTGGCCGAAAAATGCATGATAAAATAAAGGGAAATGTTGATTATCTAGTCAACTAATAATCCTTGAAAGCCTTACTAATCCTTTAAATAATTTAGTGAGCTAACCCCTTAATTTAATAACTTAAATGAGTTCATTTCTTAATCACCTCAAATAATTAAATTAAATCTTCAAACCTTCCTTTCTAACTTAAATGAACTTAGTTACTAGCTAAATTAACTTCTGGAAATATTTCTCAAATCTTAAATTCTATCTCAAAACTCCAACTCCGGTCCGGCCTCACTGAAAATACTGAAATGCTAAAAATCAAACTGCTGAACTGAAATAATGAATAATTAACTTCAAACAAATGCATTTAAAATAATCATGCAATGAAGTCAATTAAATTAAAAAATCTAGAATTATGCATGGCTTATACGTCTACTGATTTACGGGTTCTACAATCCTTCCCCCCTTAAATAAATTTCGTCCTCGAAATTAGAACTCACCGAATAACTCGGGGTATCTACTTCTCATCTCCGGCTCAGACTCCCACGTAGCTTCCTCCTCTGAATGGTTGAGCCATTTGACTTTGACTCGCTTAACCAACTTGTTCCGAAGTTTCTTCTCCTGTCTGTCTAGGATCTGCACGGGTCTCTCCTCATAAGATAAGTTCGGAGTAAGCTGCAACGGCTCGAAGTTCAGCACATGCGAAGGATTTGCCATATACTTCCTTAGCATGGAGACGTGAAAGACATTGTGTACTCCGGCCAGATTTGGCGGAAGAGCCACACGATACGCTAGCGTCCCAACTCTGTCGAGGATCTCAAACGGTCCAATGTATCTCGGACTGAGCTTCCCTTTCTTGCCAAATCTCATGACACCCTTCATAGGTGCCACTTTCACGAAGACATGATCGCCCACTGCAAACTCTAACTCTCTCCTCCGCTGATCGGCATAACTCTTCTGTCGGCTCTGAGCAGTCCTCATCCTACCACGGATCTTGACTACTACATCTGCTGCCTGCTGAACAATCTCTGGACCCAACTCTGCTCTCTCTCCTACTTCATCCCAATGAACAGGAGATCTACACTTGCGACCATACAGCGCTTCATACGGAGCCATACCTATGGACGACTGGAAACTGTTGTTATAGGTGAACTCTACCAATGGTAAGTTCGACTCCCAACTCCCAGAGAAATCAATGACGCAAGCACGGAGAAGATCCTCTAAGATCTGAATAACTCGCTCCGACTGTCCATCTGTCTGCGGATGGAAAGCTGTGCTAAACAGCAACTTCGTACCCAAAGTCGAATGCAAACTCTTCCAAAACGAGGAAGTGAATCTGGGATCTCAGTCGGATACGATAGAAACTGGAATACCGTGGAGTCGGACTATCTCTCGGATATACAGCTCTGCATACTGAACCATGGTGAAAGTCGTCTTAATAGGCAAGAAGTGCGCTGATTTGGTAAGACGATCTACAATCACCCAGATAGCATTCGATCCTCTGGCTGACCTCGGCAATCCGGTCACAAAGTCCATGGTAATGTTCTCCCACTTCCACTCGGGAATAGGAAGAGGCTTGAGCAAACCTGCTGGTCTCTGATGCTCGGCCTTCACTAACTGGCAAGTCAGGCACTCGGATACAAAACGCCTGATGTCCTTCTTCATTCCTGGCCACCAATACAATAGCTGCAGATCTTTGTACATCTTCGTACTCCCAGGGTGAATGGAGTACGGGGACGTATGGGCCTCTGATAAGATGTCTGCTCGGATAGAATCACTGCTAGGAACCCATATCCTATCTCGGTATCTCACAATACCGTCGCTGACTGAATACAAAACACTGCCCTTAGCTTCATCTCTCTTCTTCCACTGTGCCAACTGCTCATCTGCTGCCTGACCGCTGCGAATACGGTCAATAAGAGAGGACTGGATAGTCAAGGTAGATAGACGAGGAACTCTACCTCGAGGGTAAGTCTCAAGATCAAACCTCTGCATCTCGATCTGAAGAGGTTTCTGCATCGTCAAATGAGCCATCACTGCGACTTTCCTGCTCAAAGCATCCGCAACTACATTAGCTTTACCCGGGTGGTAGCTAATGTCACAATCGTAGTCTTTCACAAGCTCCAACCAACGTCTCTGACGCATGTTCAGCTCCTTCTGCGTAAAGAAATACTTGAGGCTCTTATGGTCGGTAAAGATCTGACACTTCTCTCCATACAGATAGTGCCTCCAAATCTTCAAAGCAAAAACTACGGCCGCTAACTCCAGATCATGGGTAGGGTAATTCTTCTCATGGATTTTCAGCTGTCGAGAAGCATACGCTATCAATCTCCCATGCTG